>NW_028274819.1:43500546-43812394 GCF_037043125.1 Eumetopias jubatus | reverse complement strand
GAGCTGGGAAAGACGAGAAGAGGAACAAGGTTTTTGATGAAAACAAGAATGTCCCTTTAGCCATGCAACTTTTGAGATGTCGGGTAGCCAAGTGATGACTAGTGGCTATTGCATGCTAGTAAATAGCATTGCCATTCACCCCATTTGGCAGGCCAAAACCCCAGCAGTCATTGTTTATTCCTTTCTCCTTGGCTTTTATCCCATATTCAGTCCATTAACAACTCCTGACAACTTTATCTTTAGGATGTGAGCCCAGCCTGATTACAATGATTATTGGTACTATCTCTAGGCCAACCCACCATTTCCTCTTGCCCAGACTATCACTGCAGTAACCTTCTCTTTGGTCTTTGATCTTCTAGTCTCGTCCCCATGTAATCTGTTCATCCCATTGCAGCCAGAGTGATCTTTTTTTTTTTTTAAGATTTTTATTTATTTATTTGACAGAGAGAGAGACAGTGAGAGAGGGAACACAAGCAGGGGGAATGGGGGAAGGAGAAGCAGGCTTCCCACTGAGCAGGGAGCCGGATGGGCTTGATCCCAGGATCCTGGGATCATGACCCGAGCTGAAGGCAGACGCTTAACGACTGAGTCACCCAGGCACCCACCCTACCCCCTTTTTTTTAAGATTAATTATTTTAGAGTGAGAGCCTGGGCACATGTGCACACGCCTGAGGTGGCGGGGAGGGGCAGAGGCGGAGGGAGAGGGAGAGAATCTCCAGCGGACTCCTTGCTGGGCGCTGAGCCTGACATGGGGCTTGATCTCACCAGCCTGAGATCATGACCTGGGCCAAAATCAAGAGTTGGATGCTCAACTGAGTGAGCCACTCAGGCGCCCCCAGAGTGATCTTTTAAAAACTAAAATCTTGGGCGCCTGGGTGGCTCAGTTGGTTGGGCGACTGCCTTCGGCTCGGGTCGTGGTCCTGGAGTCCCGGGATCGAGTCCCGCATCGGGCTCCCTCCGCGGCGGGGAGTCTGCTTCTCCCTCTGACCCTCTCCCCTCTCATGCTCTCTCTCTATCTCATTCTCTCTCTCTCAAATAAATAAATAAATAAAATCTTTAAAAAAAAAAAAAACTAAAATCTTACCACGTCACTTCCTTACCACGCTCCTGTTTTTTCCTATAACAGTTAAGTGCTTTACAACCCTATAATGCTCTATAAGATTTGACCACTTTCAACTTTTCTGACTTCATATTCACATGTTCTTTCACTCTACTTCAGGACCTTTTGCTCTTCTTTCGAGGTATCAGAATTATTCCTGAGTTCAGGGCATTTGTTATTTCTTCTGCTTAGAATGCTCTTCCTCCATATGTTCACATGGCCTGCTCCTTTCCTACTGCTTTCTGTTCAGTGTAACTGTGTAAGAGAGGTTTTTTTCCTGACCATCCTATATCAGTATGCCTCTCTCTGTATCTGCCTATCATTCTGTATTCCCTTAATCCACTTTATTTTTCTTCATTCCACTTATTAAATATATGTATACTGGCAGGCCAAAAACCCCAGCAGTCATTCTTTATTATTTATATATATTATTATATTTCTATATAATTTATCATATGTAATATTAGCTTATTATGTATATGTCTGCTTATTATCTTTCCTTTTCTCTAGAATACAAAGACATCTGTCTTATTTATCTCTGTATCCCAGGAGCCTAGAATAATGCCTCATGCATAATATATGTGTTCAATAAATATTTGATGAATGAATGAATGGATATATAAGTCCAGAGCTCAGGGGCAAGTTCAGTGCTGAAATGTAAATTTAGGAGTCCGTAGTACACAAATGGTTTTTAAACCATAGGATTGAGGCACTTGGGTGGCTCAGTCAGTTAAGTGCTTGCCTTTGGCTCAGGTTGTGATCCCGGGGTCCTGGGATCGAGCCCCGCATTGGGGGCTGCTTCTCCCTCTCCCTCTCTGTCTGCCACTCCTCCTGCTTGTGCTCTCTCTCTCTCTCTCTCTGTCAAATAAATAAAATCTTAAAACCATAGGATTGAATGAGATTATCAAGGAACAGTGTGTAGCCGTAGCAGAAAAGGGGACACAGAATTTAGCTTTGGGCTACTTTTCCATGTATAAATCAGGCTAGGAGGATCCAGCAAATTAGGAGGAATGCCAGAAGAGATAAATCATTGAAACAAAGGGAGGAAATGTTGTAAGGACACAACTGTGTTGAATGATACTGAAAGGTTGACCAAGATGAGGGTTGCGAATCAACCACTAGATTTGGCAAAATAAAGGTTCATTGGCCTGCAGGAGTTATTTCAGTGGAGTGGTTGGGATAGAAACCAGATTTTAGAAGAGTGAATGATAGGTCTAGAGGTAGAGAGAGCAAAATAGAGAACTCCCTTGAGAGGTTTTGCTGTGAAGGGGGACAGAGAATTGAATGACTATTGAAGGAAAGAAATGAAGTCAAGGGAAAGCTTAACTATTTCTCAGAATTTTCTGAATTTGGAATCTACCCATCTTGGTTATCTCCTCTTATACTGAGGTCTAGCTGTCATGAGTTAATTGGGAGGATTGGCTCATAATGTCTTTTTGTGAGGTGGCAAAGCCTAGCTTCCACTCCAAACCTTCTGTCTACCAAGGTGCTCTTTCTTCCTCCATTTCTTAGAATCTGGTAAACGCTTCCTGTTTCTTTAAATGATAATTCTTTAGTAAATTAAAGTTTTTCAACTGATTGCTTTTCTTGATGGTTTTATTGTATAACCACTGTACTTTCTAGTGTCAATATTGATAGTAATTGTAATAAGATGCTAACGTATATTGACATTTATTATGTATGTGGGACCATTTGAAGAGATTTATATGTATTTATTGTATTCAAAACAGTCCTGAGTGACAGGTACTATTATTATTCTCAACATAGGATCCAAGGATATGAGGTACAGAAAGTTTTAACTTAATTTCCTCAATATTATATAGTTAAGTGGTTCTCACTGTGGTCGTAGAGCTTTTGCTCTTAACCACTAAGCTATCTCTACATTAAAAAAAAAAAAAGTCTCCTTTTCAAAGCAAATGTCTCCCATTTCCCAGTTATGTTAAGTAAATACGCCTTTGGTGAATTACTTCGATAAAGCCAAGAATTCTCCACTTCTTAAAAGATTTTATTTACTTATTTGAGCGAGAGAGGGAGAATGAGTAGGGAAGAGGCAGCGGGAGAGGGAGGCAGACTCCCCACAGAGTGTAGAACCGACAGAGCGTTCAATCCCAGGACCCTGAGACCATGACCTGAGTCGAAGTCAGCCACTTAACAGACTGAGCCGTCCAGACACCCCAAGAATTCTTCATTTTTATATCTACTGTATGAATGTATGTTTTGGACTGGGTTGCTGGTAATTCCATTATTTTTTTTAATAATCAGGTTTTAGAGCTAGGTGGGACATTTAATTAAATAATGAATGGAATAAAATTTACTAAACAGATATACCTGTTTTCTAAATTGCATTTCCCCCCTTGTATCTTTTTGGCCTCTTTCGGCTCTGAACTTTAGTTTTAAATTTATTTGTGCTTGCCACAATAAGCACTGTTTATTTAGTGTGTAATTTTACTAACCTTACAAGGTTCACCATTTCCAGAATGTCAGAGTAGCCATTATCAAGTTTACACTTCTCAAATATACTCTTTTGGATTCATGACATTCCATTTTGACAGTGATAAAGAGCATGCTCAAAGGCATCATTGAAAAGGAATGTTAGAACTGTTTATGATAGCTCTACAAGTTTCTTTCATTTATCTAACATAAGAAGGTCTATCGACATGCTTACTATAGAGTATATAATACATAGGTATGTTTTTATAAAATTATTTATTAATATGCTTCAGTGGCAAGTAGAAGAATTTGTAGGAATTTAAATTTGGTGTTATCTTAGGACTAGAATTTAAATTTTTTTAAATTGTGAATTTAAATAAGCTGTTTCATTTCAGGTGATGGGCCAAACCAACCGTGGCTGATAGAAGTTACAAAGTTGTTCTAATATTGAAAGGCTAAAAGCTTATTTAAATAAGTTGTTTTTTGCTTTTGTGAAAGTCGCATTTAAAATTTAATGAAAATATTATTACTGCTGCAGCCATGAAGAACTTGCAAGAACATAGGTTTAGTCAGTCCTCTTCATGTTAATAGTGTAAGAATGCCTCAGAGGCAATGGGGAGGAACAGAGAAAATCAGAGAAAAGGAAGGGAAACATTTTTTTGAACACCTATTGTATTTTAGGCAAATCAGTGATAGGACTCTTACATTATCTCATTTAATTCTCACAGAAGTATTGCAAGGTAAGTATTAATCATTCCCCTTTTACAGATGAGAAACCTGATGTTGCAAAGGTTATCCTGATAAAGATCACATAGATAGAATTCAAATCTGGATCTATTTGATACTCAAGCCCAATCTATGCTGTTGCTTCATAGAGTTGTTTTTGGTTTCTTTTTTTTTTAAAGTAGGCTCCATGCCCAATACACAGCCGAGTGGGGGACTTGCCTGAGATCATGACCTAAGCTGAAATCAAGAGTTGGTCACTTAACCAACTGAGCCACCCAGGTGCCCCAGAATAATTTTATTTTTATTTTAATTTTTTAAAGGATTTTTTTTTTATTTGAGAGGGAGAGAGAGAGAGAGAGAGCACAGGCAGGAGGAGGGGCAGAGGGAGAAGCAGGCTCCCCACTGAGCAGGGAGCCCAATGCGGGGCTCCATCCCAGGACCCTGGGATCATGACCTGAGCTGAGGGCAGACGCTTAACCGGCTGAGCCACTCAAGCACTCCAATAATTTTCTTTTTAAAAAGGATCAAGAAGGGTGCTTGGGTGGCTCAGTTGGTTAAGGGACTGACTCTTGATTTTGGTTTAGGTCATGATCTCAGGGTCCTGGGATTGAGCCCTGCATTGGGACTCTATGCTCAGCGCAGAGTCTGCTTGAGATTCTCTCTGTCTGCCCCTCTCCCTGCTTACTCTCTCTCTCTAATTAATAAATAAAATCTTTAAAGAAAATATTCTGTCATAGCAGAATTTCTCTGATATTTACATTTTTATTCACTTGGCTCTCAAACATTAAGGTATTAACACTCCTATGTAAGCCTGCCAGTCTTTTCAAATACAAGTACTGAGTTGCACAACTGCCTCAACTATCAGAGTGCTATAGAATAATTAAAAGTGCTTAAAGTAGATCTGTCAAATGTACATATCATTGGTGTTTTTTTGGAGCTCAGGCAGCTTTTATAGAAGCATGCTTTCAGACTGTGTTCACTGCCACCTTGAGGATACCCATAAACAACCTCCTGTTTACCTCTACCCAGTTCATTTATTTTCGGTAGGAGTCCCTGAGTTAGAGAACCTTCTCTAGTACCTCTGATACAGTTTCAGATAAGGGCAAGATCACACCTTTCTGTCTTGTCTGTCTTTCTCCCTCTCCTTCTTTCTTTCTTTCTTTTTTTTTTTAATGTAGGCTCCATGCCCAACGTGGGGCTTGAAATCACAACCCTGAGATTGAGAGTCTCATGCTCTATCGACTGGGCCAACCAGGTGCCCCAAGATCAGACATTTATTTCTTGGACATAATTTTCCTTAGCATTTATTTTAGAATGCCAACAGTAAATGCATTATTGACCAATGTGGATATGTAAGAAAGCATCCCAGTCCCTTTATTGATCATAGTTTAATTGTTTTAGGAATTTCAAATAAAATGATAGTAAATGTATTAATCTGATGATGCTGAAATTAATTGAATATACTGACTTTTATGTTACTGGTTTTTTGTTTGTTTGCATTTTATAACATTTCAAAGATCACATTGTGCTTATTTTTCCAGTGACCTCTGACCAAAAGCAATAAAGTTCTGTTTTGGGTGGGACTTGGCTAGTTGTAGTTTCTATAATAAGGGATTTTGCTTTAGCAAAAGTAAGTCCTACATTTTACTGCCACCTTTGCTTACTTCTCTATTTTATCCTGTCTTGGTTGTAGAAATTAAATACTACATAATACAATACTGAGATCTTATGACTTTTCATATTTTAATTTGCAAGCATAAAGTTTGGCTGAGGGCGCCTGGGTGGCTCAGGTGGTTAAGCATCTGCCTTCGGCTCAGTTCATGATCCCAGGATCTTGGGATCGAGTCCCACATCGGGCTCTCTGCTCAGCGGGGAGCCTGCTTCTCCCTCTGCCTGCCGCACCCCCTGCTGTGCTCTCTCTGACAAATAAAAATCTTAAAAAAAAAGTTTTGCTGAAATATTTGTAAGACCAAACTACTGTGAGATAAACAAGATTGATATTCAGTAGTTGGTTGATGTAACTTTCAGGACTATACCCATTGTACAATATATAATTTATGTAGGTAAGGGAAGAAACAAATTTTGAGTGTAGAATCATAGTCCTAAATTTTGTTCTGCATTTGAGTGTTCAAATGCTTTGTAACATAATGCATGACTAAAATGACCAAATAAAATATTAAGTAGGGGTATACAAATTAAAGTTCTTAGTTGTGAATAATAGAAATCAACGCTGGCTGTTTTGAGAACTAAAAAAAAAAAAAGTGGAAAAAATACTGAGAAATTCACAGAATTACTGGGAAGGTTGGGAAACTAGGCTCAAAAAAAGTGAGGAGGTAAGAATACTAGAAGTTATGCAGCAGACAAGACTACAGCCCAAATCACAGCACCTCAGTCTGGTGAATATGTGTGTGGCTGCCACCAAACAGTGAAAATTCACTTGCTTCTTGATTGCTGTAGCCCATGAATGCCTGTCATCACCTCTGACACTGATGTTGCTGCCATCAGTTTCCACCTGTCCCCAGAATGGGTTCTCTGGTGTTCCCCTGTATTCATACAGTAAAAGGCAATCAAGTTAGATCAGTGTGTCTCAGTTCCCTGTGTTTTGTGTTTAGAATTTTGTTCATATTCCAAATAAATAACTCTTGGTTATACCCTACCACCATCATTTTACATTTGTATAATACTTTAAAGTTTTAAAGCATTTTTCTTTGTATCCTTACAACACCCCTGTATAATGTCAATTTTATAGATGTGGAAACTGAGGAGTATAGGGGAAAAAATGACTTAAGATCAATCTGCTAAGTAGTGATTACTTTTCTTAAAGGACTTTTGGTATATAACTAAGAGCATGCTTAATTTTTTAAAATGTATCCTGAACATTTTTTTTAAATGTTCCTTATTTTTTTAAGTAGAAAGACATTAATGTTTGGAACTGTTTAACTGTCAGGCTGTAATTTAGTTTTCATAGAGAAACTGCCCTCCTTGAGCTTATATGCTAGTGGAAGGAGACAGAAAATAAACGTGAAAAATAATGGTCAGCTGTTGATAAGTAAGTGCTACAGAGAAAATTAAGGAAGGAAGGATAAAAGGAAACTAGTTCTAGGTATGGGACAGGGGAGTTGGAGTTTAACCAGTCTTTGAGGAAGACCTTACTAGGAAGGTGACATTTGAACAAAAAAAAGACCTAATAGAGGCATGGGAGGGAGGCATGCAGTATCTTGGAAAAGAACATTACATGCAGGTCAAAGACCCTGAGATGGGAGTGTGTCTGACATGTTCAAGTTGAGGCCAAGGGAGACAGTATGTCAAAAGCTGGGAAAGCAGAGGGAAGAGTAAAAAGAGAGAGAGAGAAAAATAATGAAAAAGCTTAGAAAAGTGTGACCTTTTTTTCCTTATGTCTAGATTGCATACTGGTACCTAACTTTACTGAATGTTTCAGTTGTTAATAGGAATTGTTAATGTTTAATCAGCATGTCAGGGGATGGGGTTTGAGCAACTGTATTTTTAATTGGGGCAACTACATTGAGAACCATGACTCTAGCTGAGTTCAAAATGAAGAACAGATCAAATGAAACATACTCAGAGGAACTACCTTTCTAATATATGATTTTGGAGGTCTTTTTTAGTGTCCTTTTTTTCATGGTTAGATAACATTGAGAGGAAAATAATGATGTTTTAAAATTCCATTGTTCAAGATAACTTAGTAGGATGGATCATTTGTGTTGGCCAAATCAAACACAACAATTTAGAATATATCAGGTTAGCATTCTAGAGCTGTTTTGTTTTGCCTTGTATAAAATACCGATCTTTAGATTGATTACATGATTTCTGTTTTGTGCAGTTTCATAAAGACATAATGCAATTATTTCAGTTCCCATTGTTTAGATGCATTTATTAATATTTTAAAATGCACATTATGAAAAATTCATTTTGGCAAATTAATTTTGGGACAATAGTATCTGCATTGCTTTACAAAATGACAGTATAAAAATGGCATTCAGATTCCTCTTTGTAAGATGCATGAACTTTTTTTTACTTATTAGGTTATAAGTTTCACTAATATTTGTCAACAAAGAGTTACAACAAGAAATTTATGAGGATGCTATAGTGTCAGGTGTACTGAAATTTTAGGAGTGAATGTTTTATCTTACAAAAAGGTATCTTTTAGGATGGTCTAAAAGAAGAGACAATAAAACTCCCAATTGTGTATTTTTAAAAATTTCATCTCTGTCTCTTGTCTTTTCCTCTACTTTCTCTATTTTACTCCTATTCTCTCCAGTTTATTTTTTTTAATCCATCAAAGTTGGAAATTGACCAATAGTTTTAGTAAATTATGAGATCTGAGGTCTTTGTGAGTTCTCAAATCCACAAGTACAATGATAGTAACTGTTAAGGCATAACTTTTAATTACTTTTAATTACATATTATCCAAGCTGGGCTGTGGAATTCTCCTAGCAGGTAAGCCTAGTTGGAGTCCTACTTCAGCGCTTTCTATTTGTCCTGTTTACAGTAACTGCCCTGAAGTGATAAACGTTTTTGTTTAGGGTCACTTTGTGGGAAATGGTCCTGAAAAGGAAGCCATTGGTAGTGATAAAAGAAAGAAGTTTTCTTTTACACTGAACATATTGAATAAAAAATAAAAACTGAAATGAAATGAAAAAGAAAAAGGCTAAGAAAGATCTGACTTTTAGCTAGAAAATATAAGTTTAAGAGACATCACAGGGTGGGATGTCATTTTGTGCAGAAGCTTGGGTTCAGCCATTGACCGGACCACTACCATTACTTTACAGGAGGAAAAGGAAAAGATATTCTGTTTCAGAAAGTGTTCTTGTATTAAAAAGCACTTGAAAGAGAACACTTGGGGTGCCTGGGTGGCTCAGTTGGTTAAGCATCTTGCCTTCAGCTCAGATCATGATCCCGGGGTCCTGGGATCGAGCCCCACATCAGACTCCCTGCTCAGTGGGGAGCCTGCTTCTCCCTCTCCTGCTCCCCCTGGCTGTGTTCTTTTTCTATGACATAAATAAATAACATTAACACTCTGCCAATGTATTTTATTCTTTAACTCTTTCCACCTTTGGTCTTAAGAGTTTAGCTACAAGTTTTAATTAATATTTGCTTTGGACGTTAGGACACAAGTAAGCTTCTTATTTGTTGTGACTGCCATAGCCAAAAAGCCAGAAATATTAAATGTGTGGATATTACAATAGAGGTGTTGAAGATAATCCATTTAATTTTTCTATAAGATCTGCTGGCTATTTAGGAACTACTAAATCAAATACTTTTTATTCAATATGTTCAGTGTTTGCAGGTTTTTTTGGTCATTAGATCCAGATTGTTAAGCTTTGTCGGGGGCAGGGGTGGAGGTGTGTGTGAGGTATGTAAAACACATTGGCAGAGCGTTAATAGCATTAATATTTACTGTGCTTACTTTTTGTTCAAGCACAAGCACTTTGATAAGTGATTTCCACCTGTTATTTTCCTTAATTCTCATACTACTAGCCCTTTGAAGCAGGTACCATATTTATTCCATTTTTTTTTTTGCCAGGGTCACATGGCTATTATGTAGCAGAGTCTACATTTGAACTCAGCTTTGGGAAAGACATACTGTATTGCATTGCTACTACTACCTCTTCAACTCTGTTCTACAGATGAAGAAACTAAATTACAAAGAGGCGAAGTTATTTTCTTTCAAAGGACTTCCTTGGCTACTTGTTCCATCAGACTTCCTTGATGTTTTTTTCTCTCCAGTAAATACAAAGAATGTGCTGCTTTTCATGATTCTAAACATTAATGAAATTTGGCTAGTTTGATATATTTTATATGTAAAAATAATATAAACATACAAAAGCATGAAAACTTAAGAAACCATCTATAAAGTCTTAACAAAATGAGTATTGTTTTAGAATTGCGATTTGAGAATGTCTTTACTTGGATGCTAATGGGATACAGGGACACAGGGAAAACTAAGAGATGGTCCCTGCTTGTGCTGTTCCCTTTTCTGAAATGAACTAACCTTCCATACTGCTCCACTCCCCCTGCCCCTATTCTTTCTTCCCCTTTTCTCCCTCTTTTCTGTTTGGAGTAATCCAATCCCATATACCTTCTTCCTCTGGCTCCCTTAGAAGCAAACTCTTCTTCCTTTGAATTTCCCTAATAATTTAAGGCTTAACTGTTTTTTCTCTTGCTTAGTTGACTCCTTTGTTTTGCTAAAGTACATTTTCAAGCAGCCTTGGAAGAAAGAATATGTGGACCATATGCTTTCTGAATTCTTCCATACTTGACTATGACTTTATTCACTCCCAGACTTGATTGTATAGTATCAGTGTAGTTTCTAAGTTGTTGAGTATTGTTTTTCAGAAGTATGAAGGTTCTGTGATCTTCCTTCATCCCGTATTGCTGGAAGTTGAATTGTAGTCTGATTCTTGGCAGGTGGATTTTTTCCCCCTCTCTGAAAGTAGAGGGAGTGGTTAGTACCCCACCTTCTTTGTTGACAGTAAGGTTTCTGAATTGACTTTGATACTTTCAATCCTTCATAGTAGAGGTAGTATAGAACTGGTAGTTGAGAGCATAGATTCTGGAACCAAATTGCCCAGATTTTAAACCTCAGCTTCATCATTTCCTTGCTGTATGACCTTGGGCAAATTACTCAATCCTGTACCCCAGTTACCCCAGCTCTAAAATGGAGATGATGGTAATAAAAGTACCTGCTGCCTAGGATTGCTAGAATGATTTAATATTCATACATCCTTAGTATTATTTCAGGTACATAATAATGAATTAATAAGCTACAACTTATGGGCCAAATCCAGCATATGTGAACTAAGAATGGTTCTTACTCTTTTAAAAGATTGTTAAAAAACAACAAAGAAGAATATGCATGGCACAAAGTTTAAATATTACTATCTTGCCCTTACAGAAAAAATTTGCTGATCCCTTAACATATTATATGTGTTTCTTAAAAAAAAAATTGTAATAACCTATTGCTGAAGAATGAAGAAGATAGGAAGAAAGTACTTAAAGTTCAGATAATCTTTGGTTTCCACCCCAAAATTGTTTTATCCCACCTAACCTCTTTTTTTAAAGATTTTATCTATTTATTTGAGAGAGAGCTCACAAGCAGGGGGGAGGGGCAGAGGGAGAAGCAGACTCCCCACTGAACAGGGAGCCTGACGCAGGACTCGATCCCAGGACCCTGGGATCATGACCCGAGCCGAAAGCAGATGCTTAACCAACTGAGCCACCCAGGTGCCCCTATTCCACCTAACTTTTTTTTTTTTTTAAAGATTTTATTTATTTATTTGACAGAGACAGTGAGAGCAGGAACACAAGCAGGGGGAGTGGGGAGAGGGAGAAGCAGGCTTCCCACTGAGCAGGGAGCCTGATGTGGGACTCCATCCCAGGACCCTGGGATCATGACCTGAGCCGAAGGCAGACGCTTAACGACTGAGCCACCCAGGCGCCCTCCACCTAACTTTTATTAACCTTTTGGATTTTATAATTGTGATATAATGACATCAATTATAATGAGCACTTTAGTTTAAAGAAATGTATTTTATTTATTAGAGAGTGAGCATGAGAGCTTGCGCGTGTGAGGTCGGAGAGGGACCCAGGGAGAGGGAGAGAGAGAATCTTAAGCAGACTCCTCTGATGAGGGGCTCGATCTCACATCCCTGAGATCATGACCTGAGCTGAAATCAAGAGTTGGACACTTAACCAACTGAGCCACCCAGGCGCCCCTAAAGAAATATATTTTAAATGTTGTAGAATTATGTTTTGATATTTATTAATTTGCCTTTTAGCTTTCTAAGAACTAGATTTGTTCTTAAGCACTTCCTTTGTCTTCAGTGTAGGGTCTGGATAATTTGACGAATAACCCAATTTCTCTTTTGTCTCTTTCCTTTCATTATAATTAAAGTTAAACTCATGGCAGAAAAAACTTAAAGGGTAATTTCAAGGAATTGTTACTACAGAGAAGAAATTAAAAATGTGTTTAGTTTTAAGTTTACTGATTAAATAAACCATTACCCAAAGATGTCACTGGGAGATCTGTGGAATACACTGTGGTTCAACAAACCAAAGGAATGTAATAAGGAAAACTTGAGAAAGAAACATGGAAAGGAAGATAATAGTAAAAAGATGTGGCAATGGTAGTACATAACCAAGAAACGGTCCCTCATGCTGTTTGGTTATATTCTTGGTTAAAGTATTTTAGGAAATTTGGAAACTGAGTCAAATATTGTTCTAGCCTCCTCATTTGTCATTACTCTTTTAGAAAGTCTGTAGGCTTCATCCAGGAAAAGAAACTTAACTACAACCAAATGAATCTATATTATTGCCTAGAATAAAAAACTTTGACTTTTACTTTGGGATCCCCTCCCCACTTACATTTTGCATTAGGAAATTTTAGGGTAGAATCTATACACTGGATTTTATCATAAGACCCTTGTTGTTTTTCCTAAAATTACTGTTTTGTCAATCTATTAGCAGTTTGGATATTAGCATTCATACATCAGACAATCCGAATCAATGTTACACTCAGTGATATTCCTAGTGTTTTTTGTTGAGATCAGGATTTTTATTCTTCATTTGTTATAGTTTAGCTTCCTTTGATTAGACTTTAAAATCCACTGTTACTTCCACCTAACTGGATTCTTATGTTTAACAATTATAGACTCTTAAACTAGCAGCAGTGAATTGATTTTAATCTTACAATTAACGAATTACTTCAGACTGTGTCACATGGCTCATAGGTTGTAGTTTATTCAATTTTTAGAAACATAGAATAAGCACTGCAAGTTTGTTTTAACACACTTCTGTTTGGGGTGCCTGGGTGGCTGGGGTGCCTGGGTGGCTCAGTTGTTAAGTGTCTACCTTCAGCTCAGGTCATGGTCCCAGAGTCCTGGGATCAAGCCCCACATCGGGCTCCCTGCTCAGCAGGAGGCCTGCTTCTCCCTCTCCCACTCCCCCTACTTGGGCTCCCTCTCTCACTGCCTCTCTGTCAAATAAATAAATAAAAATCTTAAAAAAAAAAAAGCAAACTTCTTTTGAAATATCTTTCAAGTGTATTACATACCTTAGTTTAACAACCACAAATAAGCTCTATGATATTTAATTTTTCTTGGTAATAAAGAGCTTTAACTATTAATATATTAAACTAGTACAGTATATACAAGTATACAAGGGATTTCTTAGTACAGTGTATTCATTTTAGCCCAGTAGCATCCTACAGATGAGGAAGATCATATATACAGAGGTTATGTGACTTGCCCAAGGTTCCGTGGTTAGTAAATAGTAGAGTCAAGTCTTGGGACTTTTGTGAGGTGCCTTTATCTTTAATACTATGATTTCTATGCATAGAGAAGGTATGAGATGATAGATTAGCTTCTTCTAATCCTAATAATAATACTGCTAGACTATCTGTTTTGAGTACATTCCTCATACCAACTTATTCTATAGTTGGTCTTGTGATCATAAAGCCAGAATAAAGAAAGCACAAATATACAGACCATAGAATTCAGAACTAGAAGGGGACCTTAGCTTTTTAGTGCAGTGGTCCCCATAACTGGCTCTACCTCAGAATCAGCTGAGCAGCACTTAACAGTGCTGTATCCCTATCCCTGCTCCCAGTGATTCAGATTTAATAGGCTTAGTGTAGAGTCTAGGGATTTGTCCTTATTAAAAGTTTACTAAATGATTCTCACAAAGTTTGAGAACCTCTGCTAGCCCATTCCTTTCTTTTATAGACAAGGAAACTGAAAGCCAGAAAGGTTAGAAGATAGTGCTAGTAAGTGGTAAAACTGGGACTCTCAGGTGTTCTCTTGAAACCTAGCCGAGTGCTTTCCCCTGTCAGGGATGTACCTATAACTCCTTGGGTACTGTCTTTTGTTGGGGACATTGATAGGTCCTCCATAAGTATTGCAATACTGAAGAAAAGGTAATAATAATTTTTGTCAATTTTTTCTCTATTATGAAAATCATTGTTTATTTCAGTGGTACTTACACACTGTGTTTGTTTAGCCTCCTTTTTAGTAGCGCTCTTTTTTTTTTTTTTTAACCTCCCTTACATTTTTGTTGTTTGGTAATTTGTGATACTGTATTTTCTACTTCAGAATATTTCTTCAGAAGCTAATCCATAGAACTGAATGGACTTTATAACAGAAGGTAGGAAAAGTTAAATTATAAGTGATAGACTTTCTTGTAGTTGGGTAGTTTACAACCTGTAACTGTGTCTGAGAGACTATTGATTGGTGATAATTGGTGTTAATTTTGTGATTAAGAACCAAACCATATGTTTGGCAGAAGGAGAACACAGTAGTTAGAAGAAGGCTAATAATTAAAATGGCTACCACTCACTGACCTCTTAATATGTACTAAGCGCTGTGTTAAGTGCTTCACAGACATTACTTCATCTAATCCTTTACAATAATTCTTGGAAATAGCTGCCCTATGGGAGATTTTTTTTTTTAATCAAGGATATGTGGTCCTTATTTGTCTCTTAAAATCTTTTGTTTTAATGTCTGTTTTGTCTTGTAGTAGTATAACCACCCCAGCTATCTTTTGCTTACTGTTTGCATGGAAAATCTTCTTCCATCCTTTCAATTTCAACCTATTTGTTTTTTGTTCTTGCCTTAGTGGTTACCCTGGGGGTTACAGTTAACATCTCATTACAATCAAGTTTGTATTAATACCAACATAATTTCAGTAGTGAACAAAAACTGATCCTTTACAGCTCTGTTCCCTTTTCCCTTATATTATTATAGTCACAAATTACATCTTCGTGCTTTATGTTCCCTCTTTAACACAGTTATATAATTATTGTCTTATGCTTTTGCCTTTTAAATCCTATAGATTTAAGGCGCCTGGGTGGCTCAGTTGGTTAAGCATCTGTCTTTGGCTCAGGTCATGATCCCAGGGTCCTGGGATCGAGCCCTGCATTGGGCTCCCTGCTCAGCGGGGAGCCTGCTTCTCCCTCTGCCTCTGCCCCTCCCCCCTGCTAGTGCGCTCGTGCTCTCTCTCAGATAAATGAAAATCTTTGAAAAAACATAAATCCTATAGAAATAAGTTACCAAAATGCTGTACTACTGGCTTTCGTATTTACTTACCTCAGCTACCTTTACCATTCTTTATGTCCTTATATGACTTTAAATTACTTTTTAGCGTCTTTTCATTTCATCCTAGAGGACTCCCTTTAGCGTGTCTTATAGGATGGGTCTAGTAGTAACTAACTCCCTCTGTTTTGAAAAGTGTTCAGAATGCCTCCTACAATCTCTGTCTAAAGGTTGGGTGACTGGGACCTTTATCACTCAGTCTTGTCCTTCGTTGGCTGAGGATTGTCCTCCCCCTTCAACCTGGGGAACCTAATTTGCCCATATTTCCAGGCTGTGTTTGCTCACAGGCTGAGGGGACGATTGTAGTGCCATTGAAAGTCCTGAGATGGGAAAATGGAAAAATGAGCAAATGCTTGTTTGAAGTGCCATTCTGTTAATATGAGGGGAATCTTCCCAGGACAGTTCACCATAGCTATGACTAAAAGTGGGCTGAGGAGCTGTGACGTGGCACCTGCTACCCTCATCTTTTGTATTTTATGGATTCTGTCTTGTAAAATTAATTACATTTGTTTGTTTCTAGGATTCTTTGGTGGTTACCAATCATCTCATGTACTACTGCTCTTAGTATCCTATAACTAATTTATCTTGACAGGGGCTTCAGACTTAACCTGTCTTGGGCTTTAGTTCCAGCATTATAGTGTGTGTTCAGCCTTTTCAATCCCTGACAGAAAAATGGGACAATTTAGGAGTTAAAGAGTTTTGTTTTCTCTTTCTTCGAATTATACTATCTTCTGAGATAAGCCTACTTTTTTTATTTTGTTCTTTAAGCTATCCAAAACATTAAAAAAAAAAAAAAAAAAGACTTCCTTTTGTTTTCTCTTGTGTTTTGCAAGCAATGGATATTTTTGAGGTTTGGCCTTTTTGAATCTCCTGGTCAACCTAAATTTCTTTTCCTATCTGTCTTAAAGTTCCTCCCTCCATTGAGTTTGATGCTATGGAATCATGGCTATATGTACTGTGAGATTTTTGAAATGTTTTCTCAAATGTAAGGAGACACATGACTGTGTCCAGACTTTCTGTATGACCATCCTAAACACTGAGCTGACATGGTCACTGTTCGCATCTTCTCCTTGGTTCCAGCTAGCCTTGACCTTTCAATAAGCATTTCTGTCTTCATGCAGTACAGATGCCATCTTGTCATTCTGTCGTTTTTGCTCTCTTACCCCATTCTCTTCTTTTGCCTCATCCTTCTTTCCTTTTCCTCTGAAAGCTATCTAGAAGGGTCTGTGGATTTTCACATTCTGAACTATCCTTGTTGCTCTTATTTATCCCCTTGCCGTGGGACATGATTATAGCTAATCCGATAAACTGTTTGTGGCTCAGTTATTTGGAATGATGGCGTTTGGAAGTGGTAACATAACTTACTTGTGTTTTGTCAGTAACCTAGGATCTCTGTCACCACCCCCTTTATTTTTTTCTTATCCGCGAGGCATTGGATCACAGGAAATATCAACTGGCTATTAACATAAGGGAAAAATAATTTAGTTCTTTGGAAGGAGAACTATGAAATTTTCTACTCAGGTGATTTTAAAAAAATCATGTCTATATAGTTTTATCAATATATATTTTGAAATCATTTTATTTTATGACTAGTTGAAGGAAAAGTTGAAAGGAAGGAGAAAGAAAAGCATTGAGTAGCACAGAAGAAAATATTTAAGGAATAGAGAAAACAAGGGAAAATCAGAGCGTATGTTGTGGGGTCATATTAAGTATGACAAAGTAAGTTCTGCATTTCTTAGGGTAAACTGGAATAGAGGGGTGGGGGAGAGGCCAGCCTAGGTACCAGCTCTAATCACTGTCACCCAAGGGCCAAAGACGTGATTGATTTTTGGGATTTCAAGCAAGCCACTATGGAGAGAGAGGGGAAGGAGGGAGGGAATGGAAATGAGTGTGTCCGTATGTCCATCCTGGTCATAGGAAACCTCCCATAACAGTTTTCAACAAAGGCTTGTTAATTATGGTAAAGTGGTATAGATGTAATGATTGTTGTGTAGATGTAATGAACTTGGTATATATCCCAAGTGTAAATGGCTACTAATACCAGCACAGCAGTGAAACTTACTTTCTTGGAAAAGAACTATCATTGTAATTTGTTTTTCACTTGCCTTTCCCTCATACATGTGGAATGAAATGTATGCTGCATGACTTTCTGAGTATTGTAAAAGCTTTCTTTATTTTAAAAACCAAGTAGTGAGTTAAATGCCAAACCAACCTAATCTCAAGAGTATTCAGTAATTTGTGCTAGGGTGTTTGGAGGAAACTTTCCCAAAGTCTGCAAAAATTTCATGTTAAGAAGGTGACGGTCCTATAAATATTTCAGCAGGTCATAGTTTTCTTAGGCTTGCTTTGATAGCTGGCTTTTATTTTCTCATTTATCTATTCAGTATGCATTTGTTTGAGTGCCTTCCATGAACCATGTACTTCGTTAGTCACTGAGGATAAATAAGGCAGGAACCTTGCCATCAAAGAGTCTAGGAGATAAGATGGAAATGTAAACAGATAATGAATTTTATTTTATTTTTTAAAAAAGATTGAATTTTAATGTTAAAATACAATTGAATGCTCTCAGGATTTTTTAAAATGAAATCTCTTCTGTAATAACATTTGATATTCTGATAATCCTTGGGTCATAAATTAAACCATTGGTGTCTAAAGTTGACATGTTAGTCTCAGACAGCAATTCCGATTTTCTTAGGCTGAAAATTATGTTTGTCTAAGAATCCAATAACTTTGATGTCCTTAAGTAAATGTTAAGCTAAGCATCCGTTCCCATATCATCAGCATTTTCTACAGACAGAATTGTTACTTTTATGCCTCTCTACTTAAATGATAGAGGCAAGGTAATTTAATTGAAAAGTGAATGAAAAGCTTAAAAGTACCCATTTTAGGGGATCAGAGAGGAGCAGGAATTCCCCATCTGGTCAGAGCTAACATACTGTTTTCAAACCTTTTTTAGCATAACGAAAAAATAAGTTTATAATTATGGATATGGTCTATAAAATTAAAAACTCCCTCATATTCATTATTTTCCTTAGAAAGGTAATGAATAACGTTTTCTGCATTGTTCATTCAACTCAGGTGTTCATATATTTTAGTAAGTAAAATGTACATAAAACCTTAAGATTGTTACTTTTCTGGGGAAACTTAAGCAGGCACTAGAGAATTTTAAATCTTCACTTGATGTTAGATGACTAAATGGTGTCTTGCTTTGGAAGTTAGAAAACAAGAATTGTTATGAAAATAGTTTATTTCACACCAACAAAATCTTATTGGCTTATTTATTTTTATTTTTGAAGAAAATAGAGTGATTTTGGAAGCCTATGTTTTAGGAACTTCCTGTTTATATTGTGTTAAATAACATACACTTTTTTTTTTTTCCACAGCAGCTCTTATAAACAAGGACTTAGACAAAGTAATATTGGTTGTGAGAATGGACTTGGCTCAGTAGATAGGCAAAGACTTTAGAAAGCATTTTTCGCACAGGGATAGTTCACTTTTCATGAATTAGTTGTTCCTTTCTGACTTGTGTGGGTATTTATGGAAATTCAATGTTATTTTTTCCCTTGATAATTTGATAATATAATTTTACTGGATAGTTTCTTTAACACTTTAGTTTTTTTTTTGTTTTTTTTTTCCTTTTTGTGTTCTTTATAACACTTTAGTTTTAATGTTCATTATTCCTTAACTTTTTGTAAACCTTTAAGTCAAGAGAACTCATTATTAACATCAAACAGTAGTAGTAAATAATGTTAACGTTAATTGAGATGAGTTTTTACAGTAATACATAAGGCCTTCATTTGATCTTAATAACCTGAGTATGAGTGTTATTACTATTTTATAGATGACATTGCTTAAGAGAACTCTGCAGTTAGTCCTTTGGAACAATGAGCTATATTTTGGAAAGTGAGCAGCCACACCTCCAATTTATCTACTTTATACATACAGATTTTTGTGTATGACAACATTCCTGTTAAACTTGCCATTTGTAAATTTCCTCATCCTTAATTATTATTTTTATTAAGGTCATTTTATAACGTCAGTTTCTTTAGACTCCAGCTTTCTAGGTACCTTTGACTACGCACCCCTGGCCTCCCCTTTGCTCTCTCGCAAGTCAGGATGTAGCTCAGTTTTGGAAAGACAATCGCTGTAATATATCCACTATTGTCTATTGTATATTTTGAGATTGAAATTTTTCTAAATGAGAGAACCACCCTCAACCATTGTTAAACACTGAATGACTTTGGAAATTAGCTTATGCTGCAGACTTGATAATATTTCTTAATGGATTCAACCTAAAATTACAAGGAATAACAATACTTAAATGCCAAATTTATGTTGCAATAAAAGTAATTTTGATGAGAATGAATGTTGTTTGAATCACAAATAATGTCAAGCTGTTTTATATACTTCACATGTCAAAAGTTAAAACAAGAAGTGGGATCTACATTTCCACACCAATTTGCAGCAGATATATTTCCAAGATCAAAGTAGAGTTTGGGTGGTGGTTTTTGGAACTCAGTGCAAGTAAAGGATTTTATTTTTATTTCAAAATCCATTTAACTGTCCAGTGAAGGAACTCTCAAGTAACCTTCTATTGGAACAATGTAATGATAAGCTGAAATGCACATACCAGGAGAAGAATCTAATTCTATGAATACCTTTCAAGTAATGAATATGCTCAATTAGAATCATATGCTTGTGGACTGGTGTCAGTATCTGGTGTATTTATATCAATGAAAAGACATTTTGAAAGGTGGGATATGTAAAATCATATTACAGGTGAGCATTAATAGATGAACATTGATTTTGTTGATAGAGAATACCAACTTTGAGTCACAATGAAATGAAATGTTCTCCTCCCCAAATAATTCCATTCTTCTTATCGGCAGACTGGCATTATAAAAATTTATACTCATTGTTATATTTTGCATTTTGTCAGTAAAAACTATACATTTTTCTCTTGTTAATAGAAGTACTTACATAGTACTGATTTTGTTTCCTGGCTACACAGCCTAAAATATTTACTGTCTGGCCCTTTACACAAGAAGTTTGCCAACATGGAGCTAAACAATGATTACTTTGTTTTTAAGTGATACCATACTTATCCAAACACAAAAGAAAGGAATCTCTATTGGTGGGGTTTCAACTATTAGCAGAGAAAAAATAACTCTACTTCATTCTTGGAACAGACTTTAGATGACCATTTAATCCAGTTTAATCCAAATTCCTTATTTTGTGATTAAGAATCCAGTGTTTAGTGGGAGCCAGTCATTGGTAGAATTGAAGGTAGAACTAAAATGTTCTTATTTTCTGTTCAATGTCTTTTTTTTTTTAAGATTTATTTATTTTGGGTGGGGGGCATGAGCAGGAGAGGCAGAGGGAGAGAGAAAGAGAGAGAGAAAATCAAGTAGACTCCACGCTAAGCATAGAGCCCAACATGGAGCCTGATCTCATGACCCTGAGATCATGACCTGAGCCAAAGGTAGACAACTTAACTGACTGATCAAGAGTCTGATGTGCTCAACCGTCTGAGCCACCCAGGTGCCCCTGTCCAGTGTCTTTTTAGTATCCTTTATTTGTATGCAGGTGTTTATGCTGGGTGCTAAGGATGACAAAAAAGAAATATGAGGACAGAGTCTAAATCATCAAGGAACATAATCTAGTTCAGTAGTGTACCAGTCAGGTTCCCAGCAAGAAACAAATGGCACACTAAAATGGAGAGAGGTTCATTTAACCAAGAGCAATTTGTAAAAGTATGAGGGAGGTAAGGGAAGCAAGCTTTATTACCACCCAACGCCTAATGAGACAAGAAGTGGCTGTAGGAGCTACAGGAGAGGGTCCCCAACAGAAGCTGAAGCTTTTTGTGGAGGAATCCAGCACTGCCTGACTGCACTGTATAGGAAGGAGCACCTCTTTGTCCTCCTGCCCTTCTATCTCCACTGGTGTCTCCTGTAGTCTTCTTTGAAGAGCCAGATGACAAACAACGTTTTGATGCAGTCCAAGAAGGTCAGCCTCCCAGGGAAAACTGCCATTTGGAGAATGGATTTGAAGGGACAAATGGAGAATATCCAGCCCCAGGAGCACGATTGTTTATACAACAATACATGGTAACATCTACTAAGTGTGAGCAATCCAGACAACAGTATTTTAGACAATGGCGTATCGACAGATAAAGTATTTTATGAGCATTTTTGTAATGGTTTACATTTTATAAAGTACACTCTTATTTTACCCTCACAATAAATTTAAGACAGTGCATTCTTTTCTATACTGACATCTGGAACAAAAGTAGTGCAGTCCTTGGTATTCTAAATTGTAGGCCACTCTTCCACTGTATAAAGTTGTTTAACTCTCTAAGAGAAACAGATGTTGTTTTAAGTGGTTAAGAATTTAACTTTAGCAGAAGCCCAAGTAATAAAAGCCAGGAAGGCAAATAATGTTTTACAAGTATTTATCATTTCAAAATTCATCATTTTCATGGTCTTTTCTATAGGGTGAAAGAGACGTAGTAGAGATTCTCAGCATAATAATGAAATGTGAACGTTCCAGTATAATATTGAGATTAAAATTCTGGGTTTTGTAGTATGAAAAGCCACAGTTTGAATTCTGGCTCTGTCACTAACTTGGCTTGTAAACTTGGGCAAGTTATTAGTGTGTCTCTCAGCCACAGTCAACTGCCAAAACAAGAACAACAGGTCTTAAGTGACATAATGGGATATAGTATGCTCTCAATAAATTTTAGCTGTTAGTAGTAGTATCGATAGATTCCATGACCAAAATTTCAGATTTATAAAATGTGATGAGTGATATTTATAGGTTAATTCATTTTACAGGTATTTAGTAAGCAACTGTTACGTGCTAGGTACTCACTTTGCTAGATATTGAGATCACAGTTGGGAACAAATCAGACCTTATCCTTCTAGGGACTGAAGGTACATAATTTGTGTCTGATTTGTATTACTAATTGGTGAATTAGTGAACAGTGCTGTTGCTGACATACCTGTTGCCAGCCTAATGGTTTATTTAGCTATCATCATTAACCATCAGCATACCAAAAAGGCTAGGTTAGTTTATTTTTTAATGGCTTTGTTGTCACGAATTAGCACAATTTGTCACTGTGCTAGCCTCACTAATCTCAGCAAAACACTAGGTTGGTGTGCTTCTGTCCCCTAATGAATGAACAGCTGTTAATTTAGGGGGGAAAAAAAGGACTATCAAGTTAAAAATAGAAGTATTTTTAAGATTCTCATATATTGATGACTGACAGGTCTTAATATAACTATCTGGTTTCCTTTTTTATGCCAGTTGGAGCTACTCATGGTAACTATTACTTGTGCAGCACTATCAGAAAGCTCAATTTTGGGAAAATAAATTTATTTCACACTGAACAGTCAGAAGTTGCTCTCAGTTTGTACAGGCTCTCTAGAAGTTACTTGAGCCTTGATTTTGATCTGTCAGTTGATCCATATCACATTATAATAAAACGTAATTCATGTTAAGTAATTCTCAGACTTTTTATTTTATACATGGAAGATTAGTGTTTAATGGTCTCCAACATGGTGATATTTTTCTTAAAATGTAATGTCAAATTTATCTTTGTATTTAAAATTTATTTTAAAAAGTCATTTTGCGCATGCAAAACATAAAGCTTTTAGTATATACTGTTTCACAATTTTAGGATATACTGTGAGGATCCTTGGGGATCTGATTTTTTTTTTTAATCGACTAGAGGTTCTATTTTCATTTTCAAATCAAGTCACTATGGGGCTAGTATCTTTGTTTGCTTAATTTTTAAGCTCCGTTACCATGACAAAACTTATTTACTCAACTAATGCCTAGCACTGTCAAACAGATACTGCTGGCAACTTGAATAATTTCTGTCTGCCAATAAAATCCCAAATAAAAATGGTAAATTTTCATTTTAAATGCAAAAGAATAGTTATGTTACTGTACATTGATTTTAAAATTTCTCTCTTGGTTAATTATTACAATCTACTTTGATGCTTTTATGACAACTTTCTTTAATATCTTTATCTCCTAAACTTAACATTCAGTTGTAATATAAAGGCAGATAAGGGCCTAGTAAATGTATCTCTGTTAAAATTATTAACAATAATAACAATAATTATTACTTAAAAATTTATCCATGTAAAGTTGTTTAGTTTCACACAAGTGACAAGAAAATACCTGTGCTGCTTTCCAATATAGTCATTTTTGTGTGAAATGTCTTTTATGCTTTGGACATGTAACCATTTGGCAAAATCAGAGTTCTTTGTTTCTGGTCTTGAATCTTTACCATACTGGCAATGTGCTTGTTCATACTGAATAGTCTATTTCTGATTATTAGTTTCAAAATTAGCTTGCAGTTGCTGTTTCCGAAAAGCTTTTGTTTTTTAAAGAGTACTTTCACTGTGGCCTTTAAGTATGTCTTCTGTTTGAAGAGGCCAGATACATCAACTGAGATTAAGAAATAGGAAGTAGAGAATAAAACCAAGGAAAATAAGGTTTAAGTCAGATGTAGAAAGAAAGTGGTAAGCAGATTTTAAGATCTTCCTCCTCCCACCCCCGCCCATTGGTTTGGGGAGATAATGAGATGTGAGTATAGTTGGACAGATGAGTTGATAGAATTATAAAAGGTAATCAGAGAGAGATGTTTGTATTTTCTTTGCAGAAGACCTGCCTCACTTAAAACCAAAGAATTCCCCACCCACCCCCTTTTTTTTTAATTTGAATGTCTGCCTGTAGGTAGATTTTTTCAGTTGAATGAGGTTAGGCGCAGAGGTAAGAAAGACAAGGAAAATAACTTAATTACTCTCGTCCTTGTTTTATTTATAAAATGAGAATATTGGAATTGTTGACTTCTAAATTCCCTTCAGCTTAAATATACTTTCAATATTTATAATAGGATAGTAACATGATACAAATGGTTTTGAAGATTGATTTTATTGTATAAAGTAGATGTAATTGTCAGAGAGGAAAATTGATTGGAAGTTGTTGTAAGTGATCCAGGCTTGATGTAATAAAAATGTAAAAAATATAGTGATGACAAAATCAGAAATATCTAGATTGAATTAGATTGATATGAGGAAGAAGAGGAATTTTTAAAATGAGTAATTCATTCAACAAGTTTTTAAATCTAACTTTCATTATACATTTAAAAAAATACTGATCTGACAGGATGAATATGAAGGTTGACTGTAATAATGTATATAAAACTCCCAACAGACCCCCTACCATAATGGACATACATGTTTTTATTCTCTTTTGTTGCAGATGGTTTGCCAGACCATATGGTTTGCATATGATGCCTCTTGTCTTTTAACTAGGTTTTACTTTTGTTTTAGTTGCAATGAGACAGAAATTCGAGGACACTGAAAGACTGAGACTGACCATTTTTTCTTTTTTTTTTTTTAAAGATTTTATTTATTTATTTATTTGACAGAGAGACACAGTGAGAGAGGGAACACAAGCAGGGGGAGTGGGAGAGGGAGAAGCAGGCTTCCCGCGGAGCAGGGAGCCCAATGCGGGGCTCGATCCCAGGACCCTGGGATCATGACCTGAGCTGAAGGCAGCCGCTTAACGACCAAGGCAGCCGCTTAACGACCGAGCCACCCAGGCGCCCCTATTTGTTCTCTTTCAAATGCATGACCCAAACGATATTTAGATATTACCTACAGGGCTTCCCACCCTCTCTCCAAAGATGGATTGGACAGAACGCATGTTTGAAAATGGGAAACTTCAACAGCCAGAATGGTCCTGGGCCCACAGCTGGCTTTGATAGTTCTAATAATCAAAGGCAGGGTAGGATGGGTAGACTGCAGAGAGGTAACAAAGCCTAAAGTTGAGCCCTTGAAAGGAATTTCTAGCTTTTTCCTCTTTTTTCTAAAAGAGTATTCCAATCCTCTTCAGTATTCCTTTTGAGACAGAGATTATACATTGATGATGAAATATATTTATAATCTCTGCCCATGGTAAAATACCATTAGGACTCTCCATTGTATTATTTGGGCATACAAAGATTATGTGTCTCTGTAAACATATTAGAGGAGACATAGATACAAAAGAGCCAAAGAGCAGAATTCCTGAACAAAGGGATTTCCAGCAGATTTTGCATGTGTTATTTTTTTCCCTCAATACATATATGTAACTATTTCACCAGTACTGCCTGTGTCTTGGTTGGCTCACCATTCTTAAGTTTAAACTATAATTTATCTGTCCCCAGACAAATTTTAAAGGGCAGCCAGAGAAGAAATACATGTTGTATTTGCTTTGTTGGTCAGAGGGTGTGCCTGTCTGTAGGACCAGCTAGTTCCTTTCTTTTACTTGAATGTCTGTGATTTGTGGATCTTTTAGTTGTGTGAGCCCTATAGAGTTGATTGGAAGGAAAAGAGCAACCAAGACTCCTCTGTTTGAGTCATAAGTAGGTAGGAAGCAGTATAATATAGTGTCTGAAAGCCTGGGCTCTAGCATCAGTCTACCTGTTGCTGTATGTAGAGATGGAGGGTGTCTTTAGATTTGGTTCTAAGACCACCATCGTAGGTTGATCTCACATCCCCCCAGAAGGCCCTTGTGATCTCCTGATTTTCTTTCCAGACCCAGGATCAAGTTTGTAGCATATTTTTGTCATCGAAGTGAGGAGCCATTTTTTTCCTGTTTTAGTCTTGTTCATAAACCACACTTAGAATTCTAGAATATTTATTAGGATATGCCTTATGCAATCCTGAATTCTTCAAGTGTTTTAGTAAGGTTTTAAAAAATATTAGCTGTTTTTAATTTAATCCTCTTATTTGCTTAAATTATACTAAAAATCACATTGTAACTTAAAAGGAAGACATTTTATTTATTTACAGTAGGGGGAAAATAGAAATTATTTTCTTTAAAGGTTTACAATTCCAATTTTTCCAGTTATTTTTGGCACATTATCCCCAGAATGTATATCCTTTGGTGAGAATGTAGAGTCTGTGTCAGGGTGGAGAAAAAAATTTTGTTCAGTCATAGGCTAGAGAAAGCAGTTGAGGCATGCACCAAGATATATAGATATCCAGAAAGACATAGGCGGTCCGGAGGAAGAGCAGGTAGGTAAAACTTTGAAAACCTGTAGAGAGAATAAGAGATTAAGAACACTGGTAAAATTGAAGCTATTACGTATTATACTTAGAAAATGGCTCTCTCTGCTTGAATTCCCTCAGCACACTAATTAGGCCATGGTATGTGGAACTGTTCTGTAACTTTTAAATGATTATGAAAAATTGTGAGGTTTACATAAAGGTATTTTACTCTGTTTCAGAGCATCAAATGATAAAAACAAAATAGTCCCCCTAAGAACTAATGAACAAAAATTTTAAGGGCTTATTAGTTTATCAGTAGGATGTAGAGATTTAAGTAATTGGTACTTTCACAGGTTAAAGCTCTGTGTATTTCAAACAATGTATGACTTCAGTACTTTTGTATTATACTCACCCAACCTATGTTTATTCCTGTCCCTTTAAATGTCTTTGTCGCCGGTTTTTGTACTCGACAGGAAAAAAGTGAAACTTGTATTTCAGGTGCTACTTTATAAAATCTGAATTACCAGTCCAGCTTCAGAAAATCACACCTTATACTACAGTATTATATAATTTATTTCCCTTTGAATTTATTAAGAAAAAGGAAAGGGGAGTGAATTTTATTGGTACTTGCCTGGCATGTTCAAGGACCAGTAAAAAAAACCAGTGTAGCTAGATCAGGTCCTCTTAAGAGAGAATTATAGGGGAGGAATTGGAAACAACAGGCAAACATCACTCTTTTGAGGAATTTTGCTGTAAAGGGGGGGCAAAGAAATGGGACAGTGGCTGGGTGTAAATTGATCCCGAGAAGGTGTGTGTAGGTGAGATATGAGAAATTGTAGCATGTTTATAATCTAATAGGGATGATTTTGGAGAGAGAGAGAAAATGATGTAGGAGAGAGGGAAAGAGTAGTTTGTGGCTATCTTCAAGTAGGCAACATGGGATGGGATCTAGTATGTTTATGGAAAAACTGGCCATTGACTAGAGCCCAGAAAGTCCATCTGTAGTAACTGCATGAAATGCATGGAAGGTGGGATCAGATTTTACAGGGTGACTTGATAAATAAGAACAGGGTCTTTGGGAAAAGAAGGGTCTCATAATAAGCTTGAATAATTATCCTTTTAGCGTAGTAGAAAGGGGATAAAATTGGAGGGAGATAAAATTTGAGTTCAGATTCTAGCTCTGATTTACTAGCTGACATGTGAACTTAATTACACCATCCCTGTACTATTTAGGGGGTGCAGAAATAGAATTCATTTCAAGGTGGTTCAGATAAAAAGATTTTAATGACGAATCAACTTTGAGAGAATGACCAGGGCTAAGAGAATGGATGAGAGATCGTTAGAGACCATCAACCCGAAAAAGCTATTACCTCCCCTGGGTCTGCAGGAACAGGGGTGGAAATGGTGTTCTCAGAGTCACAGCTTCAGCTGTGAAGGGAAGGCCATCTGGTAAGAGCTGTAGTCACGGGGGGTGGGAGGGGGGACAGCTATTGCCAGGGACAATGGTGCATACGTAGGCAACAGAAAAGAACCTTGATTTCTCTTTCCTCTCAGATTCCAGTTTCCTGTTGGTGGATCCCAGCCTAGGCAGAAACCAGCTGCATGGGAGCTTAGATGATGCAGAATATGCAGATCAGCCTCCCTAGGAACCAGGGAAGGGCAGAGAAGGAATCTGGGAGGCAAATGCAGAATTATTAATATAGTCACCAAGCCTCAACTTCTCCATATAGAAAATGGAGGGACTTGCAAAATTGTGATTTTACATGGCTGCTGAGTGCCTGGCACATTGCTAGCACATCACAGTGTTTAGTAAATGATAATAAGATGGTGTGGCATCATGGTTAAGAATCCTTAAAGCTTTGGAGTTAGAGCCCACTTCAGTTTCTGTCTCTGCCACTTACTAGTCATGTGACTTTGGGCAGGTTATGTAACCTTTCTTAGTCTCTGTTGTGTCATCTGTAAAATGGGGCAATAAGGCTTACCACAGAGAATTCTAGTAAAGATTAAAGGAGAGAGTATGTATTAAGTGTCTAACATAGTGCTGGTACATAGCATACAGTCTAAGTTACCATAATCATATGATTTGTTGGATTAGTAGGAGCAGTATCCAAGTAATACTACGCCTCCCACCACCTTCCCTATATACACACACATACACACCTTTTTTCTGCTTCTCACTTCTGTCTGGGGCCCTTCCTTGTCACGCAGGGGTCAAGGATACTATCTTTACACGTTAGACTGTTAGAAAGTACAGTTTTAGTTAGTTTAGCACTTTGGCTATCCATTTATGTTTTTGGTTTATGTTCAAGAAACACAATCGTAGAGTGAAATGGTTTCTTTATTGGGCCTACGTTGGAAGGCATAGAAATAGAATAAGTGGGAAATACTGAAATTCAGTCAGTTCCATTAGCATAAATTTATACACACAAAGCTCAAGTAAAGTGTCATTAAGAAATATGAGAATAAAGGGTATTGTAACAGTTAATTCACAGCTGTACCGTAACAAATATTTTTTGAATTTCACGAAGTGTAACAGTTCCGTGAGTTTGACTTGAAGGCACATATATGTTTTTCTTTTTGGCTACATAGGGAACAATGAAATAAAACCTCATTGACGTAATAGAACCTGATAACATCTCTGGTTGTGCTGCTGATGTTTCGCTGTGGTATTGGTGGTTTTGTAGAGCTCTGTAAAGCATGTTGGACTTATAAACACATTCAAACAGAAACTTATCAAGATTCAACTTTTTTTAACCACAGAGTTGAATTTATATGAAGGCACAGTCTTGGGTTCACTTTATCAAATCCACTAAAAAAATTTTTTTCTTGGTAGTATATACCTCATATGCTACTTAGAAAGCTGTTTTTAAAATTAGTTTTGAACAGATAACCACAGTGTTTGAAAATATATAATTTCTGATACTGTATATGAGCTGAGAAGGAAACATAATAAATATTGGAAGCTCCTAAAACCGCAATTAAAATTTCATACTTTCATTAAATGGTGTCTTCTAATATAGTAGAACCATATTCTGAAAACATACCATACCCACCATAACTTCTTTTTCTGTGGTGATTAGAAATTTAGCTAATTTAAATTATTTACAGAATCTACTTTGGTATTGGTACTTAAGTTTAGATGCCTAAAGCTTTGCTGACTTGGGAACAACATTATATATAGGACATATACTGTTTGCTTGGAAGTAAGACTTTAAAAGAACTATTTATTAGTATATGGGAGGAAAGAATGTTTCTGCCAATTTTTCTTCAACTTTTAGTATCCATATACCATATACTGTGTATTCAGTATGCATGGTAGGCACCTGACAATTTTAGACAAATGTATAAAAATTATTCATTATAATTCTTAAAAATTAAAAAAATCTATATGAGAGTGAACATTGTTTGCAACATTAAGGGTATCTCTGTTGTAGCTCACTGATGAGAATAAATAGGTTGTGTGTTGTAGGTTCATTCTATATCCAACCTAATTCTTTTCTTTTCTCTATTTCTCTTAAAATAGAAAAATCCAAGCAAAATCATAATTGGGCAATGAAAGGCAGCAAGTGTTTTTGGCTATTTGTTCTGAATACTCAGATTCAACATGGATCCTGTAGTTGTAAAGAGATTTCTCACTGAAGATTATTTTCAGAGCTGTGTCAGTTGCTAATTTAATGGCTCTTATACTTAAAAGCTTGAGAAATAGGGGTGCCTGGTTGTCTCAGTTGGCTAAGTACTCAATTCCTGATTTTAGCTGGGGGACATGATCCTCAGGGTCGTGGGATTGAGCCCCACATCAGGCTCCACGCTTAGCTGGGAGTCTGCTGGAGATTCCCTCTCTCCCTCCTGTCTCTCTCTCTCAAAAACAAATCTTTAAAAGCTTGAGAAATAGATGTTCTATGCATTTTATTGAAGAAAATGCTTCTATTATATTTGCTATTTATGTTTATATTTTATATTTGTTTTTTAATATTTTTATATTTGCTCTATTTTCCACAACACACTGAAAGGATGTATACTCTGTGGCCAAAAATTGAGTGCAGTTACATTTATGCTATTTCTTAAACGCTGAATTATGACCAGCATATGTGTTTCAACCACCAGCTGTTTTCTGTGAATAAGGTAGTGTATAAACTTGCAGTTAGGAGATATTCTCATTGTTTAGCAAGACTTCTCCTTGCTGTACAGATAACTGATTCTCTCAGAACATGTTCTAACATACATTTCTCAGTTTCTGTCAGAGTTCACAAAATAATCATTAAATAGGGGGAAAAATACCCTTGTAGTATGGGTTTTCAGTGATAGACACATAAAAACTTGTCTACCACCCTTCCTCATAAGTATTGCACATACATAACAAGTGTTGATTCAGACTTAGCACATGAGTGCATTTATCCAGCAATAAAGTGAAATATCTGCTGTATGCAAATGTGGCAGTAATTACTCTTTTGCATCATATGCCTTTTCAATTCTGTGATGCCCCAAGGTGTCATTTGGTAAGTATATGTTGGAAATTATTTGATCTGTTCTCTCTTCCAGCATAATGCTTATCATCTGTGTGTCTGGTTTTACAAGTCTCTCGGCTATAGTTTATCTTTTTTTTTTTTTTTTTTAATATATGTGTTTGCAGTGAGGAGCACGGATTCTGGATGGTGCCTCTATAATTTTTGTCTCTTCTGTTTTAAGAATGAAAATCCTCAGATTCATATAAGAAAGCATTGTTTTCTTGTTCTAGAGAAATTCTATTGGTTTACCAAAAAGATTTTTATGTTTTGTTTGAATATGTCCGAAAAATTTCCATTGCTTCCTATTATCATTATTTGATAAAGTTTCAAAGTGGAAAACATGCGGAAGAATATAGGGTAAATGAATTACAAGTCTAAAAAAAATTAGCTTTTAGATAGTCACTGTTGTTATGTCTTAAGTAATATTTTCATTTTTGTGGATTTGTGTGGTATTTGCATTAGATTTGTACTCCATTTGCATTAGAGTCTTTTTTTTTTTTTTTTAAGATTTTCTTTATTCATTTGGGAGAGCACGAGCAGGGGGAGAGGCAGAGGGAGAGAGAAGCAGACTCCCTGCTGAGCTGGGAGCCCAACTTGGGGCTCTCTCCCGGGACCTGGAGATCATGACCTGAGCGGAAGGCAGACGCCCAACCATCTGGGCCACCCAGGCGCCCCTAGAGTCTTGTTCTTGAGCTAGGCTTAGCATTTATTCTGAGTTATTTATGTTTCTGTTTTTATCAACACCTTAAGCTTTAGGAAACCAACTGTGAGCCACTTCTTTTTTTGATTGGAGATATAGTGCAACACAAGGAAAAGAATACAAATTTAATAGATGTAAACAATAATATTCCAATGACATAAAAATACTTCCGTTAAGATGATTTGTAAAGAATAACATAGGTCGTAGGGCACCTGCCTAGCTTTTAAGAATATAATAGTTATTATGATGAAGATGGTGAGATTTCTGTGGAAATCAGAATTAATCTCATATTTCATAATTTTGAAATATATGTAAACTACATAGATTCCTTTTTCCCTCTATTCCAGACCACTGATGAACAAGTGATTTATAAATCATAATCTGATAAATAATGGCTAATAATGGATTATTATGTTTGTTTCCTAGTTTAAATTTTATCTAAGTCCTAATATTATAGAGCCATTGAACAGTATTTTCCTTAAGACTTTCATTATTTTTGAATATCTCTCAATCTATGTTGTATTATTAGTTCGCCTACTGTCCTGGATCATTCCTATCAGGAACAATCTCTAGACCTAGAGCCTTTTTTTTTTTTTTTTTTAAGATTTTATTTATTTATTTAACTGACCCAGAGAGAGAGACAGCTAGAGAAAGAACACAAGCAGGGGGAGTGCGAGAGGGAGAAGCAGGCTTCCCGCCAAGCAGGGAGCCCGATGTGGGGCTTGATCCCAGGACCCTGGGATCATGACCTGGGCCGAAGGCAGATGCCTAACCAACTGAGCCATCCAGGTGCCCCTAGACCTAGAGCTTTTGTTAACCATGTCACAACGACAAAAAGTATTAATCCCCATATTCTTTTCCAACTATTACCCCATTTCATTCTTGCCATTTACAGCACAATTTCTCAAGAGTTTTCACTAGTCACTGTCTTCATTTCTTTCCCTTCCTAAATTCTTAATTTTTAAGTAAAGCTTCATAAATACTTGTAAAATATGCATAAAGTTTAAATGAAAGATAACAAACACCAGCTACTCTCCATTACCATTAATTTTGAACATACCCTAACTTTGAAGTTCCCTATATGCCACTCCCAGATCCAGTTTCCTGCTCCTCTCCCTTAGAAACAATTACCGTCCTGAATTTCTTATAGTTTCCCATATGTTTATATTCCTAAAATGTATATTTCAGTATATTTCACATGTATGAAATTGTACTGTATGTATTCTTCTGTGACTTTTCTTATTCAATCTTATGTTCCTGGAATTTATTTATATAGTGTGTAACTGCACTTCATTTATTTTCACCTTTGTATTCCATGGTATGAGTATACCCAAATTTCTGCATTTTGTTATGGATAGACATTTGGGTTATATCTAGTTTGCTTGCTACCCCAAACAGTGCAGCTATGTGCGGTTAGGTTAAATTGTATAGCAGAGTCCAAGTTTTGGAAAGATATTTCTCCTAATCTGTTGTGGATTAATGATTTTATAAAATACACTAAAAATGTTTCAGCAATGTTCAATTGCTATAAAAATTTCTAAACATGTACCCTTAATTTCTTTCTTTATCTTACGGTAGAGCACACTTGGAATAACAATGCTTTAATATATACCTAGCTGCAGAATTCCTGGATCATACATCTTCTGCCACTTAGGCAAAAATTTTGTTCTCTCAGAATCACTAATCGCTAGTTGTTCAGATTAAACAGAAGACGATCTACTAGCAGTTTGTGACTTTCGCTGTATCTTTTCTCAGTCCCTAAAATGCAGGGGGTTTCAGACAAAGACCCCCAAGAGCAGTTAGAATAGGATGAACGTTACCCGTGTCAAGGCCGCAGCTTCTGAGTGGCCCCCACAGCACTGTCTCTCTCAGATGCGAGCAAGAAGCCAGACTACTTTATATCAGTATTTCTCAAACTTATTTTCATTACCATTCCCTTAAGGAGCTGTTTTAGACATTTTTTTTCCCTCTAATCATTCCTCCCCTTCTATGAAATTTACTACTGTAGATCAACAGTCTCTCTGTTTATGTACTGTGGCATTTGGAGGGCTACAACCATTTTACTGTTTTTAATATTTTTTTTTTTTTTGTCTCCTAAGAACCAATTTCACCTGCTTGGGAGTGGTAGGACTACCTTCAGAATGCATGATATGAACACAGATACGGTTCTGGCATTAGAGTACGAGCATTTAAAACGATAGTATTTAATTGTCAGATGGATGATGAAGTGGGGAGCAAGGAAGACTCAGTGCTAAGAAACTGTCCTGCTGAAAATGTGCTTGACTTAGGAAAAGATCAGCTTCTACTTAGACTCATGAATTGGGAAAGTGAGGAATAGGCATTTGTCAGTGTTTGATGGCATACTTTATAGAAGAAATGTGGAAGTATGGATTGGAGGACAGTACAGTTAGGCAAGTTTGTAGATTTAGAATGCAAATTAGTGAATTGATGCCTATCTCCTAAGTAATTTTTGGTGACCCATCATGTGGCTCTGACTTCACGCCTATCTATTCTCTGCTTTTATTGGTCACTTAAGAAAACCTCAGATTTACAAATGATGAGAGGAATGGTGAATAGGCTAGTGGACATCCTCAATCTCAAAAGAAAACTTGGGCAGGCTAAGTTAAGGACGGAAGTAAAGTATTGCAGTTGGGTCTAAAATACCAATTGTAGGGGCACCTGGGTGGCTCAGTCAGTGGAGCATAGCAATACCAAATATAAAAGAAACTTAGGGATTTAAATCATGTTACTCTTTAAAAAAAAAAGATTTATTTATTTTAGAGAGGGAGAGAGAGAGAGAATGGGGTGGACAGTGGTAGAGGGAGAGGGACAAGCAGACTCCCAGTTGAGTTCAGAGCCCCACGCAGGGCTCAATCCCAGAATCCTGAGATCATGACCTGAGCTGAAATCAAGACTCGGCTGTTTAACCAACTGAGCCACCCAGGTGCCCCAAGTTATGTTACTCTTAATATGAGTGTTCTGAAAAAGTAATTAACATCTTAATCTGCATTAATTAATGTCTCTAGAATCTAGATGTATGCTGGTCAAATTGCAACCTTAAATAATTATGTCAGGATTACACTTAGGGCCATATAAAATACTGCATATATTTAATGAGTCTGCTAATATTCATGAAGTACTTTGCATGTAGTTAGTTATACCATAGCCATTCTGTGGGTACTGGTCCATGAGTTTTAGACTTAGTTATAGTATGTCTGGATATTTTTTGGGAAGAAATAGGTTTCTTTTCACTGGCAAGAGATGACTTTCTGCAAGGATGTTGACAAGGAGATAGTGATAATGACAACTGACAACTTTTTGAGTGATTCAGAGTGGGTATATCATCTAAAAGAGGGGTCAGCAAACTATATAGCCCACTGACCAAATCCAGCCTGCAAGCCTGTTTTTTAAGGCTCTCCAGCTAAGAATGTTTTTGCATTTTAAAGTGTTGTAAAACAAACAAAAAGATTATGTCGCAGTGACCTTAGATGGCTTGTAAAGCCTAAAATATTTACTATCTGTCCCTCTACAGAAAAGATATGCCAACTCCTGGTAAAATATTGGACCAATGATAGAGTGGATAACACTAAGATCTTTTGCAGACAGAAGACAGAAAACCAAGAATAAAAAGCAACACAAATAGGTCGCTATTCGGGTGAGGCTGGGTAGTTCAGTCCAGAGACTACTGATCTTGGGGTTGTGAGTTGAGCCCCCCCGTGGGGGGTAGAATTTACTTGAAAAAAAAAAAAAAAGAATTGTTCAGTATATAGAAATCAGGTGATTATTTTACAAATTAACTAGATTTAAATTAGAGACTAGGGTTCAAAGCTATGTAGAAAATTGCCGTTGTAATCAGTTTTATTTGGCAAAAGGAGACCTATTTGTTATGTAAACTTAAGAGAAATTTAGGATTAATTATGGATAGCAGTTACGGATTGCTAGAATTAAAGCTAATGTTTTCTTCTTGAGCGTAATGACTATTGGAAAAAGTGGCCAGAAAGCTTGCTGGGGAGAAAAACGGACAGGAAAACCCCGGTCTGGGGCTGAGCAGTTGTCACGGGTATAGCCCACAAGGGAGCAGGCAGGGAGGCGGTCACTGATTATCCGCACATCGGAAGGGTGGGGTGTTGCGTCTGAGTTCGACTTCATCGAACCCCGAGGACGAGCTTTTTACCGCTTTGAGAGAGCTGCCTTATTAGGAAGGAAATAGCACCACCCATTGGTGTAGAATGATGAGTGATGACCCTCCTCATGGGGGCGGGGGGTGTCTGATGATCTGTGATTGTTCTTGGATTCTTAGTAACTGGGTGTTACTTTGATTTGTGTTTTCCTTTTTGTGGTAATGGGTATTTTGAAGGTTAATATATCTTATTATGGTGACTTTATTATTTATGGAAAACTTTAAATTTGACAGTTTTCTTGATTTCCCAGTCACAGAGTGTATAATTTATGGAATATTCTCTCTATAGATAATTTTATTCTCACATCCCCAATTGTTCTCCCCAACTGTAAGCTGTCTTAGGTATCTGTAATTGAAGATGTTCCATTTTGTCTTCACATATATCTGTTTATTTCTGGTTTATAACTAAATGTATTTTTTTTTTCTTTCCCAGATGATTCTTTGGGATTGGGACTTAAAGCAATGGTATAAACCTCATTATCAGGTAAATATAGTGAATATCACTAATAATGTCGGTAATGAAACTTTTTAAAATTGAAGTATAGTTGACACGTAATGTTAGTCTCAGGTATACTGTAATAAAACTTTTGACATTTTGTTATTTTTTATTTTTACTTATTTCTTTATATATTTTTTATTTTTTTTAAGGATATTTATTTGAGAGAAAGAGAACATGATGGGGGGGGAGGGCAGAGGGAGAGGGAGAAGCAGCCTCCCCGCTGAGCAGGGAGCTGATGCAGGGCTCCTTCCCAGGACCCTGGGGTCACGAGCTGAGCTGAAGGCAGACACTTAACAACTGAGCCACCCAGGCGCCCCCCTCAAAAGGAATTTTTATATGTTAAAGTAGACTTATAGGATCCTGGTGGGGGCGGAGGAAGGGGGTCAGCTAGGATTGCCTTTTGCCCTTAGTAAAGTATTAGTCAGTTGAGTCTCTGGAGGAATGTCACTTGGCCTGTTTCAAGGACTTGTCAGCAGGCTGTAGGTAGTAAGGAAATTTAATATTTTTTCCTCTGCCTTTGTTTTCCACATCACTGACTTCCAGCAATTAATTTGGCTTATTTATGAACTTTATATATATAAATGGAATTAAGTAATATATACTTTTAAGCTTTTTTGATCACTTAAGTAATATATATTTATGTCAGAAGAATTGAAAATAGAAGTATAAGAGAAAAAAGAAAAATCACTCCTAAATATTAAGCAATAACTATGTTAATTATGTTAACTTTTGATGTATATCTTTGCAGATCTTTTCCCATTTTCCCATTGTATTGAAATGTGTGTTTGTGTATTCTAGTCTAAAAAATATATATTATAATAATTATAAGTTATATATAGGTATATAACATAAATATTAACAAAAGAGATAAAATATATAAATATAATTATTTGTAATATAAAATATATTTATTATAATTAGGTTACAATATGCTGGTTTGAAACCTGATGGTTTTCACTAATAGATAAACATTAATAAATATCAAATCTCTGTCCTTTATATGTACAGAAACATTACACCTGTTTATTAGATTTATGTAGTTAGTTGTCTCTATCCCAATTTTTGAAAAATGAATATTCCTTTCAGTGAGTTTTGTTTTTAAGGTGTGAATGGAAGAGCCACAACAGCCCATAAGAACAAAATATTCTCTGGGTTTTGGTGAATAAAAAACATAACCATTGCAGTCAGATAAAATCAAGAAGCCCACTTCTGACCCAAAAAAGGCTGGTTCTTTGACCTGCACAAGGACTTTCTCATCAGTCATACTCACCAAGATCCTCAGTTTCCAATTAAAAGAGTATTTAAATTATTAGTAAAATCTAAAGATAAATAAGCAGTAATGGTTAAGAGCACAGACTGGTAGTCAGACTGATCTGTGATATCAGGCACCTACCTCCCTTTTTAGCTCACCTAACCTCCCTCTTTTCATTCACCTCTTTTTCTTTCTTTCTTTCTTTCTTTTTTTTTTTTAAAGATTTATTTATTTGAGCGAGAGACAGTGAGAAGGTGCATGCACGTGGGCACAGGGGCGGGGGCTGGGGGTACAGAGGGAGATGGAGAGAGAAACTCAAGCAGACTCATCACTGAGCATAGAGCCTGCCACGGGGCTCGATATTTAAAAAATATGTATATATATAATACATATATGTACCACTGGATTTTATTTTTTGTTTTGGAATTTTGAATCCATGTTTATGAGAAAATTGGCCTATAATTCTTGTTTTTCATAATGTTCTTGGCATGTTTTTGGTATAAAGCTTATAGTGGCCTCATAAAATAAAGTGGGATATTCACTCTCTTTCTACTATCTAGAAACATTTGGTAAGATTGGTATTCTTTCTTTAATGTTTGAAAGAATGCTGTGGTGAAGCCATCTCAGTTTGGAGCTTTTTTTTTTTAATTTAAAGATTTTATTTATTTATTTGACAGAGACACAGCGAGAGAGGGAACACAAGCAGGGGGAGTGAGAGAGGGAGAAACAGGCTTCCTGCTGAACAGGGAGCCCAATGCGGGGCTCCATCCCAGGACCCCGGGATCATGACCTGAGCCGACGGCAAATGCTTAAGGACTGAGCCACCCAGGCGCCCCAGTTTGGAGCTTTTTTTATGAGCAAATGTTAAATTATGGATTCAGTTTCTTCAATAGTTTTAGGCTTGTTCCGGTTTTCTCTCTCTTCTTATAACAGTTTGGTTAGTAGTGCTTTCTAGGAACTCCTTTTTTTGTTGTTCTCTCCAGCTGAGACTGCTGAAGCTCTATTTTACTTTCAAAATAGAAATCTGTTTGACAATTTTTGCTAGCTTTCTCCATCTCAGCCACTGTTTGCAGATTGGCAAATGCCTTTAGGGGCAAGCAGCTCTGAAGTCAAGCTTGCTGGGTTTTCTTTTCTCTGAGATCTTGCTTAGCCTTTAAAGCCCTGCCTGTCTTGATAACCCTGACGTTTTGGTCTTCCAGCCTCCTGTAACTACAGAAAGCTCCGCTGTTTCTTAGGCTCTTAACTGCTCTGTGTCATACCCTCTCTGCCCCGGCCAGTTATGAGTCCACAGCAGAGTACTTGAGGGGAAAAGTAGCACAGTATGGTGGATTCCTTTTAATTTATTAACTCTGAGTTCTTGTTCTTTCAAGGCCCGGCTGCTTGACTGTTCTCTGATGCCTTGAAATGGGTGCTATTTTTATTTTATTTCAGCTTTTCTAGACTAGTTATTCTAGGCAGAAGAGTTGGTTTGATAACAACCTCCTTGTTGAAAACTAAGGCAAGCCTCTTAAGTCACTCTGAACCTATTTCGTCATCTATACGTTGAGAATAATACCACTTTCCTCAGAGGGCTAATTACGATAACAGCAACAACAACAAGTGCCTGGTGGGATAGTAGCACTCAATAAAAATGTGAGCTAATATTATATTAATATATAATAATGAATTCTAACTATCTCTGAAATTATAGTGTAAGACAGGATTTAGCACAGTTTTTTCTATAAAGGGCCAGATAATAAATATTTTAGCATTTGCAGGTGATACACAGCCACCTCCCTCCGCCTCCTCTTCAGTCATCCTTTAAAATGCGGAATCTATTCTTAGCTCTCTGGACAAAAACAGGGTTTGCCACATATGAGCCAATGGGAAATAGGAATTTAAGTTCAGATTTAAAAATTTGTCACTCTTGCTTACTACACTCCCCTCACCCAGAATAAAAGTTGAAGTCCTTATCATGGACCTAAGTGACCTTACACAATATGGTCCCTCACTTTATTCCCATTTACTTCTCTGACCTGTGTTGTACTAATTTCTCCTTCATTTACTCTGCTCCAGTTACTTGGGCCTCCTTGTTATTCCTCAAACAAGCTGGGCAGACTGGGCCTCTGGGTCTTCACATTTGCTGGTCTCCCTGCTGGAATGCTCTTTTCCCATATCTCTGTCAGTTCTTAACATAAAAATTGTTTTTTCACCTTCTCTAACATTTCAGGGCCCTCCGTTACTTCCCTCTTTCCTCCCTTTACTCTTCCTCTTTAACCTGCTCAAAATCTGTGATTCTCCCTTGCTCATATCCGTTAGCCTGGAATCTTATGTTCTCAAAAATTTGGTCCCAACATGCCTCTCCAACCTTATTTTCCAGTGTGCTTTTAAAAAAAAAAAAAAATGAAGCCTGTACTTCAGTAATTTTATGTTCCCTGTAACTTTGCTATTTTACTGCTTTTGTACCTTTATGTGCATTCTTTCTTGATGAGCTTCCCCAAATACATTTTTAGTTTTATTGTAAAAGAATTATTTCTCCCTAATCTTTATAAATAAAATCCTACCAAATTAATATCTCAGCTCAAATGCTATCCCTTCCATAAAATTTCTGTTAACCATTCGGATTAAAGTTTATGTATCTTCTTTGAACTCTGATGCCACTTTATCTGTATTTTTATTTCATCACTTTCCATAATATTAATAATTGTACTACTTATTGTACTTTACCTCTATGTACTATACATTGCACTATGTGCTCTGCATGTATCATCAGCTTTAATTCTCCCTGCTCCTCTCCACTAAGTATAACTATTAACTCTGGAAGTAACAAGAGGCAACCAAAGGAGAATTCTGAAAAATGGAAAGAGGAGGGTGGACTGGTTAGGGACCCCAGTAATGGAGAAAAACTATAGTGATGAGGTTTCTTATAACTCCTGCCTAACAGCAAAAGGTGATTCAGGTGGGCTCATTCCTTCCCCAAGATTAAATGAGAGTCCTGCCGATAACACCAAGTGAGTCTAGTTGCTCTAGCAAGGGAAAACTGATCAGGAACTCCACTGACAAGAGGTCAAGGGAGGGATTCTCATTCCCTACTGAGCAGGAGACTCCCCTTACCCAGTGAGAGACTGGGTGGCCAGGGGGCCTGGCAGAGGGGATATGGCCACATGTGTCTAGTCCAGAAGGTGCTCTTTGTCCCTGTGGTCTGGAGACTCTCTTGCCCCACCGAGAGGTACCAGGTGGCTCAATGTGTTGAAATTCCTCCCTCTTCCTCCCATCTCCTCACCACAGAGGTACCGGCAAGGACCGGTGGGAACCCTAGTGGCACCAGAAAACCATCAAGCTGACTAAAATACCACGTGAATGCCCTGAAGACTAAATTGGCATTAGAACCACGGCCTGAAAAAGTAGACCAGGACTTGTTGCTAAATCTAAACAGAGACCACCTCCTAATACAAAAGATTTAAATAGGACCCAGTGTCTTCTAGGATAATAACCAAAATGTTGATGATAAAATAAAAAATCACTTTTCATACCAAGAACCAGGAAAATCACAACTTGAATGAGAAAAAACAATCAATGCTTAACACCAAGATGAATCAAATTTGGGATTACCTGACAAGAAATTTTTTCTTAAGATTTTATTTCTTTTTTTTTAGAGAGCGAGCGAGAGAGAGAGAGAGAGAGAGAGAGAGAGAGCAGGAATGGGGGAGGAGCAGAAGGGAAAGGGAGAAGCAAGTATCCCACTGAGCAGGGAGCCTGTTGTGGGGCTCTGAGATCATGACCTGAGCTGAAATCAAGAGTCGGGGTGCTTAACCAACTGAGCCATCCAAGTGCCCCCAACAAGAAATTTTAAAGCAGTATTCTAACAAGCAATTACAAATAAAATAGAAAATCTCAACAATAACAAAAATGCATACCCCTTTTATTGCACCTCACAGATGCTGTGGTAGGTTTTGTTTTTTTGTTATTGTTTTTTGTTTTACAAATTGAAGGTTTGTAGCAATCCTGCATCAAGCAAGTCTATTTTTACTGTTTTAGCAACAGCATTTGCTCACTTCATGTTTCTCTAACATGTTTTGGTAATTGTTAAAATATTTCAAACTTTTTCATTATTATACTTGTTATGGTGATCTGTGGTCAGTGATCTTTGATGTTACTATTGTAATTGTTCTGGGGTACCATGAATCATGCTCATATAAGATGGTGAACTTAATAAATATCGTGTGTGTTCTGACTGCTCCACTGACCGGCAGTTCCCCCATCTCTTGCCCTTCTCCTTGGCCTCCTTATTTCCCAAGATGCACCAGTATTGAACTTCAGTCAGTTAACAACCCTACAAGGCCCTCTTAGTGTTTAGGAGATAGTCACATGTCTCTCACTTTAAATGAAAAGCTAGAAATGAGTAAGCTTCCAGAGGAAGGCCTGTCGAAAGCTGAGATAGGTCAAAAGCTAGGCCTCTTGCATCAGACATCCAAGTTGTGAATGCAAAGGAAAAGTTCTTGAAGGAAATGTAAAAGTGCTACTCCAGGGAAAACATGAATGATAAGAGAGTGAGACAGCTTTATTGCTGTTAGGGAGAAAGTTTTAGTGGTCTGGATAGACGCTCAAACCAGCCACAACATTCCCTTCAGCCAAAGCCTAATCCAGAACACGGTCCTGCTCTCTTCAATTCTGTGAAGGCTGAGAGAGGTGAAGAAGCTGCAGAAGAAAAGTCTGAAAGTAGCAGAGGTTGGTTTGTGAGGTTTAAGGAAGGAAGCCATCCCCATAACATCAAAGTGCAAGTGAGTGCTGATGTAGAAGCTGCAGCAAGTTATCCAGAAGATCTAAGCTAAGATAATTAATGAAGATGGTTACACTAAACCACAGATTTTCAGTGTAGGTGAAACAGCCTTCTACTGGAAGAAGATGGCACCCAGGACTTCCACGGCCAGAGAGAATTCAGTGCCTGGCTTCAAAGCTTCAAAGGATAGACTGATTTTCTCACTGCAGCTGGTGACTTGACATTGAAACCAGTGCTCATTTACTGTTCTGAAAATCCTAGGGTCCTTAAGAATTATGTTAAACATACTCTGTGCTCTGTAGATGGAACAACAAAGCACATCTGTTTGCAACGGTTTACTGAACATTTTAAGCCCACTTTCGAGACCACCTCAGGGAAAAAAGAATCAAATATGATGCTTATTGACAGTGCACCTGATCACCCAAGAGCTCTGATGGAGATGTACGACAAGATTAATATTTTCATGCCTGTTAACACAACGTCCATTCTGTAGCCCATGGAGCAAGGAGTAATTTTGACTTTTAAGTCTCATTATTTAATAAGTACATTTTGTAAGGCTATACCTGGTTTAGATAGTGATTCCTCTGTCGGATCTGGGCAAAGAAAATGGAAAACCTTCTGAAAAGGATTCACAATTGAAGAGGTCAAAATACCAGCATTAATAGGAATTTGGAAGAAGTTGATTCCAACCTTCATGGATGACTTTGAGGCGTTCAAGACTTAAGTGAAGAAAGTAACTACACGTGTGGTAGAAATAGCAAGAGAAATACAATTAGAAGTGGAGCCTGATGATGACTGAATTGTTGCAGTCGTATGATAAAACTTGAACATATGAGGAGTTGCTTCTTATGAACGGGCAAAGAAAAGTGGTTTTATGAGATAGAATCTACTCCTAGTGAAGATGCTGTGAAGATTATTGAAATGACAACAAAGGATTTAGAGTATGACATAAACTTGAAAAAGCAACAGGAGGTTTTGAGAGGATTGATTCCCAAGTTTGAAAGAAGTTCTACTGTGGGTAAAATGCTATCAAACAGCATCACGTGGAACAAAGAAACTGTTTGTGAAAGGAAGAGACAACTGAATGCAGCTAACTTCATTTATTTAAGAACTTGCCACAGCCACCCAGCCTTTAGTAACCACCACCTTGATTTGATCAGTCTGCAGCCACCAATATCAAATTCAAGACCCTCCGCTAGCAAAAAGATGACAACTTGCTGAAAACTCAGATGACGGTTAGCATTTTTTAGCAATAAAGTATTTTTTTTTTTTTTTTAGAGGTGGGGAGAGGGGCAGAGGGAGAGAGAGAGAATCCTAAGTAGGCTCCACACACAGTGTGGAGCTTGACAAAGGGCTTGATCTCACCAACCCTGAGATCGTGACCTGAGCCGAAATCAAGAGTCAGATGCTTAACCAACTGAACCACCCAGGTGGCTAAATAAAGTATTTTTAAATTAAGGTATGTACATTGTTTTTTTTAGACATAATGTCATTGCACACGTAGTAGACTACAGTATGTAAACATAACTTTTATATGCACTAGGAAACCAGAAAATTTATTTGACTCACTTTATTGCGCTATTTGCTCTATTGCAGTGGTCTGGAACCAAACCTGCAACGTCTCTGAGGTAGATCTGTAGAAGTTATAAAAAAGAAAGAAATGAAAACTATGGAACTGAAAAATGCAATAATGGAAATAAAAAATTTGCTGAATGGGCTTAGGAGAGTGGAGATGACAGAGGATAGAATTTATGAGCTTGAGGTTAGAGCAACAGAATTTACCTGATTTGAACAACAGAGAGGAAATAGATGGAAACAAGATGAAGAGCTTTAGGGATGTGTGGGACAATAACAAAAGATCCAAAATTCATATCCGTGTCTGAGAAGGAGAGAGAATGAGTTTAAAAGAGTATGTGAAAAAAATAATGGCTGAAAACTGCCCCAAATTTTGCAAAAGAAGTAATCCTACAAATTCGAGAAGATAGTGAATCCCAAATATGAAAAGCCCCCAACAAATCTGCAAGCCATGTCATAAACATTTGAAAACTAAAGACCAAAGAAAATAACTTGGAAGCAACTAGAGAGAAATGACACATGATCTGTATGGGAACACCAACTCAAATATCAACAGATTTCTCATTTGGATGTGGGGAAACAGATGCTATTATAATACAGTTTGTGGAAGTATAGATTTAACCAACATATAGGTGGGCAGTTTTATAGTAATGATCAAATTGTAACATGTTCATTTACTGTGGTTCAGCAATTCAATTTTATGGGAAGCTATTTGTCAGAAGTATGCTTAATTATCTATAGTGACATATATAAGGAAGTGACATATATAAAGATTAGAAATAGCTGGGTTATCCCCTAGTAATAGGGAATGTTTTCAAATAAAAGCTAAGACAAAATAATACTTCACAAGAAAAAAAAAATTCCCCAAAGAGCAAAGATATTATTTAGCTAATTATTGTTCTAACAGTAAGTTCTTACTGTTCATAACATTTCTTAGTTCTGAAATGTGTTGAGGATACTTAATAAACAATTTTATGGTGAACTCATTAAATACATTTGATAATTATGAATTTTAGATACACTCAAATGAAAGTTTAAGGTAAAATAAAAGCAACAAAAAGGACATTTAATTCACTGTTGATTATCCGTGCACTCATTTCTATGGGTAATTGAGTTGAACATCATATATATGTATTTTCAAGAAGTAAAAATCATACCTAATGTAGACATCAATGAAATATTTATTCTAAATTTAAAAAATATCTTTCCTATCCACTCTTTAAGGCCAAGTGTGATGTTACCCATCCATGAAGTTGTTGGTGACCATTCAGTTCATAGTTAATCACTATCTCCTTCAAACTCTGATACCTTTTTTTCTGTATTTTTATCTTCTTATTTTCCATAGTATTGATGGTTATACTGTGATTTATTGCACTTTAAATATATTCCCTTATGTGTTTTGCATGTATTCTCAGACTAAAGTGTCATGTCAGCCCTTAATGTGAGGGAGTTGTTATAATCTCCATTTTATGGTAAAGAAACAAAAAGGTTCAGATGTTAAATAAAAAAATCATACAATTAGGATTAAAGTGTAGATTTCAAATTCTGATGTCTTTGCAACAGAGCCTCGTCACTACACTCGACTTCCTATTAAGTGCGTAAGGTTAACTGAAAGGACCACTGTGGATGTACATTATATATGTATATCGATTTAATAGAGTGTTTCTGAAATGTTAGTGTTTTCGTAACAAATCTGTAATATTATTTTTTCTTTTCTTTTCTAGAATTCTGGAGGTGGAAGTGGAGTGGATCTTTCAGTGCTAAATGAGGCTCGCAATATGGTGTCAGATCTGCTGATCGATCCAACCCTTCCCCCACAAGTCATTTCCTCCCTGCGGAGTATCAGTAGCTTGATGGGTGCTTTCTCAGGTTCCTGTAGGCCAAAGCTTAATCCTCTCACGCCATTTCCTGGATTTTACCCCTGCTCAGAAATAGAGGACCCAACTGAGAAAGGAGATCGAAAACTTCACAAGGTCAAGATACCGTAATCAGCCAGCCGGGCTTACCACGTTTAATATTTTCAAATTACAACTGCTCCTTTATAGCTTAGATAAAATACAATTTCTTTTTCCAAGGATCAGCTTTTTTAATACAGTATATTGAGCTGTTAGGGACTTTGGAGGTGGTTGTAAATCTCAAATAATTCTAAATGAGTATTCAGCTTTTATTCTAAATAACTTTCCTATAATCAGCCGTTATAACTTCATTGGTTGTAACTATTTATCATCATTGTCACTGTTTTTAAGTAGAAAATACCACACAAATTTAATTGCAGGCTTGTGTAACAAACCAGTGGTCCTATCATGTCATTAATCTATTGTATGATTTAGAATCCAGGAATTGTTCTTATTGAACCACAAAGAATTGATTGTTACAGTATTCATTTTATGAATTACATAGCATTATTTTAAATTAATTTTCACATTTTTTTGGTCTCTGTTTTTCCCCGTTTACTCACTGGAGATTGCTATAGCCCAATAGACACTGATTTTTCCATCATTAAATATGAGATTAATTTTTTTAAAATATCAGTGCTTCAAAATAGGATTTTCTTTAAGAAATAATGAATACTTGGGGCGCCTGGGCGGCTCAGTGGGTTAAGCGGCTGCCTTCGGCTCAGGTCATGATCCCAGGGTCCTGGGATCGAGCCCTGCGTCAGGCTCCCTGCTCAACGGGGAACCTGCTTCTCCCTCTCCCTCTGCCTGCCTCTCTGCCTACTTGTGCTCTCTCTCTCTCTCTCTCTCTCTCTCTCTCTCTCTCTCTCTGTCAAATAAATAAATAAAATCTTTAAAAAAAAAAAGAATACTATTTAAATAGGTCTACTTTAATGCTTGTTCAGAGGGCAATTAAAATTGCTTTATTTGACTAATCAATATCTTTATCAATAGCTAAAATCATAAACTTTAGAAATAAAAACATTTTAGAGATTATTCTAGATTAATCTACAGGTAAAGAAACTAATCAAGAGAAGATAAAATTCAAATCAGTTAATTTTGTTAATTGTAATGTATATAGAGCTTAGAAAAAGTTAAATACAGTTTTGAAAGGATTTTGATCAATTTCATTGTGTTAGTTCTCAGCATTAGGATGTAGAGATGTTGAGAAATTAAGCCCAATTAGGGCTGAAGTTTGATAATTACTGATCACAAATCTAGACGATAGGTGATTATGTGATGCTTCTATATACAGTAGCACTTGCCTTAGTCAAAATCCAATTAACAATGTTATTTAGTTATATGGCATTCTTTTTAGCACTCTGCCTATGAGAAATAGGTTAATCACAAGCATCAAAAAGTGACAGTAATAAATTCATCAATAAAATAATATATTCTTGAGTAAGTTTTTACTTGCTATGTTGCTCTTCTTTTGTATTTTCCATTGATATTTGATGTTTGGAATAGTAGTTTTTTTTCTTTTTTCAGTTGAAGTATACTTGACACAACAGAAGGGCAATTTTTAAAAATAATAATTCTTAAAATTCTTAATCAGAAAAATATTACTGATATCAATATTATGTTTGTTACTATGTTTACTGTGTAAAAAAAGTGTACTGGTACATTTTAGAAACAATTTAAACAATATTAATTAAACAGGATGCCTAAGTGCCTCATTTCCTGAACATTCTAGTTAATCAGGCTATTTTTGGTACTGGAATCTACTGATAGGAGTAAGTCCTATAAGAACCAGGAAGTAACCCTTATTTCTTTTCTTTGTGTTCTTTAAACTTCTTTCTTGAATTTCACATCTAATTTGTCTCTGCTTTTGGGAAAGAATAGAAAAAGCCTGATACTACTCCAGAAAAGAACAATAGCCATTTATGAAAAAATAATTAGGAAGAGGGAGTTGTAAGAGATAATTTAATGTAAATGTCTTATGTGTTAAGAACTAAGAGAGACTATATGGACCTAAATTATAGCCAGAAAGGATTATGTTCCACAAAGAACGTTTTCACTGTGAGTCTAACTATGAACCTTTACAAAATTGACAAGCGGGGCGCCTGGGTGGCTCAGTCGGTTAAGCGTCTGCCTTGGGCTCAGGTCATGATCCCAGGGTCCTGGGATAGAGCCCCACATCGGGCTCCCTGCTCAGTTGGGGGGCCTGCTTCTCCCTCTTCCTCTGCCTGCCGCTTCCCCTGCTTGTGCTCTCCCTCTCTCTCTAATAAATAAATAAAATCTTGGGAAAAAAATCGACATGCTTGGGAAACTTAAACATAGGAGATACTTATCTCTGAGATGGTTTCAGTATTTGCTAATGGGGGAAATTCAGAAGAAGCAAAGACAGTTTTATGTAAATCTCAGTAAAATACCTTTTCAGTGGTTAAAAAAAAAAGAATACTTTGGTTAGTTGGCTATTTGGATCAGTTTAGAATGTTTTCAAAAATTAAGGTAAAATATTAATGCGAATTGTGTTCTGAGTTTAATTGTTAATTGAAAAGATAACTGTGAATCTTTCAGTTTCTCCAGGTTAACCCTATGTACATTAGCCTTATACTGAAAATAAAAAAGGTTTAGGATATAGGGCTTATAGTCCCTGATCCTAAGCTTGACCCCTGGATTGTTTTTCAGGGTAAATCTTTCATATTTGCTTTTGAGATTGTCAAGTGTTTATTTCTCATGCAGTGAGGGAGTGAAGTGTACAAAAGAATAAAGATCTTGTTAAATTGTAGGGAGTTCAGAAATCATTTTTTAGTGGGAGGAACACTAAATAGAACAACAGTATAGAATGTAAAATTTGGAGTAAATTTGACGTATTTTCAGAGTAAAGTGTTCTATTTCTCCTGTACATGTTAAAAATAGACTTTGTATTGATATTTTCACACATCATCTTTACTAATACATACACAGCGTGTCTAAGGGTGACAATTTTAACCATTGTTAAATTATTCAACAGGGACTAAACAGTAAGAATAGTTTACCAACTCCACAGCTGAGGAGGAGTTCCGCAACCTCAGGTCTGCCTCCTGTTGAACAGTCTTCAAGGTGGGAACGCAATAATGGCAAGAGGCCACACCAAGACTTTGGCATTTCAAGGTAAAATCCCCAGTCTTTTAAAGAAACTTGAGTCCAGCGCATCCATTTTGTCTCTGTTGACTGCAGTTTGAAATAACTAAAAGCAGAAAGGAACAGTTGAAGTATTTTAAGTATAGGTCAGCATGGGTAGTAATAAGGCATGATAGAGAAACTGATTCTTAAAAAGGAGGCTAACGTGTCTTCTCCAAAAAGTGCAGTACGTTTGGTACAAAGCATGCTGAGGCCTAAAGAAGAAATCAGGAAGGCAGTGTAAGGAATCTGGGGTCAGTTTAGGACAGGGCAGTGAGAAACTTTAAAATTAGTATTAGTGGCCTTTATGGGGGCAATCACAGCCATCCAGTGCACCGTGTCAAAAGACAGGTCAACAGAGTGACTGACTTGTTAGGGGAGGAGCACATTCCCAAGGCTTACCTCAGATATTAGATATAAGGTAGCAAAACTCTTCCAAACCCTGTTGGTGCTGGAGGACTAAGACTACTCATATATTCTGTACTCAGTTGAGGATTGACTTGGAACTGACCAGTGCTAATCGTACACATGAAAGGCATCAGTAACTCCCGCTAAATGAAGCTGGGAAAATGCAGGGGCTGAAATTTTCTGACTGTAAATATACCCATTTACTCTCATAACAAAGGATTCACTACTTTTTTTAATAGCCAGAAACAGAGTGATTTCTGGTGTGAGTTAGGAACTTCTCTTTGGTCACTCATCTGACTATGTTAACAGAGTTAGAATTAGTGTAATCTTTCTGTTAAACCACTGTCGTTACTGGGCACGTGTTGTACTTTGTTTAGCTGGAGCTGTATAGTTACACATTTGAAACAGCAGATGGCAGGATTGGATCATACAGATTTGTCTGTTAAAAGTTGCATTAACGTTTATATAGGAAATATCAAATAATGTTCCAGATTTTGTGTGATTTTTAAATTTGAATCTTTTATAATATATTCAGGTAGATGAACTCCTTTTTTATAAAAGAAAAATAGAGTGAAATGATAAATAAAACAGAAAGGGATTGATGTATAAAAAGTATAATCCTGGAGAATGCAAAGCTTGCCTGGGGCCTAAACATGACAGTATTGGTTTTTTGGGTTTTTTTGTTTTTGTTTTTTGTTTTTTAATGGAAGCAGGATATGGGGAAGTCAGCGATGATAGGAACTGAAAATATGACATATTTCTTAACCATGGGAAACATCATCTTGAGAATACTGTTTGGTTTAAAAAAGAATGATGAAAATGATTGCTTTTTAATCTTTCAAAATCACACTGATGTAAAAGCAGTACATTTGCAATTAAACACTTGATACAGTGAGTTAAGGTCAGTTTTATCCTGCTGACTTAAGATGGTTGATGTTAAAATAGAACCATGGTCCCAAAGAAAATTAATTCTGAGAAATGTTCATATAAAAGTAAATGTTTGCAGATTCAATATGTAATTACTTAGCTCTCATTAAAACAAAGCTGTATTCCTCATAAAAGATTTAGAAATTTGGAGAATAAAGTAACTTATGGTATCATGCAACATCTACTTGAAAGAGCTCAGGCTAGTAGTAACTTTTCTAGTGTGCAGAACCTGTAGCTTCTCAGTAATAAATTTCTAAGTGTGCTTTGAACATAGCGTTTGAAGCATTTGCAACCACTATTCTTTTCGAAATTCAAGTCTCTAGATCAGTGCCATCCAATAGAAATTTTTGTGACGAAGGGAGTATTTTATATCTGCACTGTCAAGTATGGTAGTCCCTAGCTACATGTGGCTATTGATTACTTGAAATGTGTCTGGTATGTTTAAGGAACCAATTTTAAATTTGATTTAATTAATTTAACTAAAATGCAAAGGGCCATATATGACCGTCATATAGACCTGTATGGCAACCATATTAGACAGCATAACTATAGATCTTTCATGTTTGGGGGTAATGTTTTGTTCAGGAACCTTTAGGCTTTAGTAGCTTTAACCGAAGAGACTTGTGAATCTGGAATCATGAGGCCATTCTTCTTGACTTTGTTAGAGTACCCCAAAACTGAGATCACATGGCCTACATTTTTGAGTCTTGATTTGAAGGCAGCCTTGGATTCTGATTGTAGCTTCTCTTACTGTGATTTTAAATGACCCTGACTGTGCTTTCAACATGGTTCCGGTATTGAACCTCTCATTCTCTGAAGCTCTGACCGAAACCAAATTTCTCATCCCTCCAAGTACTTTTTCATGTTACTATTTTTCTGTCCTTATTTCCTGACATAATGCTGCTACCCTCTAGTTTCGTGGTTGCTTTAAAAAAAATGGATTTAACTAGAAAACTTGGCGTTATCTTTGCCTCCTGTTCCTGTTACTTATCCCTTAGATACCAGTTGTCAGGCCTGTGTCTGCATCTCGCTTCCTCTCTGCTCCCTCTTCTCCTTTATCACTTTGCCTACACTGTTTCATGCTTTCTTTATTCCTTACCTGAGCTACTGTCCTCTTAATTGGCCTTTCCATTTCTAATATCCTTCACTGCCTGATCCATCTCCTACCCTTCCACCACAAATCTTCCTTAAACAGAAGCTTGATTATTCAGTTTTTCTAGTCATTACGTTTTGGACCCTTTACCAATGCCTATAGAATAGTGCCCAAATCCTTAGGCTGGGATTTGAAACCCTGTTATTCCCTCATGACAAAGCTGCACCTTTACTTGGAATATTTAAACAAACTAAAAGACATGAGCAGTCTTGCAAAGAATGAGAACAGAAAAATGACTTGGAAAGCTCTCTAGGTGAAAACAGCAGATATGTGACTTGCGCTAAACTCTTCCTTGACCTTTTTCTGATAATTTCGTTTTTAGTTTAACTCATTTTGAAAATTAAGCTGAATTACAGTTTCCAGCTCACCTTGTTTGAGTAAAGAGTAATATAGGATTTAATTTTGCTTTTCTTCATGCTTTGGAGAAAAAAGTGAAGTATTATAAACCCTATGATAGCTGTGATAAAAGGAATCTAAAGGAAGAAAACCACAAGGAAGAACAGCCACTGTATTATCTACCCTGAAGAGTTTATCACTTTTCATCTCTTACAGGAACTTGAAATTTTAATTAAGAGGGCCGTTACTTTACAACACCAAAATACATCAGTCTTTCTCTATTTATTTGAAACTCCAGTCAAGAGTAACTCTCTGCTGTTCCCTCCATTTGTCCGCTTCTGTGCCCCCTGGTAGTTGTTGTCTCTCCCTGGAACAGGTCTCCTCACTTTAAGAATAACACCCTGATCTCCTCCTTCCCTGGTTTCCAAGAAGTAATCTGTTTCACCTCGGAATCTCCTTAACAGCTTTTCTTTGTCTCTCTTATGGCACGTTCACTTTCTACGGTGTGTTAGTCATTACTGCCCTTCTGAGGCCTGCTTGATTGCTGTGATGAGTTCAATTGCATTAAAATGGACCTTTGAAGATAAACAGCTGCTCAGTAAATGTCCTGCAGGAGTATAGTGTCCGTATTGGATTATGACAGTGGATGCTGCCTTCTGCTGAAGTTTTAGCAGAAGGTTCTCTGGTCAGGAAGTTCTAGGAGCTGTGGAATAATGCTTTTTTGGGTTAGCTGACAATTGGATTGCCCACCTCTGAGTTCTAGGATTAGTAGCTATGGTTAAAAAATGGCTAAACTTGTATCCTTGTACTGACTGCTAGGACCCATCCCTCCCTGTGGACAAACAGAACACATTTTAGAGCTCACAGCTCACTTTCTTTGAACAGACTTTCCCTGGAGAAAAATAGGCAAATCGTTTTCCAAAACTCCCTGGGCTATCAACTGTAGTTACTCCTACACTAAAGAGACTTGCTTTCAACCTCTTCCCCAATTCATCCTTCATCTCCATAACTGCTCTGTAATTCAGTCTAATAATTTGTTGGGAACTATGTTCCCTAAATAATGTACTAGGAACCAGCTTCTCAATTCTGTGTCTCATAGTTTATTAGAGATTTATACCAATGCCTGGACGCTATTTGAACTGCAGAGATTCAAGAGGGCTAATGCTGTCATCTCACTCAGTTTCTCAAGAGAATAGCTCTGTGAATCTAGACATCATACTGCCAACAAGTTTATACAGCTTCTCACACACCCACACAAGATGATACAAACCTTATCAAGGTAATTTGCATTGGTTATCTAAAAATCAGCTCGTAATATATGGCTTAACTCTGTGACCCTAACTTTTGACAGTCTCTTGTAATGATTTCCAAATCTGACTTCAGTCACCCTCCTACCATCTGTTATAAACCTTGAGACTCCTAACCTTCTTGTCCTCTGCTTTCTTCCATATTTTATGTAATCTCATTGGAGTGTACATTTATCTGGTTGTAGGCCAGAAATTAATTAGACGATTGTAGAACTGAGCTGAAAACCTGTAATTTGACCTGTACCTCTCAATTCTAAACAGCTAACTGAATGTATAGTATACTTCAAGTATTAGAAGACCCTGGATCAAGGTGGGAAACTGTGGAGCAGTGCAGTGGGTCTGTTTTGAAAAGGAGAAAGTCTTATCTTTGTTTTGAATATTAATCAGGGAGTAAACTTTGGTAGAGTACACAGATTTTTCTGTTTGAATATAGCCCTGAGTGGTATTCTTAAGTGCTTCCCTAGTCTCCCCCACTTGTGAGCAAGGAGTACTCAAGTACAAAGAACAGTTGAGCACAAGCAGGGACATGAGTTTATTGGGGGGTATTATTTGCATTGCCTCTTTTTGTCACATCATCAAATTATCATTACTACTGGCTTGAGAATAAAATATGATAGACTCTAAAAGTTAGATGTTAGAAGTTTTTACCTCTAGGAGGGAAGGTGGGGGGGGATGGGGTAACTGGGTGATGGGCATTAAGGAGGGCACATGATCTGATGAGCACTGGGTGTTTTATGCAACTGATGAGTCAATAAATTCTACCCCTAACACTAAAAAAAAAAAAAAAAAAGCCTTACATCTAAATCTCTAATTTTACAGATGGAGAAACACACAAAGCTAGAATCAGAATTGTTTTGTGGAAGGTGTGGGCAAGACCTTTTAAAAATAGGTAGAAAATAAATGCTTTCTCTTTTTAGAGTCAAAGAAATTAGAGGTTGAATTTTAGCTCTGCCACTGAATTTTAGCTGTGTGAATGGGGGGACATTACTTAGCCTCTTGATGCCTCCGTTCCTTATCTGTTAAACAGGAGACTAAAAAAGATAAACATATGTAAACTACCTAAAACAGTGAATGGTACATACTAGATACTTAAAATAGTGCCGGTGTTATAATTTTTGTTAATGTCAATAAGTAAGTTTAATGGTCACTAACTGGTTTTATGTGCCTTCTCTTTTTGTAATACAGAATTTTTTTCTCCCATGGGGATATAGAACAAACTAGATTTCTAGAAAAAGATCCAAGGAGAGCCTCAAAGCAAGAGTTAGTGAAAGAAAAAGAGTCCGTTCGCCCAAAATTGGGGAGCAAAAATGATCTATTCTCTAAGAAATTGAGACTAGGAACCTAAAGAGATCATCCATTTATTCCACATTATTCCAATATCTGTTGAACACCTGTATCAGGCACTGTGCTATATCCACCGGGAATGTAGAGATGTGTTAGAGCCCGTAAAGAAAATCACAAAATAATGAGGGAAAAGAATCTGTAAGCAGTGAAATTATAATACACTATGGATAAATGTAATAGAGACATGAACAAAAACCTTTTAGGTCACAGAAAAAATAGGCCTTCCATGAGTAACGGGGTAGGGAAGAACAGAAAAGATGAAGCAGTTGGAGAAGAGCTTATTGAGAACTTAGCCCTATGCTAAAAAATACTGAGTGAAAAGTAGAGAATCTAGATTTGTCCTTGAGCCTGTGGTGAAGTGCCCACATGAGGAGTTGACAGAAGAGAACAGGCTAGTGAATATCGAAGAAAATGTAAAATTTATGGTGTACTTAATACATGCTTGGCACTGGAAAGCTTTCAGATATATAATCTTAAATTGCATTTTACATATCACATTGCTGTAGTGTGTGATTGCCTACCTATGTTTAATTTCTTCATAAGAGCTCTAAAACCTACAATAAATATTTCAGTTATAGGAAATGACTGAGTTAATGGGTAGTCAATAGCTGTGAAGAGAGGGAGCAGGAAATAATGAAAACTGTATTATTAGGCCAGTGATTCTCAGTGAGATCCCTGGACCCAGCAATGTCAGCATCACCTAAGAACTTATTAGAAATGCAGATTACTGGCCCTGCCCCAGACCTACTGAACCAGAAATCCTGGGGGTAGAACTAGCCATCTGTGTTCTAAGAAGTCCTCCAGATAATATTGATAACCTGCTTTATACCAGGGTTCAGCAAACTACATACAGCCTGTGGGCCTAATATAGTCCATAACTGTTTTGTTTTTGTTTATTGCAAATAAAATTATACTGAAACACAATCATACTTATTTGTTTATTATTATTTGTGGCTGGTTTTTATGCTACAGGCAGGGTTGAGTAGTTGCAAAGCCAAAAGTTTTTACTAGGTCCTTTACAGAAAGCATTTGCTGGCCCCTGCTTTAGGCTTTAAGTACTAGATAGATGTCTAAACTCTGAATGTATAAGCATATGTTTCCTAGTTGAACTGAAGATCATGAATAAAAAAGAGGAAATTTCCCATGGCTTTAAAATTCTTAATCTGTTATCTTTCCCTTTTAGTCAAGGATCCTATCTAAATGGGCCTTTTAGTTCAAATCTACTGACAATCCCGAAGCAAAGGTCATCTTCTGTATCCCTAACTCACCATGTAGGTCTGAGAAGAGCTGGTAAGAAGTCATTCTTTATGATTTAAATGTGGGAGGTCTCAAAGTATCTGGTAGTGCACAATTTTTTCATTATCCATTTAGAGCTAATTTTGAATACCATTTTATGTGTCCTAAGTTAACACGATTAAGCAGTTTGGATTGGCTATTAGTTGACCATTTGCTCATTCATTGGTAACGCTTTTTGAACATCCACTGTGTACCAGGCACTTTGTTAGGCACTAGGGATTCAGGGATAAAATACAGAACTACTTAACTAACCTGAGTAGTTGCAGATCCCCAGATTCACATATCTAGAACAAGGGAAAATTGTATGGAAAGGGTATTCTTTTGCAGTGTGGCATTTACCTTACTGTGAGAGTAGAAAAAACCTGACTATATCCTAGTAAGTCATTCTAATAGAATTTTTCCCACTTTATTTATTTATTTAAGGTATAATTGACATATAACAGTATATTAGTTTCAGGCGTACAACAATGATTTGATATTTGTGTGTATTGCACAATGATCACTCCAGTGAGTCTAGTTAACATCTGTCACTATACATAGTCACAAATTTTTTTCCTGTGACAACTTTTAAGATCTCTATTAGCACTTTTCAAATATATAGTCCAGTATTATTAACTGTAGTCATCATGCTGTACATTACAGCCCCCTGATTTATTTTATAACTACAAGTTTGTTCTTTTTGACCCACTTCACCCATTTCACCCACTCCCACTAATTAGGGAATTTTCCTTAACTCAAAAGATTATAGAACACTTCAAAATATTTTAGATGAAAGATACAGATACAACGTAGCAATAACAGAAGAACCCTGATACCTACTTTTAAAGTACATTACATCTGGTAATGGAATATACATACAATTACAAAGTTCTTTTATGCTGTTGTATATAAAATAAAAATCAGTAAAACATGAAGAGGCAGGAACATGTTATTGATAAGAAAAGCCGACACTAGAAGGAGATCTACATAAGATATTGATGTTGGATTTAACAAAGTCTTTAAAATAATGATGTTTTAAAAGAAATAGAAGGAAAGATGGACAAAAATGGGTTGATAATTTTAACACAGAACTGAACACACAGAAAAGAAATAGTGGACAGTTTAGAACTGAGAAATGTGGTTGATTAAATTAAAAGCTTATAGGATGGTTTAAGAACGGATTGGACACGACATAAAAATAGAAAATATCCAAACTGAAAGACAGGGAAAAAATATATAGATAACAGAATACTTAAGGCTTCTGGTTCTGCATGTTAAGGAGCCTAGAAGCCGTCATTCTGTCCTAATAAGTAAAATCTGAACAGACTAAAAAATCAACTCTTCTAGGATCTGTGAGAGAGGTGGGGAAACAGGGCAGTGGGTTCTTCCAAGACTGGTGAGATAGGCAAATACAGGAAGTAATGACTTCCTGGAGCAGAGACTCACAAGGAGCAACTTGGAACCACTGCCTGGAACCAATGCTGGGGTAGGAAAGCCTGAACTGAACTATCTGGCAAATTGCTGGAGGATAACTCTTGAGAATTAAAAACTTCAGGGAGACCCAGTCATAAGGAGCCCACCACAATTTTGTGAGATTCACCTCCAGGAGCTTGACCAGATCCTTTCAGAAATAGTGGAGAAAATGCTGCTATCAGGGGGCAAGGAAAAGGAACCATGTTTAAATACACCAGAGCACTTTTCCTCTTCTTAACAAGGCTGCCCTCAGGAGAGATCAGAGGATTTATCAGAGCCTGACTAACCTGGGGGAAGGGAAATACTCAACTTCAGTCAGCTCTAGTCATTCTCCCACCAAAGGGAGAGGCAAAAAACAAAAACAAAACCCCCAAGCAAACAAACAAACAAAAACAACCTGAGAAACACTTGTGAAGTTCTTAGTGCAGCAACACAGGCTCACTGAAAGACTGAGATCTAATCACAGGACTAGACAACACTTCTCCCTCAGACCTCAGCACCATTTTACTAAAGGCCTATTTACAGCAGTGTCTTTTACCTGGTACATCATGTCTGGCTATCAAGAAGAAATCACAAGGCGTACCAAAAGGTAAAAGCACAATTTGGATAGATAGAGTAATCTATCAGAATCAGATAGGGATGTCGGCATTGTCAGACTGGGAACTTAAAACAACTATGATTAATATGCCAAAGGCTCTAATGGATTAAGTAGATAATATGCAAGAAGAAAGGTGGAAATCCTAAATAATAAAACAAAAATGAATGCTCACAATCAAAAACACTGTAACAGAAATTAAGAATGCCTTCAATGGGCTCATGAGTAGGCTGGACACAGCTGAAGAAAGAATCTCTGAGCTTGAGGATATGTCAACAGAAATCTTCAAAACTGAAAAACAAAGACTGAAAGAACAGAATATCCAAGGACTGTGGACAACTACAAAAGGAATACCAGAAAAAGAAGGCAAGAAGGAAGAAAAGAAATATTTGAGGCAGTAATGACTGAGAATTTTCTCAGATTAATATCAGACACCAAACCATAAATCCAGGAAGCTCACAGAACACCAAACAGGATAAATATCAAAATACCTAGTCATATTGTTTTCAAGTTACAGAAAAGCAAAGATAAAAATTTCTTAAAAAGGCCAGTGGGGGGTGGTGGTGGAAACAACTTACCTATAGAGGAACGAAAATAATAATGACATCAGACTTAACCTTCATAAACCATTCAAGTGGAGTGAAACATTTCAAGTATTGAGAAGGGGGGAAAAAACAACACCCACCTAGAATTCTGTACCCTTTGAAATTCTACTTCAAAAATGAAGGAGGGCTTTCTCAGACAAATAAAAATTGAAGGAACTTGTTGCCAGTAGACTTGACAGACAAGAAATATTAAACAAGAAATATTAAAAGAAGTTCTTTAAAGAGAAGAAGAAAAGTGATATAGGTTAGAAACTCAGATCTGAATGAAATGAAATAAAAATAAAATGAAAAATGCCAAACTGGAATTCTTTATCTAATGAAAATATCTTTTGAAAAATTAAAGCAATGTATTTTTTCATACAGACAAAAGCTGATAGAATTTATTGCTGGTAGACCTGTAATACTAAGATTCAGCAAAGGAAGTAGCTTAGGTAGGAGGAAAATGATCCACACTAAAGCATATACTGGCAGGAATGAATGAAAAGCACTAGTAAGCCTAAATACGTGGGTGAATGTAAGTGAATATTGATTTAAAAACACAATAATAACTTCCTTTTAGCATGCGTAATATATGAAGGAGTCAAATATATGGTAACAAGGGCTTATAAAGGGTTGAAAAGGGGTAAATGGATTTAAACTAGTAAAAGTAGTAAAAAGTATAAGTTTGAGAGAAGTAATACTTCAAAGATGCACACTGTAGTATCCAGAGTGACAATGAAAAGAATGAAAGAAAAAGGTATAAATAAAAAAATGAATATAGGAGGTAACATTGGCATGATTTTTTAAAAAACAAAAAATAATCCAAAAGAATCCAAGAAAAGATAAAAGACAAAAAGAAGGAACAACTAAAAAAGAAATAGCAAGATAGTGGATTGAACACTATATCACATTAAACATACACTTTGTGGTTGGGGGGAGAGGCAGGGATCTGCCAGAATTGTTAAGCATATTTTTAAAACATCCAGATTTCAACAAAAAATTGAAAATACACTCCAGTTAAATGACAAAGATTGTCAGGCAGCTAACAACACAAGACTCAAGCATATGCTCTTTACAAGATGCACACTCTAAATCCAAAGATGCAGGTAGGTCTGACCTCAGAGCTATCATATACATGAGTTAAAAATCGACAGAACTAAAGGGAAAATAGAGAAATCCATATTCGTAATTGGAGATTTTAACTCCCCATTCTCATTAGTAGAATAAGCAGACCAAAATATTAGTATAGACATATGAAAGGTTAGAGCAACATGACTTGACTGACTTGACCTAATTGACTGCAAAACACTACATTCAGCCATCCCAGGATGAATATGTTTTCCAAGAATACACACAAGATGGAGGACAGTAGACCATTTGCTGGACTATGAGACAAGTCTCAGTGAGTTTCAAAGTATTAAAACCCTAAATAGAGATTGACTTCAGGAACAGCAGAGAGATCTCCCTAAACTCACTGTCCTGCTAAAATCAACAAAAAGGCAAAAAGTGAAACTCAGCCATTTCACAACATTGGGAATTAACAAAAGCCTGAGAAAAAAACTACAAGTCCTCTGTATAAGAGAGACTGCTGAGCCTGGGTAAGACCGTGGGTCCTGTGACATCTTATTTGGGGGCTACCCCATCCCCTTTTTCTTCCTCAGTGGCACTGTTGCTAAAAGCAGGTAACATTGCTATCATCAGGGAGATCTGACCTCCTTTAGGACTCCACTGAGAATATATAGTAAACAACTTGTCCCACCTTGAAGCTCCTTGGGAAATCTCTATTCCCCGTGGGTATTTGGGTATTGCGGGTATTTGGACTCAGAGCTCAGCTCTCTAAAAAATAAACACAAGACCCAAACCTTGTGCCAGGCAGCCTTGTGACTGCCTAAGGCTGTGATTTCAGTGGTGGCAAATGAGCTACCTGGGAATTTAAAAGGAAATCCTGGATACTAGTCAATGACCGTAGGGAACTTGAGAACATCTGAGAGATTCCTGGGGGGGTCTACGAGGCTGTGCACGTGCGTAGGAGAAGACCCCAGTCACTCACGTGGAGCTGACCTAGACGCCTCTCACAAGCAGGACGTGAAATCCAAGGCTGTTTCATAAACTAAAGTTTGAAGTGTGTTTTTTTCAACAGATTCTCTTCTACAGTTGACATTTAGGCAAGACATTTAAAGAAATCTTTCAGACTCATCATTGATTGACAACAAAATTATTCTGATCCATGGGTGATTTACAGGAAGTCAAGCTTAAAAAATAAATCAAGAACTTAAAGGTAAAACAACAACAACTAGCAAAGAACTCAGTGGCTACACAGTCAGAGAAAACAGGATCTACATAGTTCTGAGATGGTTTCTTTGCAGAAATTGACAAGCTGATCGTAAAATTCAAATGGAGGGACGCCTGGGTGGCTCTGTTAAGTGTCTGCCTTTGGCCCAGGTCATGATCTCCTCTTGGGATTGAGCCCCATGTCAGCAGGGAGTCTGCCTCTCCCGCTCTTTCTGCTCCTTCCCCCTCAACATGTGCACTCTCTCTCTCATAAAGAGAGATAAATAAAATCTTAACAAAATAAAATAAAATTCATATGGAAATTCAAGGGACCCAGAATAGCTAAAGTGATTTTTAATAAAAAAGAAGAAATTGGAGGACTCACACTTTGAAATTTAAAACTTATTACCACGTTATAGTAATCAAGACTGGTACTGGCATAAGGATATTCCATCTCAATGGGATAGAATTGAGAGTCTAGAAATAAGTCCTTACGTGGTCAACTGATTTTCAACAGGGGTGCCAAGATGATTCAATGGGGAAGAAACAGTGTTTTTAACAAATGGTGTTGAGACAACTGGATATACACAGGAAAAAGAATGAATTTGGAATCCTACCTGTTATCATACTCAAAAATTAACACAAATGCATCATAGACTCAACTGTAAGAGTTAAAGCTTAAAACTAGTAGAAGAAAACAAAATTTTTGTGACTTTGGGTGTTGAATACAGCATTCTAATATATGACAGCAAAAGCGCAGTTCATGAATGAGAAAAACTGATAATTGGAATTCATTAAAATTAAAAACGTTTGTATTGCTACAGACACCTAAAGAAAGTGAAAAGACACAGGATGGAGAAAATATTTGCAAATTATATATTTGATAGTGACCTGGTATCCAGAATATACAAAGATGTCCTACAACTCAATAATAAAAAGACAAATGACCTCATTAAAAAAGATATTTCTCCAGAGAAGATACACCAGTGGCCCATACCACGCAAAAAGATGTTCAGTATCTTTAATGATTAGGGAAATGCACATCAAAACCACACTGACCCAAGACTTCATACCCACTGTGAAGCCTGTAATTTTAAAGACAGACAAGAACAAGTGGTAAAAATGTTCCAAAGTGGGAACGCTGACACATTGATGGGAAAGCGAAATGCTTCAACCACTTTGGAAGACAATTTGGCAGTTCAGTACTTGAAGAGAGAAATAAAATTGTGCTATCTTCATGAGTACAATTTTATACGGCCTTGAAAATCGGAGAACTGCGATCATACCCAACTGCCTGGAAATATCTTTTTTAAAATGTAAGCAAGGCATAGAAGAAGCATGTATATTTACTGTCTAACTCAGTTTATAAAGTTAAAAAATAAGGGCAAAACTAACCTAAATTGTTAAAAACTGCGTACTTACATGGTATAAATATAGAGGAAGGCAAGAAAAACAATACCATACAAGTCAAAGTATGATTTCCTTTCATGAGAAGAAGTGGGGCTACAGGACAGGGTCCTGGGCTGTGGCCATGCTTTATGTCTAGTTGAGTGGTGAGCATTCCCATTCTGACTTCTCTGTATGTGTGTTATATTTCACACCAAAAAAGGTTTAAATTAAAATGGTGAATCTATATCGTAGAAAGCATTTTTTTAAGCGTTGCTAGGTTTTTCTCTGTCATATCAAATTTCTACCCTAAGATCATGTAACCCTTTATTCTTCTTAGCCCATCTGTCAGGATTTTGGACACTCACTAGTATAATTAGAGAAAAGAGGGCTAGAAATTGGAACCTCAGTTTCCGGTTAGTAACTAATCATTATGACAGGCAAGACCCTTCTTGTCTGGTCCTCACCAGTTTCCTCTTCTGAAACATTAAATTGGCTGGCCAGATTTAAAAAAAAAAAATTCCCATTCAGCTCTAACACTGTATGAAATTATGGGAACCTCTACATAAACCAGTCTGATAGAACAGTAGAGGCAGCTCTGCAGAAAGGAGTATGATCTCCCAGTGTTAACTGTGTTAACTAAATCAAGTTTTTAGCCTTTTTTTTTTTCCAGTAGTTTTTTTTCCCCACATGGGAAAATGAAAATACTACTTAACTCACAAGGTGATGAAAATAACACATTGTATTAAATAAAATAACACATTGTATTCGGGTTCTCAGGAGAACTAATAGAATGTGTGTATATGTATTTACAGAGAGAGAGAGAGCGAAAGAGGTGGCTTATTTTAAGGAATTGGTTTGCAGTATTGTGAGGGTTAGCAAGTTTGAGATTTGCAGGGCAGACTGTCCAGCTAGAAATTCTAGGAGGAGTTGATATGGCAGTCCTGAATCTGAAAGCCGCCTGGAGGCAAAATTCCTTCCTCTTTGGAGGACCTCAGTCTTTCCTTTCAAGGCCTTCAACCAATTGGATGAGGCCCCCACACGAGGAGGGAGGGTAATCTGCTTTACTCAGTTTACTGACTTAAATGTTAATCACCTCAGAAAAACACTTTCACAGCCACATCTAGCCTGGCGCTTGACCAAACAGCTGGACACCGTAGATAGCCTAGCCAAGTGACACATAAAATTAATCATCACACACGTACCACTATGCCTGAAAATATCAGAGCTCCTGAATAACTGTTATTTGCTTTCCCCTCTGATTCACACTTTACTTGGATCTTTATTTCCAAATAAAGTTTTAAATCTGCCTACCTTTCTCCAGATATACCCATTCCACCTTAGTTCAGGGCACTCAGTGAAGGTTTTTGGAGCAAATCAGTAGCATTAGAGATGTATTTCTGAAGCACTGTGTTTTTTTCATGTTTTAGCAATGAGCACGTGTTTGTATTCTCTACTAGTCACTAGGTTTGTTGAGTTGCAGGGATAGTATCTTTTTCTCCATTGTTAAACCCAGCACATTTTCTACCATATAGGAGGCTCTCAGATATTTGTTAAATGACTGAATGAGCTGGAAAGATGTGGATATATTTTTAAAAGGAATCTGATGTTACGTTAACATATAATTTTGTCATTGCTCAACTTGCTTAATGCTGTTAAGAACTTTCATTCTTCAATAAAGTTTGGTAGCAATACTTTGTTCATGTGGGTAATAAGCTGGTAGGGATATAAAATGTGAAAGATAAAGGCCAATGTGAATTAGGAAAATTTGTGCCACACTTTGTACATTTTAGTTACACTGTTAACATCTGTGCCATCTTGCTGCCATATTTATTTCACACTCACTGATGATGACAAATAATGCCTACAATGTCTTGAAGATAGCTCCACCTAGGAATCTCTTTTATCATTTAATTGTAAATACTTTGCTTTCTTTAAAGAAGGAAGATATTCTTTTTAAATACACAGAGACAATAAACGCCTATGTGTGCATACATATTTATTGATTGATCTCTTTCTTCTCTTTTAATTTTTTAAGGTGCTTTCCCCAGCCTGAGTCCTGTGAATTCTCCCAGCCATGGACCAGTGTCTCCTGGCTCCCTAACCAGTCGATCACACATAGAATTTCCTGACACTGCCAATTTTCTTACTAAGCCAAGTGTTATTTTACACAGATCTCTGGGCAGTGCATCCAATTCACCAGATATTTATCAGCAACTCAGAAATTCTGATAGCAGTTTGTGTAACAGGTAAGTTTCCCAAATTTTCATTATTTCTATTTAAAAATATGTTATTTTAATAAAGTATTACTAGTTTTCTATTTGCTTAAGACTATATCTTCTTTATCGAGTAGTTTTTATTCTTAACAAACTTTTTCTCATTTTAGTGCTATTACTCATTTTCCAATTAAGTGATACATAGTGGTATTCTATCCATCTCAGGATACCAGTAAATTATGAGAATTACTTTGGTGTATAATACCGTACTACCCAGTTCATATGGTGTTTGTTTTCATTTTTCCATTTTTTATCAGTAGTAAGTGTTTACTTCAGACCTCATTGTTGACTTTCAAAATATGTTATTCTCTTCAGGGACACAGGATGCCTTCTAGGATAAAGCCTACCTATTAGGTTTATCAAGAGATTGGACTTGTGTGATATTTTGCAGTTAGGATCTTGGTTAAAAATTAAGCGGATTTTCTAATTGTATTTAGGTCAAAATTTGCTTGCCTCATTTATAAAGGTATATTTATCTGTTTTATTCTATAAGCTGTGGACATCAAATATTGAAATATGTGTCAACATCCGAATCTGAGTCTGGTACAGACTGCCACAGTGGAAAGTTGGGTGAGTTTTGCAAAAGTCATGTGTGTTTGAATTTCAGAGCGATTTCTGACATTGTTTTAGAAGTTAATAAATGAGTGACTTTAACTTCAATTTATCCATCTTTAAAATGAAGATCTAATGTTTTACCTACTTAGGAGATAAGTTGAGGAGTTACTGGGAATGAGTTACAAATAACAGATGGTGAAAGTGTTTTGAAGACTACAGTGTGCTGTGGAAATGAATGTGGTCTTTTCAGGTTATGGCTAGAGTTCATAAACAGTGAAATTAATTATATTAATGTTGAACTCTAAGCCCAAGAGAGTTTGCATACATTTTAATGGCATAGAGAGGAGTTGTTTTAAATTTTAATTTGTTAATATCATTCAGAAACATTTTATATCCTCAAACAAGAAATATTGTTGGTGATAAGTTATGGTTGTTTTATAATTTTAAAAAATTGATGACTCAGGCATACAGTAATAGTTAACTAGGTAACTCAGATCATCATTCCCACTGAAAGTAGCTAGAAAAGCCAGACAAATCATTAACAACAAAAACATGCTTAAAACCGTTGAAAACTAACAAGCTCTCAGAATTACCAGTACAAGATCTGGAGGGGGACAGAAGTTCACAAAAATGAGCCTGGAGTTTGGGACTATCAAAAAGATATTTGCTCTTTCTGGAGGGGCCGGTGACTAATAGAATGAGCAGTCTTTTGGTACTTCTGTGGGACTAGGGAGACAGAGATTGGAGTTGAAGGCTTACCATAGTAGGGATAACTTGGTAAACTGTGTAGCCCTCCACCCTAAGAATAAAGGTAAACCAGAAGTAGATGGGCCTCCACAGGGATTATGGGCTCTTATCGATCCCTTTACATACTATAAAAGTCACCCTTTTGAAGTGTACAATTCAGTAGTTTTTGGTTCTTACATTGTACACACACACACACACACACAGAAAAGACCAATCCTTCACAAACTCTTCCAAAAAGTAGAATAGGAGGGAAAACTTCCCAACGCATTCTATAGGACTAGTATTATCCTGATGTCATAACCAGACAGTAACCAAGGAAATTACAGACCAATATCCCTTATGTGTATAGACACAAAAATCCTTAACAAAATAATATTAAACTGAATCCAGCAAAATATGAAATGGTCACACCATGACCAAGAGGTTTTTATCCCATGAACGCAAGAGTAGTTTAACAGTTGAAAATCAGTCAATGTAGTATACCACATTAATAGAACAAAGGGGGAGAAAAACACATGGTAATCTAAATATGTGCAGAAAAAATATTTGATAAAATCTAAGTCTCTTTCATGATAAAAACACTCAAACTAGTTATAGCAGGGAAGTTCTTCAATCTGATAAAGGACATCTGAAAAACACACACCTGAACATCATCTTTAATGGAAAAAGACTGATGCTTTCTCCCTAAGGTCAAGAATAGGATAAAGGTTTTTGTTTTCAGCACCTTTTTTTTTTTTTTTAAGATTTTACTTATTTTTGTGAGAGAGAGAGTGATTGAGTACACACGAGCAGGGAGAGGGTCAGAGGGAGAGGAAGAAGCAGGTTCCCCATGGAGCAGGGAGCCAGACACTGGGCTTGATTTCAGGACCCTGGGATCATGCCCTGAGCCGAAGGCAGATGCCTAACCGACTGAGCTACTCAGGCGCCCCTGCATTCAGCACATCTAGTCTACATGGTACTGGTGGTTCTTGCCAGGAAAATTAGAAAGAAAAAGAAATAAAGGCATCCTGAATGAAAACAAATAAAACTGTCCCATTATCATAGATCATATGAACCTCTGTGTAGAAAATCCCAAAGAATACACATACACACACTAGAACCAAGAAACCAGTTTAGCAGAGACAAGATGCAAGATCAGTGATGTACAAAATTATATTTCTGTATACTGGCAATGAACCACCATAAATTGAAATTAAGAAAACATTTCAATTCATAATAGTATTGATAAGAATGAAGTAGTAGAATGAATTTAACCAAAGAAGGGGAGATTTATAAACTGAAAACTACAAAACATTGTTGATAAAGATTAGAGAAAATCTAAATAAATTGAGAGGCATTTCATATTAAAAGATTGAAAAACTCAGTATTGTCAGTAGGGCTCCCAAATTGATAGATAAATTCATTGTAATCCTTATCAAATTCTAGCAGGCTTTTTTTTGGTAGGAATTGACAAGTTGGTCTTAAATTTAACATGGAAAGATCATGACCAACAATAACCAAAACAGTTTGGAGAAAGAACAAATTTGGAGGACTGACACTACAAAACTTACTGTAAAGCCACTGTAATTAAGATAGTGAGGTAGTGGCCCAAAGACAAGTCTGTAGATCAGTGGAACAGAACAACAAATCCAAAAATAGATTCTTGCATTTATGATAACTGAATTTTGATAGAGAAGCCAAGATAATTCAAAAGAGAAAGGATAGTTATTTCACCACATGGGGCCAGCACAATTGGATATTCACTTGTCAAAGGAAGAATTTGGACTCTTACCTTACTGTATACATAAAAAGTAACTCAAAATAGATCATAGACCTAAGTGTAAGAGTTAAAAACTTGAAACTTGTAGAAGAAAATATAGTATATAGTCTTTGTGACCTTGAGTTGAATAAAGCATTCTTAGATACCACACCAAAAGCACAGTCCATGAAAGAAAAGAATGACAAATTGGGCTTCAGCAAAATAAAAATTTTTGCACTTCATAAGACAACAATAAGAAAAAGAAAAGACAAACCTCCGATTGAGAGAAAATATTTGGAAATTATATATCTGATTAGGTCTTATATCCATAATATATAAAGAACATTTATAATTCATTATTAAGAAGTCAAACAGCTCAAAAAATGGGCAAAAGATGTCAGATATTTCGGTCTGAGTCATTTGGTGAAGGATATAAACAAATGGTTAATGAACACATGAAAAGATGAACGACATCATTAGTCATTGCAGAAATGCAAATTAATCCTACAATGAGATAGCACTACGCTCAAACTAGACTAACTATAATAAAAAAGACAGACAATACCAAGTGTTAGCAAGGATGCAGAGAAATTAGAACTTTTTGCATTGCTGATGGGAATATAAAATGGTATACCCCTTTGGAAAACATTCTGGCAGTTTCTTTAAAAGTTACACATAAATTTACAATATCACCCAGTAATACCATGGCTTAGAATTTATCCATGAGAAAACATATGAGTGCTCAAAGACAAGATTGTGAATGTTATGACATTATTGATGACACTGCAAAACTGGAAATGATCCAAATGTCCATTAACTTGTAAATGGAGAACTATCATGTGGTATATTCATACAATGTAATTTTAAATTTAGCAATTAAAGGAACAAACTTCTGATACATGACACTACATGGATAGACTTCAAAACGTTATTCTAAGTGAGAGAAGCCAGACTCAAAAGATTTCATATTGTATGATTCTATTTATATGAGATGCTAGAAAAGGTGAATTTATAGGGACAATATCAGAACAGTGATCACCTAGGATGAAAATAGGGATTAACTATAAATAAGCAGGAGGGTACTTTTTGGGGTGATGAGAATATTCTAGAATTGTCGTAATGGTTGTACACTTGTAAATTTACTAAAATTGTTGAAGTATACACTTAAAATGGGTAGATTTTATAGTATGTTATTACACTACACACACACACACACACACACACACACACACACACACACACACACACACACACTCTTCTTTAGATTGAATGGTATCAGCTGGGAGATTCTCACTTGAGGACTCTCATGTGATTGCAGTCAGATATTGGTACGAGTGACAGTCATCTGAAGGAATGATTGGGCTGAATTTCCAAGATGGGATTACTCATATATCTGCTGACTATTGACTAGTCCATCTAAATATGATCTCTCTATGGGTTTCTTCCAACATGTTTGCTGGATTCCAGGAGAGGAGGAAGTAGAAGCTGCCAGTCAAATTAATGGCTCAACCCAGAACAGACAAAGCATTAAGTAATGCCATATCCTATTAATCAGAGCAGTCACACAGGCTGTCCAGATTCCCAGGGCTTAGGAAATAGATGCGGTGTCTTGATGGAGGAGCGACAGGAATACATTTCAAAAGAGTGCAAGGGGGGTAAGACATAATGTTGTGGCCAACTTTGGAAAAGAAATTATTACATTTATTTCAACTGTTTTTATTACTGTTCTATGTAAGATAGAAGTTTGGATCATTAAAAAGTACGTATGGGGTGCCTGGAGGGCTCAGTCGGTTAAACGTGTCTTCGGCTCAGGTCATGATCTCTGGGTCCTGGGATCGAGCCCCGCATCAGGCTCCCTGCTCATTCGGGAGTCTGCTTCTCCCTCTGTGCTCCTCCCACCCTCTCAAATAAATAAATAAAATCTTGAAAAAAAACACCGTATTTAATGAATCTCATATGTCATGATGGCTATTTTAGAATATTATTATGTATATTATATTAGAGGTACTGCCTTAACTTACCAAGAGTAGTTGCACATTCTAAATTTCATTTGTTAAATGCTTTTCATTGGGAAAAAATAGTATTTTCCAAAGGATATTTCCTGATCATCATTAGTTAATGATTTTTTAGTATATTCAGTGTTAGATTAAGATTTGACTAACATTTATTGATCATTTATTATATGTAACATCTAGTAAAATAGATGTTATTATCCATCTTTTACAGAAAGATGGATGCACTTTGCCATTATCAAGTACAAAATCAGGATTTGAGCCTAGTTCTTCCGAAACTCAATTCCAGTATGTACTCTTAAAAACTGTTTTACCTAGGGGCGCCTGGGTGGCTTAGTTGGGTAAGCATCTGACTCTTGGTTTTGGGTCAGGTCATGATCTCAGCATCGTGAGATCAAGCCCCATGTGCTCAGCATGGAGTCTACTTGAGATTCTGTCCGTCTCCCCTTCTCCCTCCCCCTGCTTGTTGCATGCATGTGCATGCTCTCTCTGTCTCAAATAAAATAAATAAAATCTTAAAAAAAAAAAACTTAGGAAAACCCCCTACATATTGAAGAGTAAATGAATCATAACTTTATAACTTGATGAGTATTCATACATTTAACATATACCTGTGTAACCACCCAGATCAGTAAACTAATAAACAAAATATTACCAGCACCTCAGAATTTCTCCTCATGCCCCGTTCAGGGTGTGCCCTCTAAAGATAATATTTGTCTTGGCTTTCAATACTCATATGTATCAGTTTTGGTATGTTGTTGAACTTTTCATAAAGAGAACCACAGAGTATGCACTTTTGTGTCTAACTTCATTCAACATTATATTTTTAAGAATCATCCATCTTGTTGCATGTGGTTGTAGTTCATTCTCTTTGCTCCATAGTGTTCAGTTGTGTAAATATACTACATTTATTTATTCTACTGTTGATGGGTTTTGGGGAAGTTTCCTGTTTACAATATTACCAACAGAATGAATATGATTTTTTTTTTTTACATGTGAATGAATGCTGTTTAGCTAATGGTGCTGCTTCCCTTTTCCATGAGATTTGGGGGGAAAAAAAGCATTATTAATCACATTGGTAGAGAAATAATTCACAGTAAATGATACTGTGTTTTAATTTTTAGATGTGCCTTGATTTCATTCATTTATAATTACAAATCTAGAGTTTTCATAGCCAAAACTCAAACAATTTCAGATGCTAGACATTGCATACATCAAATTGCTAAAAACTTCCTATTGATAGGGACTTTTCCTTTTTTTTTTTTTTTTTTAAGATTTTTATTTATTTATTTGACAGAGAGCACAAGCAGGGGGAGAGGGGTAGACGGAGAGGGAGAAGCAGGCTCCCCGCTGAGCAGAGAGCCTGACATGGGGCTCCATCCCAGGACTCTGAGATCATGACCTGAGCCAAAGACAGATGCTTAACCAATTGAGCCACAGGCACCCCATTTTATATTTTTTATAAGTAATTTTCCTTATAAAACTATGCATATAGGACAAGTTTTATTTATTATTATTCTATGTATTTTTGAAAGGTGACGAAGACAGCACCATTCCCTCAAAACAATCATTCAACTGCACAGAAGCACAAGAAGTGGAAACAGAGAACAGAGACTACAGAAAATTATTTTTGGAAGGTGATAATCACCTAACAGAAGAGGCACAGAATGAACAGCAACCAAATGTAAAAGATAAACTTTCCATATGATTATGTTAAGGTGAAATATAACATTAGTTTAGTACTAGTTTCATTATCTTTGCCCAGAACAAGATTTTTAATATAATAGTACTTTTAAATTTTTTACTGAAAAGTCCTTATATCATATTAAAGAAAACCTTGGGTTAAAAATAATAATTACAGTTGACCGTTAAACAAGACTGGTATTAGGGGTGCTCACCCTCCCACATGCAGTCAAAAATCCACATATAACTTTTGACTCCCCCAAAATTTAGTTGCTAATGACCTTCAGTTGATCAGAAGTCTTACTGATAGCATAAACACATGTCAGTTAACACATATTTTATATGTTATATGTATTGTATACTGTATTCTTGCAATAAAATAAGCTAGAACAAAGAATGTGAGTAAAAATCCTAAGGATGAGAAAATGCAGTACCGTATGTGCTGTGCTTACAGTACTGGGAGTCCTCTATTGATAGCACTGTACTACAGAAAGTCCAGGTGTAAGTGGACCCACATGGTTCAAACTTGTGTTGTTCAGTGGTCAATTGTACTTCTGAATCCATCATCCTAGAACAGCAAAGTGCATTCATTGTAAAATGAACACATGAACACATTTTAGTTTTATAGTAGATATACTACTTTCTATGCTGATATTTTCTTCACTGTATATGTTAAAAGTATGAGGAACAGGTGCATAAAGCATTAAAAAACAAAATCTGCTTACTTATAATAGCAGTGTTTTTGTTCTTAAGTTCCAAATTTAAGCTTTTTAGGGGAAAAATCACCCATTCCTTTTGGGAGTTAAACTAGTAATAAATGCCAGTATAAGATAGGAGTCTTTTTCTATTATTCTTTGATACCTGTAACTTCTAAAATGAAAATAGTAGATTTTAGACTTGTATATAGTGTTTTGGAAAGAAAACATTTTTACTTATAAAAGTACTGTGAAGATCAGTAAGTCTCCTGATGCCTAGAAGACATTTTTACATTTTTCTGAAGATAGCATTTTACAAAGAGGGGAAATTGGAAGTACAGATTATATTTGAGAATAACTTTTGTTGAAAATAGTATTGACCATTTTTTAATGTTCAGTTTTAAGTGCTTTCATTTAGATGTGGATTTAACAATATTTTTAAAAGGTAAGGTTAAGTTGGTTTGTGTTTCTCCCCCTATATGTGCAGATTGAACAGGAAGCATCACTGGACCTGATTTTAATAGAAGATTATGATTCCTTAATAGAAAAGATGAGCAACTGGAATTTTCAAATATTTGAAGTTGTAGAAAAAATGGGAGAGAAATCAGGAAGGATCCTTAGTCAGGTTTGTTTAACATCTCTACTTTTTTTATTATAAATTAACTTTTTCTTAAATCTTTATAAAATGCAAAATCTACAAACATGTAATACTGGGTTAGGCACAAGTTCAACATTGTTCACTGAATTCTTTTTTTCACAAATGAAGTCTTCAGTAGAAAATTTGAAAAGAGAAACCTATATACATAAACCCATATATGAAAATTATTATATGTAACGTATTTCATATAATTTTGTTTGAATAAATGAAAAGTAGTTTTTTTGGCCCATATTAGTGGGATACAGAATAAAGAGTTACTTTATATTGAGCCCTGTGGTTGAAAAGGACATGAAAGGTAAGTTAGTTCTAACCACTGAAACCTATGCTTTATTTTTTTCACCTGCCCTCCCTGTACTTTACCCAAGGCCAGATGGTTCATTTCATGCTAGAACCATGGAAAAATAGTTCTTTTCTAACCACCCAGACTCAAGGTTCCCCCCGAGAAATTCATACAACAGCATCAGATTAACCTTCCCAAAATATTACTCTCATTGTCTTCAAAGTATCTTATTTATGAAATGTACAAACATAAGGATAAATTATGTGGAGGGCATATAGTTTCATCTCATTGAAGTCTTTAGGGACAAAAATGTAATAAATACATTGTTCTGACTTCTGTTAACACCAGGGACTAGAGTAGAATAGATTTCATATGCCCCTTAATAAATTGTAAATAAAAAAGCTAAAGGGAAGAATGGAAAAATTTTAAAACTGGGACATGATATGGTAATCTTTCTTTGGTTTTCAAAGGTTTTAGGGTGATGTCTTCCTTTTTAATGTTTTGAAAAGAATTTCTTGTATCTTGTAAAGAAGTTTTTAATAAATTATTAACTTAAAGACATATATACATGGTAACATTCCCAAATGCAAATCACAAAAACATATTCTACTCAACTACAAATAGAAATTCTGATTTTTAAAGTAAATTTTATTTTAATTGACATTTAGGTTATGTATACCTTATTTCAAGACACTGGCTTATTGGAAATATTTAAAATCCCCACTCTACAGTTCATGAACTATTTTCGTGCATTGGAGAATGGCTACCGAGACATTCCTTGTAAGTATCAACAGATCTTATTACTGAAGTTCAGATAATACTGGTTTTGAAACTATTATTATTCCCTTCAGATCTAAACACTTTTTAAATTACATGTTTGGAAAAATTTTTAAATAGGGATTTAAGTAATCTATATGCTGCTACCTAGAGCTAACGGACTACTATTAACATTTTGGTATGTTTTCTTATTTATGTTTTATAAAGTGAATCATAATATAGACATATAGTGTGCTCTTTCCCTTAATTATTATATGGTGTACAACTTCCTATGTTAATAATTATTCATCTGAGTATCTTTTAAAATGTTTGGTGATTAAGTCAAGAGTGTCAGAAAATTCTTGACTTCAAAATATTTTTTAATTATCCATAGAGGGGCGCCTGGGTGGCTCAGTCATTGAGCATCTGCCTTCGGCTCTGGTTGTGGTCCTGGGTCTTGGGATCGAGCCCTGCGTTGGGCTCCCTGCTTGGTAGGAAGCCTGCTTCTCCCTCTCCCACTCCCCCTGCTTGTGTTCCCTCTCTCGCTGTTCTCTCTCTGTCAAATAAATAAATAAAATCTTTAAAAAATAAATAAATAGGGCGCCTGGGTGGCTCAGTTGGTTAGGCGACTGCCTTTGGCTCAGGTCATGATCCTGGAGTCCCAGGATCGAGTCCCACATCGGGCTCCCTGCTCAGCAGGGAGTCTGCTTCTCCCTCTGACCCTCTTCCCTCTCATGCTCTCTGTCTCTCATTCTCTCTCTCTCAAATAAATAAATAAAATCTTTAAAGAAAATAAAAAATAAAAAAATAAAATTATCCATAGAATTTCTGTTTCTAACTGTGTTCTGACTCACAGATTAATTGCTAATGGCTATTTGATTTTATGGTAAAATAAAATTTGAATTTCATATTAGGAAATGATACAGGTTTCCTTATACATCTATATATTCTACAGTTTCCCTTCATATGGACACATTTATGGGAAACCACTTACATAAACACAGAGCAAATTATTCTTAAATTGCTTTAACTCAATAATGATACTTAATGTGAGTTATATGTACTGTAATTTCCACATATAAAGTATGCTTTTTAAAAAAGTGACTGCATTTTATAAATAGAATAAAGTGATACTTTATTATTTTTTTTAAAGATTTACTTATTTATTTGAGAGAGTGAGCACGAGCAGAGGGAAGAGGCAGAGGGAGACGGAGAAGCAGGCTCCCTGCTCAGGACCCTGAGATCATGACCTGAGCTGAAGGCAGATGCTTAACCGACTGAGCCCCCCCAGGCTCATTTAAAGTGATACTTTAAAATGGACTTCAAAGGAAGGAGAATGGGAAAAATAAAGAGGCACTAAAGAGTCTTCACTATCAGCTCCAAATAGGATATTAAGAAAAGAGCCTCTGGATCTAACTTTTCTAAATGTTAGTATCCAAATTTGTAAATAGAAATTACAGTAGTCTCTACTCCATAGGTAGTGATAAGATAAGCCATGGAAAGCACATATCAGAATTCCTGGCGTATAGTAAATGGTCAATTGACTATATGAATAATTAAGCTCCTCGCAGACTGACATCATATCGTATCGATGGCCTGAACACTTAGTATTGTGTCATCTGCTGATTCTACCTGGTACTCATTAAATATCTGTTGAAGTGTTGAACTTTTATTGCATATCAGCTGTGACTATAATCATTAGATCTATGAAGATTATATCATTTAATCCTTGTTGGAAAATTTATATTATCTACCTTTCACAGGTGAGAAGTAAAAACTCAGAAGAAACTTTCCCAAGATCATAAAACTCTTAGAAATGGCAAAAGCTGAGTTTCACCTGTAGGTCTTGCCTTTTCACATAGTGATATTTCAGTAAACCAGTGTTTTCTTGATCATGTACTATGTCTCAGACGCTGTTCTGGATGTTTTCATATGCCATTTTAACATTTCATCCTTCTACCTTCTAGCAGGCCTGAGAGATAGGTGTGTCTCATCTTTTCTTTCTTTCTTTCTTTTTTTTTTTTTTGGTGTATGTGGTTTTTTTTTTTTTTTTTTTGTGGGGCGGGGAGTTCAAGTATCCAGAATTTCTAAGTGTTGCCTGTGTGCAAACATGGGTCTTCATAATCCAGACACTATTTACATAGTACTTTTAAAGCTACAAAATAGCAACCTTCAGTAAATTTTTCAGTGCCTTTTTTTTTCTTTTTAAAGATTTTGTTTATTTATTTGAGAGAGAGTGAGAGAGAGCACGCGCATGAGCAGGGGGTAGGGGCAGAAGGAGAGGGAGAAGCAGACTCCCCACCAAGCAGGGAGCCCGACATGGGACTCAGTCCCAGGACCCTGGGATCACAACACGAGCCGAAGGTAGACGCTCAACCATCTGAGCCACCCAGGCGCCCCTAAATGCCTTTCAATTAACCCTTGTTACTTGCCTTTCCTTTGACTGTCTTACTACGGTTTCATAGTATATGTGAAAGTTTTTAAAAGAACTTTTTAATACATCAAGAGACTTTAAAAAAATAAGATGAAACAAGGGTTCCTGGCTGGCCTGGTCACTAGAACGTGCTACTCTACTCTTGATCTCAGGATTGTGAGTTCAAGCCCTGCATTGGGCATTGAGCCTACTTAAAAAAAATTAAAATGAAATATAATTTTGGGAAGTTATTCCAAGCCATACATTTTATTTATAAGGATATAGGATAGTAGAAAATTATTGTACTTTAAGAAATGCCCTATGTGAAACATAACATTTAGTAAAACATTTTGGTGACTTTAGATCATAATCGCATACACGCCACAGATGTCCTACATGCAGTTTGGTATCTGACAACGCGGCCAGTTCCTGGTTTACAGCAGATCCACAATGGCCATGCAGCAGGCAATGAAACAGGTACTTCCGTCTACAAATCTTCCTTTTAATTATTTGTCTAGAAATAATAAATCAAGCTATCTCATTTCATTACCTCTGTTCTTCTAATAATTTCACTAAGTAACCTTTGGTACATGTAAATGACTATATAAATTTTGATGCATAATAATGGCATGCAAATTAGGAAACCTAGGACCCACCTTAAGAGCTAGGTTTTGATGAAATACTGTTGGATCTACCATGTTTCTTTTCTGTGTCCCGTCCTGCTGCTTGCTATCCGGAATAGTGTGATAATCGTTTCTTTGGTCTTTTCTTTCAATTCTTGGTTTTCTGTTTTAGGTGTATCATGTAAATTTAAAATATATAACCTTCACAGTGAAAGCGGCCATACTTAAAAGCCTCACGTAAGCATTTAAACAGTGACATTAAAAACCTTTCATAACATTTATGTTTTGCTCACAAAGAGGTTAATTCTGTTCATCATGAATACAATTATTTGTACAAATGTAATGAATTTATATAACATGGTTGGTTCTCTTACTCTAGTTTGTAAAAGAAGGGAGAACTACTTCAGCGAGATACACACACACTCGCACACACACACACACGGTTACTGATGCCTGGAAATGTGATCATGCTAATCAGGGCAAACGTCATAGGCTTAGCCATTGCCTTACAGTGTTTGGTCATTGAGTCCAAAGTTACTGCCATTACGTTTTGTGCCATTTCCTATTTACTCTTTCTTAGTCCTTCTCATTCCTTCCATTAGTTCTGCGCTTCCATCAGATCATTTACTTCAGCTTTTTTGTTTGTAGGTGTATATATTTTCTTAGAAGAATATTTTCATATTTTAGCACATTTGACGATAGTGATTGATCCTTATTATCAAGAGGAAATAAGTTTCCTACTATACATGGGAGGATGTATGTCCGTAACCCAGGGGATTTTTTGGCCTTTTTGGTACTCCCATGTACAGTGACAAAAGATAATGGAAAACTACAGTAATCCATTATCATCAGGATCACAATAGTGCAGACCCTTGAAAAGATAGGTCATTTCACTAGGCAAAGTACCATGATCAGTAGAGATGCTGGCTGAGGACAAAGGGAAAATGGAATTGTTAGTGGAATAAGAAAATGATAAATCTGAAGTACAGCTATGTGACCGGTCTCAGGAGTGAAATCTATTAATAGCTATATGTATTTTCCTCATTGATATTTATTTTATATAATAAGCAAATTTTTTCTTCCTCTTTCTCCTACCACCCAAATATTGGTGGACATTTGGGTTCTTTCTACTTTGGGGCTATTATGAATAATGCTGCTATAAGTATTCTTGTACTAGGTTTTGTGTAGATATGTTTTCATTTCTAGCTGTGGAATTCCTGGGTCATAAGATGATTCTGTGCTTAACATTTTGAGGACCTGCCAAAATGTTTTCCAAGGTGGCTGCACTATTTTATTTTCTCAAGAACAATGTACGAAGAATCCAGTTTTTTGCCACTTCTTGTTATTACCTTTTTGATAACCATTCTTTTTTTTTTTTTTAAGATTTTATTTATTTATTTGAGAGAGAGAGAGAATGAGAGATAGAAAGCACGAGAGGGAAGAGGGTCAGAGGGAGAAGCAGACTCCCTGCTGAGCAGGGACCCCGATGCGGGACTCGATCCCGGGACTGCAGGATCATGACCTGAGCCGAAGGCAGTCGCCTAACCAACTGAGCCACCCAGGCGCCCTTTGATAACCATTCTAGTGGCTGTGAAATGGTATTTCATTGTGGTTTGGATTTGCATTTACCTAATGGCTGATATTGTTGAATGCCTTGCCATTTGTTTTTCTTCTTTGAAGAAATGTCTATTCATGTCTTTCATCCATTTTTAAATTTGGTCATTTGTCTTTTTATTATTGAGCTGTAGGAGTTCTTTGTATATTTTAGATATAAGTCCCTTATCAGATTTATGATTTGCAGCTATTTTCTCCCATTCTGTAAGTTGTCTTTTTACTTTCTTGATAGTGTCTATTGAAGTACAAAAACTTTTAATTTTGATGAAGTCTAATTTATCTTTTTCTTTTCTTGCTCATGCTTTTGGTATCATATCTAAGAAGGGTTTTGCCTAACCCAAGATCATGAAGATTTACTCCTATGTTTTCTTCGGAGAGTTTCATAGTTATAGGAAGTTTAGGTCTATGACCCATTGGAACTAATTTGGGGGATAAAGGAAGAGGTCTAACTTTCTTTTGCACTTGAATATCCAGTTGTCCCAGAACCATTTGTTGAAAAGAGTTCTTTATATATACTCCACATAGTCGGCTCTTAAATGTTACTAAATCAGTTTCTACCTTATAAGATGTGAGCATTGAATGAAACAACATGTATGAAAGAGCCTAACATCATGCAGGGCACATAGATGGCTCTCAGCATGGTCTTAGCACCCTTGTACAAAATCAGTTAGCCATAAATATGAGGGTTTATTTCTGGACTCTCAGTTTTAGTGCATTGATTTTTATGTCTGTCCTTATTCCAGTACATTATCTTCAGAGCTTTGTTAGTAAGCTTTGAAATTGGTAAGTTTAAGTCTTCCATCTTTGTTCTTTTTCAAGGTTTTTTTGGCTGTTCTGGTTCTCTTGTATTTCCATATGGATTTAGGTCCAGTTTGTGACTTTCTACCAAAAAAAAAACAAAAACCAGCTAGGATTTTGATAGGGATTATGTGGACTCTGTAGATCATTTGTGGGGAGTATTGCTATTTTAACAATAGTAAGTCTTCTGGTCCATGAGCATGGGTGTTTTTTCCACTTATTTAAGTTTTTAAATTCTTTCAACAATATTTTTTAGTTTGCAGAATACTGGTTTTGTACTTCTGTTAAGTTTATTCCTAAGTATTTTATTCTTTCTGGTGCTAATGTAAATGGAATGGTTTCTTGGGGCTCATTTTTTGATTCATTGCTATCACATATAAAAATAATTGATTTTTTGCATAGTGATCTTTTATCCTGCAATCTTGATGATCACCTTTATTAGTTCTAATAGTTTTTTAGTTGATTTCATGGTATTTTTCTATATACAAGAGCATGTCATCTATAAGTAGAGATAGTTTTACCTCTTTGCTGTGTGTTGGTCTCAGCCTGCCAGTAACCAGTGTTGTGGCTGGACCAGCTCTTGTGGTTATTATGATTGCAAGATGCCCTTTAGCAATAACCATCAAGAAACAAAAAATAACAGTTATAGGAATTGAAAATTACATAGCATAGCTGGGACCACAGAGCAAGGTCACGGGGGAGAGAGAGAGAGGTCACAGGGAGGGGGAGAGAGAGAGAGAGAACATGCACAAGCATGCATGCAAGCAGATGCACCTGAGGTTCATTGGGGTCAAGAGTAGGGGGGGTTTCACTGGCTCACTCTTTATTGGTGAATTTAAAGCATAAGAGCAGGAATGTAAAGCATGGATAGAGAAAAAAACCAGCAGCCCAAATGGTCAGTTATTGAAATGAACCAGGATTTCTTTTTTTTTTTTTGTAAAGATTTTATTTATTTATTTGAGAGAGAGAGAATGAGAGAGCGCACGAGAAGGAAGAGGGTCAGAGGGAGAAGCAGACTCCCTGCTGAGCAGGGAGCCCGATGTGGGACTCGATCCCAGGACTCCAGGATCATGACCTGAGCTGAAGGCAGTCGCTTAACCAACTGAGCCACCCAGGCGCCCTGAACCAGGATTTCTAAAACAGAAGTAGCCTGGCTGTTTGTCTAGACAGGTGGCTGGCAGGGTGTTTCTTTGCAGTTGGCATCTTTGAAATGGATGCCTGGGAGATCAAAGCTTAAATTAGGCACTTATGTTACAAAAAAGGAGGGGGGTACTGTCAGGATTTACACTATTCTCTTCCGGTCTGGATGCCTTTTACTGAGGCCTCCTTTTAAGTTAATCAGTCAATTAAAAGAATCACCGTTTTCTGAAGAAAGTAAACAAATAGGATCTGTGATAGTTATGTTGAATTGTCCTTGCCAACTATTTTATTTTTCATACTATTAATTTCATGTTAAAACAAAACTGAATGTATTAGGATCCTAATATGTCAATTTTAAGTAATTGAGTTTAAAAGGATGTCTTTTGCCATTTTTGGTATTATATATGTGTATTTATAATTCTAGGGGAAATCCAGAATGCATATAACATAGGGAAAAATCAAATTATTGGCTAATGTTGATAACTAAAGTCTTATTAGAAATTTGAATATTTAAATATATCTTTATCCATACATTTAACTGTCTTAATTATTTTTTAAAAGTTCTAGTGTGGGTGATTCTGAAACTCAATTTAATTAAAAAACAGAAACAGCATAAAAATAATGAGGTATCTTTGTAATTATCACTAGTGTGTATTAAAGTCATTATGTTAAAAAAAATTCATATGGGGCACCTGGGTGGCTTAGTTGTTAAGCGTCTGCTTTCGGCTCAGGTCATGATCCCAGGGTCCTGGGATCGAGCCCCGCATCGGGCTCCCTGCTCAGCGGGGAGCCTGCTTCTCCCTCTCCCACTCCCCCTGCTTGTGTTCCCTCTCTTGCTGTGTCTCTCTCTGTCAAATAATGAAAAAAAATTTTTTTTTAAATTCATGTGATGGCAAATATTTAGTGAAGTAAATTATGATAAAGATCATTTTGGACTCTGACAAGCCAGGACATTATTCCTAGTTTGCCACTGATGAAGTCAATCAGTGAAATTTTGTATCTCTCTAATATCTTTGTGGTTTTATTTGCTGTCTACTCTAAATATAATTTATTTTTTCCTTCTTATACTTCCTTCTTATACTTTCCTTCAAAAGTAATGGAATGACCATCTAAATAGATAAAGCCACTAAAATACAAAAAAAAATGAAGAAATCAATGGTAAGATATTAAGACATGGAAAGCACAGTGTTGATAATGAAAATATTGTTTCTAACTGGAAGATAAAAAGAGAATTATGTTATGAGACATTCCTCAGTTTTCTACTTCTTTTCATTTTCCGTAGTTTTTCTTGCCATTGTCTTATAAGGGGCTTCATGGAAAAAGAGAAGGGAGGAGAGACTGTAGTCAGGGCTACAATGAAATGTAATCTCTCTAGTAAGTTTTGAAAAGCATCTATGTTGAGAAGCTTAGTTTGTTAATACATTAAACTCCTAAATCTTCATACAGTTTCCACGAAATTTTATTCTCTAGATTGCTTTTTCCTGTTACTTCCTATGCCTTGGCCATTATCTCTAGTCCTTCAATAATAAATGTTAAGAGAACCGGAGGCTTTAAAAAATTATTAGCCTGAGTAAGAGAGCATCATAAAAATCTCATAATGTCTTTATAAAGTAAGTGACTTCTGCGTCATGTTTAACCTTGTTCCTCTCTAGTAGCATGTGTGCTGGAAAGAATAGACTGTTTTAAGTCCCTGTTTATAAATAGACTGTATTTCTTAGCTTAGTCAACAAGTAAGATAAATAATCATATTGCCTATGGGGAACCCCCTCCTTAGTCTCATTTTGTGAGGAAGTTATGTGTAATGCTGGCTTATTTTGCTTGTTCCTCAGATTCTGATGGCAGAATGAACCCTGGGCAAATGGCTTACATTTCTTCAAGGAGCTGCTCTATTCCAGACGAGAGCTATGGTTGCCTTTCTTCAAACATTCCTGCACTGGAATTGATGGCTCTCTATGTGGCAGCCGCCATGCATGATTACGATCACCCAGGACGGACAAATGCATTTCTAGTGGCTACAAATGCCCCTCAGGTAGGAAATACGTTTTCAGAAAGATTCAAGAGTGATTCTGAAGTTTCACAAGCATGTGGTATATCCTTTTGTAACCCACCCTTCAGTTGACTCAGATAGGCATTCCATCTATGTGGTAATTAATTGGATTTTAACACATGGCACTGACATGAGATGTGCCAAAGAATGAAGAAGAAATTACCCTCTCCCGCTTGAAAAGAAATAAAATGGTCATCAAAGAGTAACTCGCTGTTTTATGAAATTCTGGAAGCCTTGCTGCCAGTATCTTTGCCTTTGATCAAATTGATAAGACTGACTAGATGTAAGCCTGATTCTTCCTTCTTCCTTTCTGTGGCTAAAAGCGTAATGATGAAGAACTATTATTTTCGTTGCTGTCTTCTTTTTTCCCTTAAGGCTCAACTCTAAATCTCTTAGTGCTGCATATGTTAGTGTATGTAAACATTTCTTCTAGTACCACTTATTTTTGTATCCAGTACAGCTTATAAGGTGCAAGATTCCTCTACCTTTGCATAAGAGGTAGGAGTTCCCACAAATGGATACTGTAATTGCAGTAGCTTTAGACATTAGGACTTGGAACTAAATCCTTGGTTTTAAGTGGTTGTGGGTGTTTGTTTAGGCTGGTGATTCCTGAAATGTCATCTTTGTTTCTAACTGTGTGCCTTTCAAAGAACAAGTAGTCAGTGACTGCTTGCTGAATTCAGCTTACGTCTTTACTGCTCTGTGTATAAACCTCACTTCTGATTTTTTCATCTTCTGTAGCCATCCTGTGTTGCTCTTCACACTTCTCTTTCCCACACTCTCACTATTTAAAAGAAGAGGAGATCGGTTCTCTAGCCAGAACAAGAATAGGATTCAGAGACGGAGAGGGAGAGAGGGTTTAAAATGCTACATGATTCATTTCTCCAGTGAGGCTTTATCTATTAATAGCTCATGATTTCCGCAGGTAACTTTTCAATGAATTTCGATCTAGATATTAATATTTGTCCACTTTCTAAAAATAGCTGTGGGAGAGATGACAAACCAAGGACACATGCCTCCTCATGTGCATTGCCATTCTGCAGGAAGCGGAGGTGCATTCTCTGTCTCGCCTCACACTCCATCGTCTTTAAAAACCTGGTCCTGCAGGGAGTCGTGGAGCTGGGTGGACGGGGCACAATGCAAAAAGCACTGGTCTTGAGATCAAGAGACCCGAGTTCGATTTCTGATTACCCGGTCATTAGCCATGTGATCTTAGGCAAGTCACCCTTGTCTTTCTGAACCTCAGAATATGGACCTGATATGATTAAAGGTAAGGGGACAACATATGGGATGTTTTCCATTTTGTGTGGTTTGAGAGGCTCCTGAATCAGGTATCATATAGATGGAAGTTACTAACTCTTCTCTTTCACTCTTGGCTTTAAGTCTTTCATCAGCTTCTAGTACAGGTGAGTCAGGCTTATTACCTCTCCTTCAAGGAGATGATGAGTGAGCGAACTCCAGTGTTACCTCTCTCACCTGCAGATAGAACAATGATATGTGAAAATCATTCCTACAAGTTATACGCTCGAAACTGTTTTCCTAATCAAAAGAAAAATGTGAAGTCTGGATATAATATCAGTAATACACATAATTTCTAACTTTTCATTGTTAAGGACCGCCAGTAGAGGAAACAATGGGAAGTGTCGGAATGGAAAGGAAATTGCCAGGGAGTTCAGCTACTGAGAAAGTATAGTCTTCCACCCAGTCTCCTTGCTTACTTCCGGCTCCCCTTTGGTCTGTTCCAGACCCTCTCGCAGCATTCACCTCAGTCCTGGTAAAAGTCATTGTAATGGCTTGGGGGGTCATACCTGATTTAGCCCCCGTTGGGTCTTCTGCCTTTATTCACCCAGGTCCAGCCTCAGTGGCCTCCTGGCTGTTTTCTTCTGTATCCTGGGTGCACTCCCTTTCTGAGAGCCTTTGCACTTCCTGTCCTCCCTGCCCGGAGTGCTCTCTCCCCACACATCTACATGGCTCACTTTGTCACCTCGTTCCATGTAACATTCCACGAGCCCCCTCCTGGGGCACATTATGTTCCTAACCTGCTTTATGTTTTCCATAGCAGTGATCATTCAGCATACTATATATTTTGTGTCTTGTAGGGCTCTCCTCAGTGGAATATGGTTTCATGAGAATAGGGATCTTTGCCTTTTATTCCCTAATATCTAGAATAGTGCCTAACACATAGAAGTCATTTAGTAAATACTTGTTGAATGTTGAAGGATGCCTGATTTTTTGGCTCTGCAGGACTGCTAGCTTGTCTGAAATATATTCTGTTCTTCCCAAAGTAATGAAATTCACGAGACCTTCTTCAGCTAGTGCGGGTGAGATAAGGATCCTTCTGTGAAAGCGTGAGGTGTGTTTATTAGGTAATAAAATAGGTCCTCTCATTTTGGGAAGCTCAGTGGGTCTAATTAGGCCACAATTAGTGAAAAATGTTATTGCTTCAGTGGTAGTGTATAATACCACCAACTGGATCAAATGTTCTTCTTCATTCTCATGTTAAGGAAAGTACACTGGGAAGGTACAGGAGGATTATTTTATATTCTTGTTATGAAAGAAGGTGAAACACTTAGGTTTATCCTGAAGAGATGCCAGTATTAAAATTCGAAGAGATTTCTGAGCTATTTCCACATGAAAAGCTGGCTAAAAGATGGAGATTAGTGCTTGAGGTATTAGAGTTTGAGAATATTTTCATGATATTTGGGGTAAAAGGAAATGAAATTTGAGGTTGAGATTTGTAAATTGGAGACACTCATAAATGTTTTATCTCCCAAAATACGTATCAAGATGGGGACTAAACACATGCATTTGACTCTTCATTATAACAGAAGAATAGGTGGGGAAAAGTATTATCATCAGAAGATTAAAGAGTTTTCCAGAAATTTCTATTTCTGGAAAATGAAAAACAGATGACTGTGGAGAGGTGAAAGCACATTAGAGGTGGCTACAGCTTAAGTGGAACTCTAGAGAGACTCCTGATGCCGTTTGCCTGGGCTTGCTACACACGCGTGCGCGCACACATGACCGTGTGCACATGCACCCCCAATCCCTGTACACGCACACTACACATCTTTATATAAAGCTACTACAACCCTGCATTTACCTCCAGGCAGAAAACTCATCCCTCAGGTATTGAAGAGAGTAAGAATTACTTGTTTTAAGTATTAGTACTCCAGGGTAAATCCTTCTCATTCTGGAAACTTAACAGCTGACAACTGGTCTCATAACTGTAAAGCAAAACCTAAATGCCATCCACATTCATAGAGTTTCTACTCATCTTCCCAAATTAAAGAAGAGACTCAACACTAAAATAAACAGAAGAGAATCTAGAATTCTTTTTTTTTTTTTAATATCAACAGATAACCCAAGGATCACTAGACATGACATTAACCAGTAGCTTGGAAAGAAAAGGCTAAAATGGACATGGTAACTAACTACGGGGGCGGGGGGGAATCTAGGGAATAGAAAAGCTGTTAAGTTTTTCAAAAAGGTATTCTCAGAATTGGAGAAACACTGCGTCCCTAAGAACAGGAAGCTATGAAAAAGGAAACACCAGCGAACAGGTTAGAGCTTTTAGGAACTAAAAATATTACTGCAAAAAAATTTTAAAAATTCAACACAAGCCCTGGAAGTAAACTCCAGGTAACCTCTCCCAGAATGCAGACCAAAAAGAGAAGAGATGGAAAATATCACGAAGGGAAAAATGTGGCATGGTGGACCAGGTCATGAACTGACTATTGGAGTTCCAGAAAGAGACAGTCTTTGGATCAAAGGGGTTCAGCAGGTCCCAGAGAAGTTGAATGGGGAGAAAAAAACCTGCACATGGAGTGCCATGGTAAAATTTCTTAAAAAAAAAAAAAAAAAAGAATTCCTAAGAGAATGACAACAGTACACGTATAAAATAACAAAAATCCAACTGGCACCATATTTTAGCAAAAATGGATGCTCGAGGGTACCAGAATAAACAAATACTGGGTGCATACTGGGGGAGAGGCACTATTCTAGGCATTATTATTGAACAAAACAGGCCAAAAAACATCTCTGCCCCCATAGAACGTACATTCCAGTAAAGCAAGAAAAAGAATAGAGTGTATGTAGGAGGCAGACGATTATGACGTAGGTGCTAGGAAAGAAGTAACCCGGGAAGGGGATGGGGAGGGTTGGCCTAAAGATATTATTTTCAAGTTAGATTTCTGTATCCCGCTAAGCTACAGCTGAGTGTTAAGAGCAAAATAAAGAGAATCTCAGATATACAGAGATAAAATAAATCACATACCCATTCACCCTTAGAAAGTTACCTAAAAAACATGTCTTAGCAAAACAAGGGTGATAAGGAAGACAAAGGATCTTAGAAGATACAGGATTACCAGAAATTTGAGAACAAACCCAGAACTTCAGGATAAAGGGATCCCAAAATGACAGCTGTTCATCTTGACTATTTCTTTTTTTGTTTTTTTTTTTAAAGATTTTATTTATTTATTTGACAGAGAGAGAGACAGCGAGAGAGGGAACACAAGTGGGGGAGTGGGAGAGGGAGAAGCAGGCTTCCCCGCGGAGCAGGGAGCCCGATGCGGGGCTCGATCCCAGGACCCTGGGATCATGACCTGAGCCCAAGGCAGACGCTTAACGACTGAGCCACCCAGGCGCCCCGATCTTGACTATTTCTTTAAGGAGAAGTACGTTTTCTCTCTCTTTTTCTTTATAAAACTAGCTGTTTTGTTTTCTGTAGCACCTGATTTACTACCTCTGTTGGATTTTTTTAAGAATTTTTTTAAATGAAAACAATTTTTCTTAATCCAAGATTTTTCACTTTTCGGAAATACGCTCTTTAATCTCATGACTAGGACCTAGAGACTTTTTAGTGTTTCCTCTTGTTTCTTGTGTTTCAAAGGGGACATTTGCTCAGATTTGTCAGCCTCTTCCTTTGTGTGATCTAAGTCTTTGATATGTTTGCTGAGTTTTCTCTTTTCATTTATTGAAAGGTGTTTATTATTTGTTAAGATTAATTCTATCAGTTTGTATTAAATCCTGTTTCACATCTTTCCAACTCAAAAAGAGGGTGAAAAACAAATTTGCTTTGCCAAATTAGAGATTTGCCTGTGGAGCAAAGGAAGGGGATCCCTAGCTGGAGAAAGCCAGGATCAAGATGCTTTAGCACAAAGTCCAAGCATAGTTACTGCAGCTCCAAATTAGCTGGGGCTGATCTTCCCTGTCTGGTTGTCAGAAAGCCCTCAGGAAAAGCCAGCTGAGGCTTCACCATCTGTTTTACCTGGAATGTTTTTCTTACCAGGTTTAAGCTTGGCCTTATTGTTCTGTGTATTCACTGAATATTCTTCCTAAAGTGGAACGCTCATTTGCCTCCTACTTAACTGCTCCATGATTGTTTCTTGCCTCTACTCATCTATGAGGTAGTGGGTTTATTGGGGTCCAGCAGGGGACTCTGTCCACTTATTCTCCAGGTGGGTTTTCCTTCTCATGCAGTAACTTAGTTGGCCTCTCCTCAATCCATTCCCACTTTCCCCATGTATTTGAAATTTCCAGTATGATGATAATATCTAGACTTTAATATTGATTCAGATTTTTTTTGCCCCTATTTTATATTTCTTTGGTAATTTTTTTTTAAGATTTTATTTATTTATTTGAGAGAGAGAGAATGAGAGACAGCACGAGAGGGAAGAGGGTCAGAGGGAGAAGCAGACTCCCTGCTGAGCAGGGAGCCCGATGTGGGACTCGATCCAGGGACTCCAGGATCATGACCTGAGCCGAAGGCAGTCGCTTAACCAACTGAGCCACCCAGGCACCCTCTTTGGTAATTTCAAAGGGCAGTTTGAATGGTGAAGAAATTCTGAACTTAATTCTTTTACTGATCTTGCTAGCCAACAGTTTATTAAGTCAGCTAGCTCTACAGGGCACTTACTATATGTTGTGCTTTATTGAGCTGGATGTTTGGTTACTTCTTCCTGAACAGACAAAGCTGTTCTAATAGTTTATCAGTTTTTATCAGATTTGAATATGAATTAGTGAAATCACTATTAAATATAAAATGACCCCTTAGGGAGTCTTTGAAGCTTAATCTTTCTCTTTGAGGTTTATGATGTTTGGAAGTTATAATAAGGTTAGTATAAGTTTTTTTGACATTTTTTTGTTGACATATACTTGATAATGTAACATTGTGTTAAGTTTAAGGTGTACATGTTCATTTGATACACATTATCATTGTAATACTACCATCATGTTACCTAATATCATATCTTTTTTGTGAGTACATTTAAGATCTAGTCTCTTAACAACTTTCAAGTATATAATATAGTACTATTAACTGTAATCACGATGCTAGGCATTAGGTCCCCAGAACTTCGTCATCCTATAACTGAAGTTCGTAACATAGTCTGTTTCTATGAGTTCAGCTTTTTTTCCCCCTTTAAATTTTTTTATTTTTATGTTAATCACCATACATTACATCATTAGTTTTTGATGTAGTGTTCCATGATTCATTGTCTGTGCATAACACCCAGTGTTCCACGCAGAACGTGCCCTCCTTAATACCTATCACCAGCCTAACCCATCCCCTACCCCCTCCCCTCTAGAACCCTCAGTTTGTTTTTCAGAGTCCATCGTCTCTCATGGTTCATCTCCCCCTCCGATTTCCCCCCTTCATTCTTCCCCTCCTGCTATCTTCTTTTTTTTTTTCTTAACATATATTGCATTATTTGTTTCAGAGGTACAGATCTGTGATTCAACAGTCTTATACAATTCACAGTGCTCACCATAGCACATACCCTCCCCAATGTCTGTCACCCAGCCACCCCATCCCTCCCACCCACCCCCACTCCAGCAACCCTCAGTTTGTTTCCTGAGATTAAGAATTCCTCGTATCAGTGAGGTCATTATGAGTTCAGCTTTTTAAGATTCCACATATAAGAGATACCATACAGTATGTCTTTCTTGATTTAACTCACTTAGCATTGTGCTCTCAAGGTCCATCCATGTCTCAAATGGCAGGATTACCTTCTTTCTCATGGCTAAGTAAATATTCCCTCTCTCTCTCTCTCTCTCTCTCTCACACACACACACACACACACACACACACACACATCTTTATCCATTCTTCCACAGATGGACATTTAGATTGCTTGCAGCCTTTGTATGTCCCATTACAAAGCTTAAATCATCATTACTTTCATAAAGTCAAATGGTGTAAAAAAACAAACGATGTTATCTGTCTTATATTTAGACCATGGCTTATTTTCACAAATCACACATAAACTTGTTTAATTAAGTTCCCAGAATATGTGTCCTTTTTTTTCAAGATTTTATTTATTTACTTGAGAGAGAACAAGTGAGAGAGAGAACACAAGCGGGGAAGGGCAGAGGGAGAGGGAGAAGCAGACTCCCCACTGAGCAGGGAGCCCGACACGGGACTCGATCCCAGGACCTTGAGATCACAACCTGAGCCAAAGGCAGGTGCTTAACCTACTGAGCCTCCTAGGCGCCCCCCAGAATGTGTACCTTAATGTGGTTGCATTCCATTGTTATCTGTCCTTCTTTCTTATTAACAAGAAGCTCTGTGAAAACAGAGACAAGTTTTTGTTTATCCCTAGCCTTTAGCACTGACTGTGAACGTTTTTAAAATAATTACTATGCTTATTTAATAATTTTTAATTGCTTGATTTTTAGAGATAGAAGAGGCTCTAGCAATTCTATAAGCCATTGGTTTTTTAAATCTGTATTCCAAAGTTCTAGAGTACTGAGGGTCTTGCATTGAAATGAGGTGGATAAGAAGTGAAAAGTTGCACACCAGCTGAACCAGAGGATTTGTGCTACCTGTTTCATGCTTCTCTTACTCCCGGGCACTGTGCCCGGATCAGAGTGTAGGAATGTGTCCTTCCTGGACGTGCAGGACTCTCACTCACCCGGGACAGTACTCCTGCTTCCTCTTTGGTCATCAGCACCACTGATCGCATGCTAGCTGAAGAAGAGAAATGTGTCCCTACACCTGCTCTTCCTCTAAAGGCTTCACTAACAGAAGCTTTATCTAAGAAGGTTCACGGATTCAATGAAGTAGACCTCAAATATCAACTTTACATCTCCTGAGGGCAGTATGGTGTCTGCAAAGATGGACTTGGGAGATGAATTACCCTTTCACCTACTAGAAGTAGATGCCAACAAGGTCTACCTTACCCTTTTTGTACTTCGGTAAACTCGTTTAGAAAATGCCCACAAGCCTTCTTCACAGATATTAAAATGCTTGGCATATAGTAGTTACTCATTGTTTGTATTCTTCCATCCTAACTCTCTTTATTATTAAAGATTAATATCTCTGAGACGCCTGACTCATTTTTATTACTTTTCAGGCAGTTTTGTACAACGACAGATCTGTTCTAGAAAATCATCATGCTGCATCAGCTTGGAATCTGTATCTCTCTCGCCCAGAATACAACTTCCTTCTGAATCTTGATCATGTGGAATTCAAGCGCTTTCGTTTTTTGGTCATTGAAGCAATCCTTGCCACAGATCTTAAAAAGCATTTTGATTTCCTTGCTGAATTCAACGCCAAGGTTGGTGATACAACTTACTGTCTGGTTTCAGTGATGGAAATCTCTATTGTCAGTATTACTGATAAGTGTTTTTTATGTTAAGTTAGAATTAATACTACTCAAAGTCATAATATCTGATGTGAGATGATATGTATGTCAATATTTTTTAAAATAACTTTTTTGTCCTAAACATACTGTTACTTGCTACCTTTCCTTTCTGACACATAGACTTACAACTTTCTTTCACATGGTGATAAGCCAGTTCATGATGTCAAAAGCTTTTAGGGGAAGATTGGAGAATGTTGTGCATGGTGCCAAGTTAAGTTATTTTATGAAATTAAAGATGTTATGTGTCCGGTTATGTGTCCCTCACTGCACCTGTTAATCCCTTCTTCCTATTAGTCTTTAACTGGCTGGTGTGGGAAAGAAGTAGCCTCCACTCTTCCGCTTGAGAATAATGTGCTCATTGAGCAAGTCCTGGGATCGCCCTCTCTGTACAGTCACGCCAGCAGGAATAAGTAGAGAACAGGTGGCAGTCCCTGCCACCAGGAATTCACCGTCAGTAGGGAACTGAGAATCACTGTCCTCAGGTGACAGCGGTGCTCCCTGGAAGGTGTTCTGTCCCTCCGACATTAGGGGTGGGAAAAGCTGAGAACCACTGCTTTACAAATTCCTGCGGGAAGGATGCTCCTGCTTTGGCTGGCAGGAAGCTGTTGCCTTGATGACATTTGTGACAGAAAGGAGAGGTGTACCTTCAGGCTAGAGGAACTGATACCAAGGGGATACTAGATTTAACCCCCTGTGTGGAGACCCTATATGTGGCTGTTGTGGTATCAAATACTTCTAAAAATCAGCAAGAAATCCATGTGCCTTTAAAATTATTTTATAGTTGTGTAGCTCTGTTTTATTTAATAATAAAATGCATTTAAGTGCTTAAGTCAGTAATAGAAGTTTTCACAGGTAAAAGATCACCTAGTCCAATACTTTTGAATCTGTGTTCCTCAGAGGTTTCTATTCCATTGTCTCTCAGGAAAATGCCATACCTACATGGTTTCAGTCAGAAAAGCTTTTCTTTTAAGTGTTTTCTGTAGTGGTGGTCTACATAAATTTTCCTTTGACAAAAGGGTTTGGTGCCCAAAAAACTACCCTCAAAGTTCAGAAGCCACTGATCTGGCCCATTTACTTCATTTTTTACAAGAGAAAATTTGAGTTTTTGAAAGGCAGAGTAATTTGCCTAATTAGTGATGATAATTACATTTACTATGAACAAAGCATTTTTCATTTATTAACCCTCATGGTAATATGGCTAGATTGGTACTACTTTTTCTGTTTTATAGATGAAGACAGATTCAAGGAGATTAAGTAATTTTTCCAGTATTACACAATGAATAAATCATTGAGTTGGGATTTGAAACCATAGGGATCAGCTTTTAAGACTTGTGTTCTTTCAACTATATATTTTCCTTTCACAGCTGAAGCCAACTTCTCTGTGGATCCTAAGTGTTCTTTTTTGCAGTAGAATTAGTTACGATTCTTAAATGATTTATTGATGTTTTACATATACATATATTATATATTAACATATATGTTATATATATACACACGTTACAATTTTCTGTAGTAATCACAAATATTGAAACCCATGGTTTGTTATGTTTTTATAGTGCTTTGCTTCCAATGAAACAAAATCATAATGACACTTCAAAGGGAAACTTAACCCATGTTCCTTCCTGTAATTTAGACAGGAAGCAGTTTTAAGATAATTTGGTTAAAAAGACAAAACAAACTGTGCCCTCAGAACCTAAAATAATTGTTTGTCCAAAATAGGCCAACGATGTAAATAGTAATGGCATAGAATGGAGCAATGAGAATGATCGCCTCTTAGTATGCCAGGTGTGCATCAAGCTGGCAGACATCAATGGACCAGCGAAAGTTCGGGACTTGCATTTGAAATGGACAGAAGGCATTGTCAATGAATTTTATGAGCAGGTAAGTTGAAAATTGAGATGGGTGGGATTTTTGAGAGCTGCCAGCTGAAGACACAAGTCTTTGGGATTTGGATAGCTATGTTAAATGTTTGATGTCTGGTTACTTTGACCAAAAATGGTTAGAAATTGTAGAATTTGTGCTGGTCGTAGTATTTTCTCAGCTCTTTTTTGCTAATAAATTTAAAAACTAGCTCATTCCCAACTGCCATGGGTCGAATGTCCCTTGAGGCTAGAGGTAAGGTCTCTTTTAAAACCCTGAGTGCCTATAACTTTTCCAGATGAAATTTTTTTTTTTTAAAGATTTTATTTATTTATTTGAGAGAGAGAATGAGAGATAGAGAGCACGAGAGGGAAGAGGGTCAGAGGGAGAAGCAGGCTCCCGGCTGAGCAGGGAGCCCGATGCGGGACTCGATCCCGGGACTCCAGGATCATGACCTGAGCCGAAGGCAGTGGCTCAACCACCTGGGCCACCCAGGCGCCCCCTTCCAGATGAAATTTTTAAAATTGATTCAGGGTATACTTGGGTTGATATTCTTTAAATATAATTATTTTCAACTCTGCTGTAGAAAGACTGCTGACTGCCTTAGAAACAGCCACTGGGTAAAAGTCCTGGCAGAGGGGAAGACATTTGAGAGCTAGAAACGGGGATAAAGTGGGTATGTCATGGTTTTTTAGGATTCAAAGATAAAAACATGCTAAGTTTTTAAAATCGTGTCTTTAAACTAATACTCCTGGGCGCCTGGGTGGCTCAGTTGGTTGGGCGACTGCCTTCGGCTCAGGTCATGATCCTGGAGAGCCAGGATCGAGTCCCGCGTCGGGCTCCCTGCTCGGCGGGGAGCCTGCTTCTCCCTCTGACCCTCCCCCTCTCATGCTCTCTCTATCTCATTCTCTCTCTCAAATAAATAAATAAAATCTTTAAAAAAATAAATAAATAAACTAATACTCCTGTAACTGAACTCAGGTTTATATGCCCACCACGTAGCAAAGCCAGTCACTGAGATGTTGAGTATACATCAAAGAGTTTGAGAGGCAGCCAAACTAGGAAGGGCAGGCCTCAGATTTGCCTCCTCAAAGTGGGAGAGTCGGGAACATGTAAAGGCAAATAAAAGGATGTGGGTATAAGGGAGAGGAGCTGTGGGATTTCAAAATCAAGGAAAGGAAGTTAGGAAGTAGGAAAAGGTTGAAGTCCTTTCATTGTCTGCACCTGCATGGAGCTTCCGCATATATTTTCATGTGACCCATGACCAGAAAATGGCATTCTCAGCATGATAGAAGGGGGGCAGGAGGTTAGGCCCTTCTACATTAAAAGTTTATCCATTGGACACTTGTCCGTGCTCAGAGAAGGTCGGTGGTCCTGACTGGTTCTGGCTGGTTTCTTGGTAAAGCCTTAAGTCTCTGCCAAACCACTAAATCAACATTCTGCTATTGTGAGGTCTGGCAAGAACATTATCTATAGAAACATGGTGGCAAGCTGCATTCCAAGAACAAGCAGATTTGGGTAAAAAGTTACAGTTGCACTTATTAGTCCCATTAACCCTTTGATTACTGGTTTCACTACCACTTTACAGACTCTTTATCAATTTTTTTTTGTTGTTCAATTCTGAAGCTCACCACAATGTAGAAGTATATGGATTTCCCCACAAGCCAGCGTTTCATTAGCTCCAAAATACCGAATACATCTTCTTGACTTTGGAATTGCATTCCTTGGGAATCCTTGTTGACCCTAATAATCAGGCAAGATTAAGAGGTCTACCAAATGAGGCCTTCAAGACAGAGTTTTCTTACCATGAGCTGCTACTCCAGTAGGGGTGATGAATCTGTTATACCTTGTTACACCTGGATTGTATTGAATAGTGAATGTGCAGTCTTTCACCCACCTTAGCTAAACATCCCACCACAAGGCTTACTCTGCTATTTACAAGTTACAAAATACTATACGGTGAAAAAACCATGGGAATACATAAGTATTCCAAGATTATTATTTACTGTTTTGGTACATTTGAACTAAATTATATATAATTTGGAGATCTAAATGGTTATAAATATCTACCTAGAGATTGTAATATACTATTTGCATGTTCCCATCTTCATTCTCAAAGATAATTGAAGCCAGCCTCAGACTTCAGTTTGTATTCACAAAAGAATTTTACATTAAGGAAAATGCCATCTTTATATTATCTGTGCAAACAGAGGTAATAAAAACGTAGTGTATGCCAATTTTAGAAGACTCACTAATTCAGTAAACGAACATTAGAAAATTGGTAAAACCTAGAAGACATTTGTGATGTTACAAAACAGGTTTTTTTGTTTTTGTTTTTGTTTTTTAAACCTAAGAAGTTGTGAATGTTGTTAATCATTTAGCAGTTGCAATAAATGTAGAGGAAACCCCCCCAAAAAAAGAACATTAGAAAAGTTCGTTTAGACTCCATTTATAATTTAAGTATATAGAATGCTTATTAAACTTGGAATCCATGCTTAGGGTTCTCTTCTTTACCAGTATTGTGACCTTAGCTAAGTTATTTGACCTCTCTGTGCCTGTTTCTTCATGGATAAAACAGAAATATGTGATGGTATCTACCTCATAAGGTTGCTGCGAGGATTGGGTGAATTAATAAAGTTCTTAGAACAGTTCCTGACACATAAATGCTCAGTAAATGTCAGCTATTATAATTCCAGATCTATCACTAAAAACATTATTTCAGACAAGTTTTACTTAATCTTTCTAAGTTTCATTATTCACATGTTAAAGGAGAAAAGGGTCATCTGACACCCTACCACAGAGAGTTGTCATGAAGGTTAAAGGTACTAATCTATATGAAAGTCCTACTCAATCCTCATCAACACTATTAAATTTCTTTCTCAGTCTGGTTATACTCTTAAGCATCCTTCGGATGTGGATGCAAAATTCTAATCTTGCCCAACTTTTTATTTTTTTATTATCTTAATTATCCTGTCTTTATATCCCTATAGCCATTTAAGTACCATGGGCTTAGAAAAGCCAAACTCCTATTAAAAAAAAAAAAAGAAACAAACAAAACAAAATTGTAGAATCCTGTGGATAAACCCAACTGAGGTTTGTTTTTTTTTTGTTTTTTGGGAGGGTTTTTGGGTAAACAATGGTTTTCTTCCCCACAGAAGGTAAAATTCTAGATTTTTAATCATGGGCCCGTCACTATAACAGTTTCTGGTTGTTTCCCTAGGACAGTGTTGCCTCATCAGAGAGAGACGCTGCTTGCCTACACAGTTTATACATTCTGAAGTTCATTCATTCCCCACCAGTTCAGACAGTAGGAACAAAAAGGTCAACAGTACCTTTTGGGGAATGCTCAGTACTGTGCTAAATACTGAATATTGTTTTTCATCCTCATAGCAACCTTGTAAAGTACATTATTAAGATTTTACACATGAAATGGGCATGGAGCTTGCTCAGCACCGCACAGGTAGTAGGTGGCAAAAGCAGGCTTTGACAACTGCATCTGTCTGATCTCACAATACGCTCTCTGAAGCCCTGGAGACCACAGGGGGAGGGTGTCAGAGGGCAGGCAGTTGGACCCCGACTCCTCACCTCAGCCACCCATACCTCTCCTTCTGCTGTTAGAAACAGGTAGGGTGTTGAAAGGCAATTGCAAAATTCAACTCTGGGCATTTAAGGTACAACAACTTGGCTGATATCATCTCCCCCTAGGAGAAAGACATACAATTTTTCAGGTTGTTAGATTTGTTGATTTTTTTTTTCATGTATGTTTTTCTTGTTCACTGAACATCAACCATCCTGGTTAACTGGTGGGGTGTGAAAATAAAGTCTTGTATTGGAGAAATTCATACAGTTGAAATGACAGTAATTAGACACTTTGTAAAAATGATTTTGATGTAGACTATGCGTATTAAAAACTCAAGATAATTTTAACAGCAAAGCTCAGTGGTTATTCTTTCAACAGTTCAAAATGGTACTTTTCTTTTTAAAATGATCAGGGAGATGAGGAAGCAAACCTCGGTTTGCCCATCAGTCCCTTCATGGATCGTTCTTCGCCTCAGCTAGCAAAACTCCAAGAATCTTTCATCACCCACATCGTGGGTCCTCTGTGTAATTCCTACGACACGGCTGGCTTGCTGCCGGGTCAGTGGGTGGAAGCAGAAGAGGACGAAGACACTGAGAGTTGTTACGATGAAGAAGATGGTGAAGAACTAGATACAGATGAGGAAGAAATAGAAGACAATCTAAATCCTAGTAAGAATATAGGGATGCTGTAATTTCTTAAATGGGTATTTGCAGTTAGTAACATTAAGTTTGGATCTTTGTTTTGGGGGTGGTTTTTTTGGGGGGGGGAAGAGAGAATCCCAAGCGGGACTCGATCTCACAACCCCAAGCTTGTGATCTGAGCTGAAATCAAGAGTCAGACGCCTAACTGACTGAGCCACCCAGGCGCCCCTGGATCTTTGTTTTTAAGCTACAGATTGAGGAGTTCTATCTTGAGTAACTACACTCTGAATGTTCAGATTGTACGGTCTCTTGAGTAACTCCTGTGTGCTGGGGAACGTGCTAATGCGGTCGCACGCGGTCTTGGTTAAAGTGGTGTCTCTTTGGGGCCAGTCTGCTTCAGGAGGCTCTACCTTTGCCCGCACCGTAGGGCTGTGTCACCATGGCTGATTTTGTGAGGTGAGGTGTTCGTGTGGCTAGCGCTCCCCCCTCCTGCTAATCTGCCCTTCCTAAAGACTTGGAAGATGGATCACAATAGTTGGGAGAAGAGGAAACATCTTCTCTAGCCCTAAGGGGAGAACCAAGTTTTGTGTTGTTATGGATTTGAATTGCCAAACTGTAGGGACATAGTTTTCTATATAAAGCAGTGAATATAAATGGAAAAAAAATTTGTCACCATTGTAGCTGTAAATGAAATCAGTTATTTGCTCTTTAAAGTAGAATTTAAGGGGTGCCTGGGTGGCTCAGTCAGTTAAGCATCTGCCTTCAGCTCAGGTTATGATCTCAGGGTCCTGGGATCGAGTCCCACATCGGGCTCCTTGCTCAGTGGGGAGCCTGCTTCTCCCCTGCTTGGGCTCTCTCCTGTTCTCTCTCAAGTAAATAAATAAAATCTTAAAAAAAAAAAAGAATTGAAATTATATCTAGCATTCCAAGCATGCTATAAATGAAAACCAGTAACATAATTACAAAGAACTACCCCCACCTCCCCAGTTGTATTCAGGATTAGCATAATAAAGAGTAGTCTTCTACCTCTACCCTCTGAGCATCATCATGGACAAAGTTGATTGGCTTCCAAAAATTGTTTATATTCACTGAAACCTTGATACTGGTGTTTAATTCAGTACTTAAATCCTAAAAAGGTTGTTGAACTTCACATTGCTATTGTTATCATTCCTCCCCTCTCACCCCACCCAGTCTTCCCTAATCCCCTTCTCGGCTTTATTTTCATCTAATAACAACACCATCTCGTGTTTTGCTGCTGCTTTTGCTTACCTAGGTCTTTCCATTAGAAGATGAGCTCCATAGTACAGAGATTATTTCTGTCTTACTGGTTATGACTACAACCCCAGCGCCATGTATAAGTGCCTGGAAAATTATAGGCACTCGGATATTTAGTGACTGCACAAGGGAATTGTATGGCTATGATTACAATATACTGCTTTTAAATTTCACAGAACCACAGAGGAGGAAAGGCAGACGGCGAATATTTTGTCAGCTAATGCACCACCTCACTGAAAACCACAAGATATGGAAGGAAATGATAGAGGAAGAAGAGAAATGTAAAGCTGATGGGAACAAACTGCAGGTGGAAAATCCTTCCTTACCTCAAGCCGATGACATTCAGGTCATTGAAGAAGCAGATGAAGAGGAGGAGAGACAGTTTGAATAAAAGAAAAGGCATATCGGAGAAGCCTGGAGGGCTGTGCCCGGGGTCAGAAATCCCTGCCTGGCACTCAGGGGACAGACCTGCCACAGACCCTGCCTGCGGGGACAGGCCCAGCTACTGGGAGAGGCCCCTGCTGCTGTGTGTGCTCACCACACAGACGACACGAGCATCCTTAGAGCATGGCTTCCATCGACTCCTGTTGCGAAGCTCTTCCTTGAAGCCTTTGCTGGTATACCAGTAGTCTGTCATAGTAATGCTTTGCTGGGTAGTAAGCTCTTCGTTTTCATGAGCGGTAGCTAGAACTAACAATTCAAGTGACTTCGGTTTCCAAAGTGGCCAGAACTTTTTGCTTTCATGAAAACAGGATTCATATTGTTTTTTTCCAAATGTGTCTTTTAGGTGTTTTGAACATTTTGGCGGGAGCCGGGGTGGGGCGGGGGGAGTCAGTGCCCATCTAAGAAGGAATCCAGTGTTGCCTTTCGGAGGGTCTGTTCAGTGCAAGACACTGTTCAGTGCTGTGCTCCCAGCCGGGTTTATCCATGAAAGACTGAGTGACCTTTGTTAAATATAATAGAATCCAGGTGCATCAATTTCTGATGCTTCTTACTGTTGTGTGTTACGTACTATGTGTATTTGAGTTCTGCTCAGAGTATTCAGGTTTACCGTGGACATCAGAAGTCTCAATTCCAGTCTTACTGACTTACATTCCATGGTTGAACTTTTAAAGCTGTTTTGGGTGTAACAACGAAGAGATTTTCTTCTTTAGTCAAAACTGTTCTTACTACTGTTGCTCAGGATTCGTATTTTTAAACATTTAGTTAATATAAACACAGATTTGTCAGAAGAAAAAGGAATTGTCCTAAAGTTGTTAATCTTTTATGAAATGAGCATTATTCTTAGATAAATTTGAGTCTAATCAAAAGAAATAGGTGCTCCAAAAGCCACAACGAATAATTGGAACATATGCTTATATCCAGATCCATATGTTAGGTGTCGTGTGTTTAGTCACTATAAAACTGATGTTCATCCTTGTTCATTTCCTACTGCCTTGAGACTACATGACAGAAGTGACCTAGGACTACTCAGTACTGCTAGAGCCCAACTGTGAGTTTAATCTTTAAAAAAAAAAAAGTGGGAATACTTAATTGCAAAGAAAATGGACCATATTTACAATGTTCATGAACTCCTAGGGTACAGATATGTACCTGAGTCATGAAAGATTTTTGATGATCTAAAGAGCAGCCTAAATGATAACAGGATGGGAGACTAATTTTTTTTTCTTGGAGACTCTATTTTGGTTCTGTGTGGCTTTTGTAGACAGTAAAACCATTAATTTTCCAAGATGATTCCTTTTAAGTATAATGTCAGGCAATTTCTTACTTACCTAGAATATTTGGCATATCTCGAAGATATTAAAGATCTATAGAAATGTTGGAAGTTTTGATCTTGTATAATATTGAATGAATCACCAAGCTTTATTTATTAGACATGTTGAGTGTGAAGTTCCTTCCTGCCACTTTTGCTACAACTGCCACATAATTTGTAACCTGGTCGCACATTACTAAGTAATAAAATTTTAACTAATTTATTGAGTTTGCACTTAAAATATATATATATCCTGGGCTCTTATTTCCCTGGTATACATTTTGCATCCTGCGTAAGTATATTTCTGCTATTGCAAAGTACAAGTGTATAAATTCACATGTGCACATATGCAATAATGAGACTCAGATTTCCTATTAAAATTTTGTATTGGGGTTAATGTATATATTTTCTCAAAAGGAATGTTTTTATTAAAAATACTGTTACCGAGAACTCATTTTTAAATAATTTAAATTTGCTCTTTGCTAAATAATTGACATATTAAAATAGACCAAAGAAACACTAAGAAATATCCTTGCTGAAACAAATTCATAAACTTTAAGAAATGAATGTGACTATATTAAGTATATACAATGCTATTAAATGAAATCTTACTTGAAAAATTGCCATAAGGGACGCCTGGGTGGCTCAGTCGGCTAAGCATCTGCCTTCGGCTCAGGTCATAATCCCAGAGTCCTGGGATCAAGTCCCACATCGGGCTCCCTGCTCTCGGGGAGCCTGCTTCTCCCTCCGCCTGCCGCTCCCCCCTCTCATGCTCTCTCTCTGAAAAATAAAATCTTTAAAAAAGAGAGAGAAATTGACATAAGCAATATTACATATTCTATTTTGGTTACTACTGAATCAGATTAATTTTATTATAATTTTCATTGTGAATTTGCTGTTTTAACTCACTGGTCTTAGAAATAATTTTGTAGTGCTGTATCTGTGTGCTTACCCATACATTATTTTTCCATATAAAAACAAACTACTTTGTAAAGTTATTTCCTGATTTGAAGGCTATTTCCTGCTATTCTTTGTTGATGCTGTTGGCCTTTTCTATTTTTGTAAGAATCCTGTAAACTCTAGCATTGAAGTCAAAAATTTCCTCTCTCTAGATTGCATCTCATAGGAATGAACTTCACAAAAGAGATGAATAAAGCCAACTCTGGTTTCTTTCTTATAGTTGCCAGGCTAATCTGAGGAGCTCTAGAGAGTGAGTGGGGATGGCGCAAGAATTATGATTTACCCTGGAGGTATTTGCTTGTGGAAAGAGATTAACAGTGTGTGTGGAGGGCGCCTGGGTGGCTCAGATGGTTAAGCGTCTGCCTTCAGCTCAGGTCATGATCCCAGGGCCTGGGATTGAGTCCCACATCGGGCTCCCTGCTTCTTGGGAGCCTGCTTCGCCCTCTGTCTCTCACGAATAAATAAATAAAATCTTTTAAAAAAATAAATAAAAAAGTGTGTGTGGAGGCCCGGACAAGAACACGTCCCCATCTTGGAGGAGCTGAAAGAGGTTGAGGGTGGCTGGCAGGGAGTGGTAGATAGAGGGTGGCTAATGAAGAGCCTGGTAAAGCATGACATGCCATTTAAGCTTTTTTCCTCAAGGAAATGGGGAACTGAAAAAGTTTTCATCTGGAAGAGTGACCTGATTACATTTACATTTTATGAAGCTCATTCAAATAACATACTAATGTCAAATGGAAGAATAAAATTAGACATGGGGAGATCTCCCTGATCTGGACATGGAAAGATGATAGGACAACAGAGAAGTGAGTAGACTGGAGATCTGAGATGGAGGAGAATCAGTTTGCCCCGGTGATTACTGGGTATGGTGGTAAGAAGACCGTCGGGACTTTCAGATCTCTGCTTTGGGCGACTGTGCGCGTCATTCACTGCGAGAGGGTATACCCAAGGAGTAGACTGTGGATGTGCTGGAGGGACGGGGGATGTGTATATCCTATTGGTTCTCTTTCTCTGGAGAATTTTGCTAAAAGTCACCAAACAGAAGGAAACAACCCTAAAGGCGACTAGCAGATTTAGACTACTCAATGCCTGCAGATGCCGCATTGCCTTATCAAAACAATATAAAATAACCATGCAGGAAATGTTTAAGGAAATAAGACACAAAATGACAAAAAAAAAAATGAGCAAGCAGTTAGAAATTTAAAACTCACCGGGTACGAGGGCGCCTGGCTGGCTCAGTTGGTGGAACATGTGCCTTCATCCCAGGGTTGTGAGTTCAAGCCCCAGGCTGGGCATGGAACTTAAACGAAAAAAGGAAGGAAGGAAAGAAGGAGGGAAAGGAAGGAAAGAAAGAAAGATTCACCAGGTATAAGTAGCCATAAGACTGATGACAAACTTCTCAGGACCAAAAATGGGAGCCAGAAGTCACTACAACACTATCTGCTAAGTGCTGAGGGGAAAAAATAAATGAATAAAAAAGAGAAGAAAAATCTGTCAACTTATAATCACCAGAACTACCAAAAGTGAGGGTAAAATAAAGAGACATTTTCAGATAAACACTGATCTTTTCCCATCAACAGACTTAACCTAATGAAATTTTTAGAGCAGTACTTCTAAAGTTTGCTGTAATGTACATAGAAATCATTTTGTGATCTGGTTAAAATGCATATTCTGATCTAGTAAGTCTGTAGTGGACCTCAGGAGTCTGTATTTCTTAAAAGTAGGTCCCTGAGAGTGTAGTTCTTTAAAAAGTTCTCAGGTGGGGGTGCCTGGGTGGCTCAGTCGTTAAGCAACTGCCTTCAGCTCAGGTCATGATCCCCGGGTTCTGGGATCGAGCCCTGCATGGGGCTCCCTGCTCCGTGGGAAGCCTGCTTCTCCCTCTTCCACTCCCCCCTGCTTGTGTGTGTGCTCTCTATCTTACAAATAAATAAAATCTTTAAAAAAAAAAAAAAGTTCTCAAGTGATGTAATGATGCTACTGGTCTGTTGACCACACTTAAAAGAGTAGCAAGATTCTTAAAGTGCATACTTTAGAAAAGAAGAAAAATGACCCAGAGGGAAGATAGGCAATGCAAGAAGGAAAAGTAAACAGATTAATAAACAACATATTTAGGTAAGTCTTAAATCATTATTTATATGAACTAAAAAATTATTTTGTGTGCCTTAAAATCCTGGATAACAACATGTTAATCAAGAAAAAGTTAAGGGTCTTATATGGTTTCAAAATGGAAATTAAGATACTAACTTTAGACTTTGTTAAATTAAGAAAAATGCAAAAGTTAAGGGAAACTAAAGTTTTAAAAAGTATATAACTTCTAAACTGGTCGCGGTAGGGGAGTAAAAAACCTGGAATTGATAAAAATGTCATAAATGAGTAAAGAGAAACAATAGGACAAATGGGAGAAAAGGTAGGAATAAGTTTTAAAATATCAATACCCACAAGAAATGTAAATAGTATTTTGGATGGGCACATCTAATCTGTCAGGATTTTTTTTAAGCCAGCCATGTAGGTAGTACTTACAATGTACTGTTTTCTTAGTGATTTGATGTTAATTTATATTATCACCACCATGTTAAGGTAGATACTGTACTATTACCTCTGTTTTGCAAAGTCAATTTATCAGGTACATAAAATACATGTACTTACCTAATAAAATAATCTCAAAGATGCATAAATCAAAAGTTGGTAGAACTACAGAGAAAAATTGTCATTTCTACAACCTGGAAGAGAGATTTAACACAATAAGTTAAGCAGACCAAAAGTTAATAAAAATATAAAACAGCACAGTGAACAGTCTTATTAGACATACACAGAACATAAAACCCAGCAAAGAAAATTTTTGTCCTTAAAAATCCAAAGAACACTTAGAAAGTTGACTACATACTTGTATAAAGCAAGTCTTAATAAGTTTCAGAGAATATGTATCATACAAACCATGTTCTCTGACCACAACAAGACCATTAGTCTTCAGTTAGTTTTTGTTACTTATTTCTATGTATGCTTGATAGATTAAAGAAATTGCTCCTAAATAACTCCAGGCTAAGTAAATCATAATGGGCATTTAAGGGATGCTCAGTCGTTAAGTGTCTGCCTTTGGCTCAGGTCATGATCCCAGGGTCCTGGGATCGAGTCCCGTATCAGGCTCCCTCCTCAGAGGGAAGCCTGCTTCTCCCTCTCCCTCTCCCTCTCCCCCTGCTTGTGTTCCTGCTCTAGCTAACTCTGTCAAATAAAATCTTTAAAAAAAAAAAAGGGGCATTTAAACATAAGTAGAGGTGAATGATTAAAATACCTGTACTACTTTCCAAAAATTAAGATGTGTTGAAAATGGCACTTGAAGAGAAACTTAGGGCATTAGAGGTTTATATTAGAAAAAAGGCTGGTAAGTTAATGAGCTAAGCATCCAGCTTAAGTTAGAAAAACAGAATATAGATATATTAACAAAATGAAGGATAAATCATGATCTCAGAAGAGCAGAAAAAAAATTTGATAAAATTCAGCATCTGTTTATGATAAAATCTCTCAACAAAGTGGGTAATGGAAGGAACATAAGACCATAGATGGACAAGCCCACAGCTAACCTTCTAAAATAAAAACAAGACAAAGATGCCTACACTCGCCACTTTCATTCAACATAGTATTGGAAGTCCTAGCCAGAGCACTCAGAGAAGAAATAAAAGCTTCCAGTTTGAAAGGAAGAAGTAAAATGTAAAAAAATAAGTAAATGTAAAATAAGTAAAAAGTGTAATCATGTCATCTCTACTTGCAGATGACATGATATTATATACATATAGAAAACCCTAAAGTGTTCATAAAAAAAACTTAGAATAAACAAGTTCAGTAAAGTTGGCATTTCTATAAACTATGCATTTCTTGCATTTCTATAAACTAATGAAATATCTGATAAAAATAAAAAATCTCTTGCATTTCTATAAACTAATGAAACATCTGAGAAATTAAGAATCCCACTTAGAATTTCAAAGAGAAGATACATAAAATACAACTAAGAAGGTGAACAATATAGGGGTGCCTGGGTGGCAGAGTCAGTTAAGCGACTGACTCTTGGTTTCAGGTCAGGTCATGATCTCAGGCTTGTGAGACTGAGCCTGGTGACTGGCTCTGTGCTTAGCACAGAGTCCACTTGGATTTTTTCTCCCTCTCCCTCTGCCCCTCCCCCCTATGCTCACGTACATGCTCTCTAAAATAAATAAATCTTTTTTAAAAAAAGTGAACATACACACTAAAAAATGTAACACATTGAAGAAAAGTGAATGAATGCAAGATTCAGTGCTCATGGTTGAAAGAATATTGTTAAAATGTACAGACCAAAAAAAAAAAAAATGTACAGACCACCCAAAACATTCTATAGACTCAATGCAATCCCTACCAAATTCCAGTGGCATTTTTAAGACTGAGATATAATTGACAAATTTATATGGAACCACAAGACATAACCAAACAAATCATAAGAAAATAAAGCAAAACTAGGGGCACTTAGGTGGCTCAGTCAGGCATCCGCCTCTTGATTTTGGCTCAGGTCATGATCGCAGGGTTGTAAGATCAAGCCCCACATTGGGCTCTGCACTCAGCATGGAGTCTGCTTCTCTCGCTCTTTCTCTCCCCAAAATAAAAAAAGAACTACCATATGATCCAGCAAGTAAGTGCACTTACGGGTTTTTTCCAAAGGAAACAAAAACACTAACTCTGCCCCTCCTCCTCCTGCTCACTCTCAATAAATAAATCTTTTTAAAAAAGCAAAACTGAAGATATCATGCTTCCTGATTTTAAACTATTATTGTAAAGTTACAGTTATCAAAACAGAATAATAATGAGATTAAAAACAGACATAGATCAAAGGACCGGAAGAGAGAGCCCAGAAATAAATCCACATATATGGTTAATTTATGAGAAAGAAACCAAGGATATACAATGTTAAAAGAATAGTCTTTTCAATAAATGGTGCTGGGAAAACTGGACAGCTACATGTAAAAGAATGAAACTGGACCACTTTTGGAGCGCCTGGGTGGCTCAGTTGGTTGGGCGGCTGCCTTCGGCTCAGGTCATGGTCCTGGGATCGAGCCCCACGTCCGACTCCCTGCTCAGCAGAGAGCCTGTTTCTCCGTCTCCCTCTGCCTGCCACTCTGCCTACTTGTGCTCTCTCTCTGTCTCTGTCAAATAAATAAATAATATTAAAAAAAAGACCACTTTCTCACATCATATACCAAATAAACTCAAAATGGATTAAAGACCTGAAACCATAAAACACAAAGAAAACAGGCAGTTACCTCCTTGACATTGATATTGGCATTGATTTTTTTGATAGGTTGGCATGAGCAAAAACAAACAACTGGGACTACATCAAACTGCAAAGCTTCAGCAAAACAAAAAGGCAACTTGGGGTGCTTGGGTGGCTCAGTCGTTAAGCGTCTGCCTTCGGCTCAGGTCATAATCCCGGGGTCCTGGGATCGAGCCCCGCATCGGGCTCCCTGCTCGGCGGGGAGCCTGCTTCTCCCTCTCCCACTCCCCCCGCTTGTGTTCCCTCTCTCGCTGTGTCTCTCTGTGTCAAATAAATAAATAAATTCTTTAAAAAAACAAAACAAAAAACAAAAAGGCAACTCACCGAATGGGAGAAGATATTTGTAAAGGCCCTGTCTGATAAGGGGTTACTATCCAAAATACACAAAGCACTCATACACCTCAATAGCAAAAAACAAACACCACAAAAACCAAAACCCGATCCGATTTAAAAAAAAGGGCAGAGGCTCTGAATGGACCTTTTCCCAGAGGAGGAACAGATGGCCAAGAGGTGCATGAAGAGTGCTCGCTGATCACCAGTCAGGGAAGGGCAAATCAAAATCACCTCACACCTGTTATCCCCTGTCTTTTTGATAGTAACCATTCTAACAAGTGCGGGCAAGAAAGAGGAAAAAGGGATTTTTTTTTTTTTAAGATTTTATTTATTGGGACTCCTAGGCCGCTCAGTTGGTTAAGCAGCTGCCTTTGGCTCAGGTCATGATCCTGGGGTCCTGGGATGGAGTCCCCCATCGGGCTCCTTGCTCAGTGGGGAGCCTGCTTCTCCCTCTGCCTGTTCTGCCTGCCACTCCCCTTGCTTGTGCTCTCTGACAAATAAAATCTTTAAAAAAATTATTTATTTGGGTGGGGTGGGGGGAGCAGCGGGTGGGGAGGGGAAGCGGCAGGCTCCCTGCTGAGCAAAGAGCTCAATGGGGGACTAAATCTCAGGACCCTGAAGTCCCAGGACTCGAGCTGAAGGCAGATGCTTAACTGATTGAGCCACCCAGGAGTCCCAGAAAAGGGAACTCTTGTGTGCTGTTGGTAGGAAAGTAAACTGGCGTGGCCACTATGGCAAACATATGAAAGTTATTCCCAAAATAAAAAAAGAACTACCATATGATCCAGCAAGTAAGTGCACTTACGGGTTTTTTCCAAAGGAAACAAACACTAACTCAAAAAGGTGCATACACCCCCAAGTTCATTGTAGCATTCTTTGCAATAGTCAAGACATGGAAGCAACCCAAATGTCCACTGATGGATGAATAAAGAAAATGTGGCATATACGTCCAACAGACTATTATTCAGCCATAAAAAAGGAAGAAATCTTGCCATTTGTGACAACACGGATGGACCTTGAGGTCCTTAAGCTAAGTGAAATAAGTCAGAGAAAGGAAAACACCATACGCTCTCCCTTATATATTGAATCTAAAAACAAAACAAATGAACAAAAATAAGAACAGATTCATAAATACAGATATTAAACTGGTGGTTGCCAGAGGAGAGGGTGGGAAGGATGGGTGAAGCAGGTGAAGGGCATCAATAGGTATGAACTTCCAGTTATAAAATACATCAGTCACATGGATGTGAAGTGTAGCTCAGGGAATACTGTCGATAATAATGTAATAACATTGTATGGTACAGATGGTAAACACTATGTTAAGGGCTCCCAATATATTTAAATGCTGAATTACTATGTGGTTCACTTGAAAGGAGTATAATATTGCATAACAATGATATTTCAATTAAAAAATAATTAATGTAATTAAACACATTAACCAATCAAAACAGAAAAAGGGGCGCCTAGGTGGCTCAGTTAAGTGACTGCCTTTGGCTCAGGTCATGATCCTAGAGTCCTGGGATCGAGTCCCACATCGGGCTCCCAGCTCAGCAGGGAGTGTGCTTCTCCCTCTGACCCTCTCCCCTCTCATGTTGTTTCTCACTCTCTCTCTCTTTCAAATAAATAAATAAAACCTTTAAAAAAAAAGAAAAAAAGATCATCTCAATAGATGAGATAAATAATTCACCCTTTTATCATTTAAGGGAGAAGGAGAGAATGAAAGAAGGAAGGGAAGTAGGAAGGGGGAAAGAGAATAGAAGCAAACTGATGTTCTAGGGGCATGAAGAAAAACTAGAGTAAATGTCATATTAATGGTAAATTGTCATTCCTTTAAACAGATGAGAATGCTCACTCTCCTTACTTTCATCAACAATGCATTACAGCTTCTAAACTTAGTAAGAATGACCATAATAATTGGAAAGGAAGACACAAAACTGTCATTACTTATAAATGACATCACTGTTTAAGAGAAAATTCCAAAGAATTGAGAAAAAGGATTTTTTCAAATTGAAAGTTTAGTACTTTTGTCATGTGCTATCAGTGTACAAATTTCTACTGCATTTTTTATAGAACAGTCTCGAATTCTGCTGTTACCAATTTCAGTTTGGAAATGGTCCTCAAGCTTAGGGTCTTAGACTCATTTTAATTCTCTTGAAAAAGCTTCACATGGTTAAAATTCCCATTTGGGGTTTCCCTGATTTTTTAGGATAAGATTTTAATGAGAATATTCACAATTAATTTCATCAGGAAAACAATTAAGTGGGTATCTGCTGAAGTTTAATCTTTATTTTCCCGTAACAGCTGTTTCGTATTATCAGCCTGAAGACACAGAAGATCAATAGATACGAAAATCCACGATAAAGTTGATGAAATTCATGAAGAATAAACATGATTCCTTGCATTTAAGCTCAAATAACTGCTATTAGTAAAGGATAAATGAAGGGCTGGTTTAATAAGATCACTACTAATAAAAGCACTGGGAGCTGTTATTAATTACCTGTATTTTTTTTTCTGGTTTAAAAAAAAGACCAAGGTGGGGGGCGTTTCTTAAACTCCATTCCTCAAAATACTGGGTCTGCATCCACTCCATTCTGAAATAGCCAGGCGATATGTTTTAAACAAAACAAAACAAAAAAACACTAGTAAGTAAAAGAGACCCAGAGAAGAGTGATAAGGACCCAATCATGTAAAGAACCTAGAATAGTTAGCCTGTAGAAGTAGATTCACAGTGGAACGCAAGTGAGAGCTTTCTTCAGATGTTTTAAGTGGAGGCCACAGATTTAAATACCTACAAGACCAGATAGAAGTGATAAATTAATGATGTGGACTTGGTGCAGTAAATATGGATATATCATGTAAAAAGCTGCAACTAAGCTATAATTGATTTTTGCCATTCAAAATGACAGTCCAGCTTTGATAGAACTTCATTTTTTAAAGAAAAGCCTCAAAATACAGATTTTTATAAGTCTCAATTTTTAAGTTTTATTTTAAAATTAAACCTAAAGTTTCCAGAATCAATTCCAATGTGGGAATGGGGTTTCCTCACATTACCACCAAGTAATTAATTCTCCAACACCAACTGGGTGTCCTACAATTCAACTCAATTCCGACACTATTTACCCAGAGATAGCAGCACATTCCACAAGTTAAGGGTTCAGTCCCACAAGACTGTCCTCTGCTTCAGACACCAATCACTGACTGACCCACTGACTACAGATTGGAGGTTCCCACAACCCCCTCCTTGCGTTCCATTAATTTGCTAGGGTCCTTCCCTGAACTTAAAAAAATCCATTTACTCACAAGTTACCAGTTTATTACAGAGGATATTAGAGGATACAAACCAACAGCTAGATGAAGAGATACAGAGGGTAAGTTTCCAAACAAAGGAGCTTCTGTCCTCAGTGTTTTGGACCCAGCACAATAGCACATGAAAGCATTCTGGTTCACCAGCTGGGAAGTTCTCCAAACCACTTCCTTCTGAGATTTTTTGGAGGCTTTATTCCACAGGCATTGTTAATTAAATCATTTACCGTTGGTGATTGATTCAACCTCCCACCCTGTCTCCTCCCCGGAAATCAAGGGGTGGGACTGAAAGTTCCAACCCTTTGATCATGATTGGTTCCCCTGACAGCAAGTCCTCACAGGCATTACCCCAAAGTCCCCTCATTAACATAAACCCAGCTGTGGTGGAAAGGGGCTTGTTATGAGTGACAAGAAACCCATTTCACCTTTTGGCTCTGAAGTGTTTATTTAGAAACTGAGGAACGAGACCAAACATTATAGCAAAAGATGCTCTCCTTGCTCTTATCACTCAGGAAATTCCAAGGGTTTTGGGAGCTGTAAGCCAGGAACTGTGAATGAAGACCAAATATATATGAGAAATATATTTTTGTTGCATGAATGGCCAGATATATTTCTTATAAATCTCAACATTGAAGACCTTTTATTAATCATTACCACACATGATTTGAAAAATATTTGAAAAACATTTGGAACATTTGAAAAATATTCAGTATTCTTCATTCAGTATACAGGCTCATCTGCTTAGAAGATAATTTATAATGAAATGTTTTTACATTAAAAATGAGTACCATGGGGGGCACCTGAGTGGCTCAGTCGGTTGAGCATCCAATTCTTGGTTTCAGCTCAGGTCATGATCTTGAGGTCGTGAGATTGAGCCCTGAGCTGGACTCAGCGTGGAGTCCACTTGTCCCTCTCCCTATGCCCGCGCCCTACTCGCAATCTCTCTCTCTCAAATAAATAAAATCTTTAAAAAAAAAAATGAGTACATGGGGCACCTGGGTGGCTCAGTTGTTAAGCGTCGCCTTCGGCTCAGGTCATGGTCCCAGGGTCCTGGGATGGAGCCCCATGTCGGGCTCCCTGCTCCGCGGGAAGCCTGCTTCTCCCTCTCCCACTCCCCCTGCTTGTGTTCCCTCTCTCGCTGTGTCTCTCTGTCAAATAAATAAATAAAATCTTTTTTTAAAAAAAGATTCTCTCTTAAGAATAAATAAATAAAAATTTTAAAATGAGTACAATGGGTAAAATTTTTAACGTTTTTGTGAAATATACATGGCAGTATACAGAAATACATGCAGCAAAATAAGCTACAATGAACAGCATTATGCAGCAAACATTGCTGTCTCCCCAGAAGCTCTCACATGCCTCTTCTCCATCTCAGTCTCCTCTTCTCCCTGCTGAAGACACTCACCTGATTCTCTTTGTCTGAAATGTCTTTCACCTTTTGGAGTGAAGGTTATCAAGGCTGAATGTAATAGTCTAGATGATTTTCTTGCAGGATTTAAAGATATCATGCCTTTGTCTTCTGGATTGGCACTGTTTCTGTTACGAAATTAGCTATCGGTTTTATTGTTGCTTTGAAGTGTTTTTTTTTTTCTTTTCTATTTACCCTGTATGGCATTCATAGGGCTTCTTGAATCTCTGGCTTAAAGTCCTTTATCAGTTTTGGAAAATTCTTAGCCATTACATCTTCAAGTATTACTTCTGTCCCATTCTTTCTCTTCTTCCCTTCTGGGTTTTCAAGCTCACAAATATTAAATGTTGCTATCTCCCTCACATCTCTTATACATTTTTCATTTTCCATCCTTTATCTTTCTGTGCTTAATTCTAGCCACTTCTTCACTACATTTCAGTCCACTATTAAATCTATCCACTAAGTTCTTATAATTTAGCTAATTTATGGTTCAGTTTTAGAATTTTCATTTTATGATTTTTAATTCTCTGATGAATTTTTCAATCTTGAACATTATGTTAGGTTTCCTAGAAGCAGAGCCTGAGCTAGGAATTCTTGTGCAACTGATTTATTGAGGGAAAACTTCTGAGGGGAGAAGGATAAGGCATGGGAAGAAGCCCAAGATATTGATGTGGTTGAAGTCCTCAGCCTGATCCCATAGGATGGAGTTCTGAAACACCAATAGCATCATACAGTTGTCCTCTTTGAGGCAAGTGGTGTGTGTATATAACTTAAATACTCCTGAATTAGTCAGTTACTGCCTTCTGGGGCAGGGATGGGAGGGTTCAGGCTAACCTCCTAGGGAATTCCTCAAGAGATGAACTCATCAATTGAGGACAGTTCTTCCGGGAAAGAGTATGAGCAGCTTACACTTGGGAGTACGAGTAGGGGTATATAGGTGGAGTGAGTGAATCCACCTAGTAAATAAATCATGTAGAGGATTAAGAGTGGGGCCCCGGGGGGCTCGGTTGAGCGTCTGCCTTTGGCTCCGGTCATGATCCTGGAGTGCTGGGATGGAGATCCATACCCCACATCAGGCTCGCTGCTCAGCGGGGGGCCTGCCTCTCCCCCTGCTTGTGCTCTCTCCTCTCTGTCAAATAAATAAATAAAATCTTAAAAAAGAGAGAGAGAACAAGAGTGTCCACTACAAATGTATTAAGCATGTTTATTGTAAAGTTTGCGGTTGATAATCCTATTATCTGGATCCGTTAAAGGTCTTTGTTGTCCGTTGTTTCTTTTGGTTTTAGTCATTATCTTGTCTCCTTACATGCTAGTTATCATTTAGTGCCAACAATGTATATGAAAAAATTGAAGAAATATTTCAGACCTAGGATTTTTATCTTCCTCTAGAGAGGATTTGTTTGCCTTTGACAGGATGCTGGGGCATTAGTATTAGTAATCTTGAATCACCTTAGTCCAACCAGGGACTAAAGTAAATCAAAGCTGGGCTTCAACTTCAGTGTAGCCCGTTTTTTCACTCTTACTCTGAAAGGATAGCTTTTTAGGGTCCCTTGGTAGGCTATATTCTCTAAGTTTTTGGCCCCTAGCTCTGTGAATCCATCAAAAACTGTGCTTAACTTCTCAGCCTTTGAGTTGCCTCTCCCAGATTGGTTCCCAGCTCCAGGAGAAAATGAGTGTGACACAATCCAAGCACACTTCTCCAGATTTCCTCTTTTGTTTAGATCTTGGCCCCAGAATTCTTCATTACCTAGTCATTATGAGTTTAATTGTATACCCCCAAATCCATGTGTTGAAGTCTTAACCCCCCAGTACCTCAGAATGTGACTGTAATTGGAGACAGGGACCTGTAAAGAGGCAATTAAGTTAAAACGAGGCTATTGGGCGCCTGGGTGGCTCAGATGGTTGAGCGTCTGCCTTCGGATCAGGTCATGATCCCAGAGTCCTGGGATCGAGTCTCGCATCGGGCTCCCTGCTCGGTGGGGAGCCTGCTTCTCCCTCTGCCTCTCTCTCTCTCTGTCTCTCATGAATAAATAAATAAAATCTTTAAAAAAAAAAATAAAACGAGGCTATTATGGAGGCCCTAATCAGATCTGATTGGTGTCCTTATAAGAATATTGGTTATGTGTGTGATTTACACATATATATTTCTTTGCATCTCTGTTCATGAGTGAGAATGGCTTACAGTTTCCCTTTCTTTAAATAGACATGAATTTGGTATCAAAGTTATTCTAGCATGAGAAAAATCATTTGGGGGTGTGTGTGCCTTTTTTTCCTATTCTCTAGAAGTATTTGTATAAGATTGTCATTAGAATTCACTGGTGAATTCATTTAAACCTAGAATTTTTTTTGTCTACAAAGAAAATTTAAAGAAAATGTTGAATTTAAAGACAATTTTGAATTTATTTATATATATATATGTATTTTTTAGATTTTATTTATTTGACAGAGAGTGGCAGACAGAGGGAGAGTGAGAAGCAGCCTCCCCACCGAGCAGGAAGCCTGATGTGGGGCTCGATGTGGGGCTCAGATCATGACCTGAGCCGAAGGCAGACACCTAACCGACTGAGCCACTCAGGTGTCCCGAAATTTTTGAATTTAAAGAAAATTATCAATTCAATTTCTTTATTAGTTATAGCACTGTTTAAATTTTCCATTACTGTTCCTGTCAGTTTTGGAAAGTTGAAAAAGTACTTCTCCTAGGACAGTGTTTCTATATATATAAGCTGCACATTAAAATCACTTGGGACCTTTGAAAATAAGCATGCTCAATTTCCTTAGCGTTCCCAATTTATTTATTTTTATTTTTTTATTTTTTAAAGATTTTATTTATTTATTTGACAGAGAGATAGCACAAGCAGGCAGAGCGGCAGGCAGAGGGAGAGGGAGAAACAGACTCCCCGCGGAGCAGGGAGCCCGATGCGGGACTCGATCCCAGGACCCTGAGATCACGACCTGAGCCGAAGGTAGACGCTTAACCTATTGAGCCACCCAGGCGCCCCAGCGTTCCCAGTTTAATCTGTGTGTTATTTTGTTAAAAAAGGTGAATTTTAATTTTCAAAAATACTTTTGTTTTTTGTGGTTTCAATTCTATTCATTTATATTTATATAGTCACTATATGTGTTTGTATTATATATAATAAATACAATTACTAATAATCAAAACCTTAATAAAAGATGAACACACACTAAGATGTCTCACTTCCATCCCATCCTCAGCTACCCCTTTCTCTCAGTTTCCTAGGAATGACCATTTTCATTAGTTTGTATTAATCCATCTAGTGCTTTTTATTCAAATACAAGTGCATACATGCACAAAGACACATTTTTATTCTCCACTTCATACAAAAAGATGCGTGGGAAAAACATTATAAACATTGTTCTTTGTATTCATTAGCTAATGTTCTCTAAGAAATCACCCCAAAATATACTGGTAATAATCATCCGTTGTAGTTCTTATGAGTCAGGAAATGGCTGCCTGAGCAGTTCTGGCTCAGGATCTCTCCTAAGATCACAGTCAGATGCTAGCTCGGTCTGTAGTCATCTGAAATTTTGAGGAGGATCTATTTCCAAGGTGGCTCACTCACATGGTGGGCAAGTTGATCCTGGCAATTGATGGGAGGCCTTCAGTTTCTCTGTATGTGAGACTACTTGCGTGTCATCATGACATGGTGGCCAGATTCCCATAGAATGAGAGCTCAGAGACCAAGGTGAAAAATTGCAATGCCTTTAGACAAGCCTTGGAAGTCACCATTATCACTTCCATCACATCCTATTGGTTACATGCACCAGCCCTGATTCACAAAGTTCTGTTATACTAGGTGGGGATCATTTCTATATAGTGATATGGAGAGATCACCAGGATAAATCATGTCAAAGAAAACAAAACACAAAAAGGAAAACCAACATACAGAATGTGGACCCAGTTTCCAAAATTGTCTTATTTTATACTGTCTGGATTTTGAGTTGTAATTAGGAAGGCTTTCTAATTTTAACTTCCAAAGTTAAAGAAGGATTCACCCATGTTTTCTAGCATTTTTATGGCTTTGTTTTATAAATTTAAGCTTTTGAGTCATTTATAGTATATCAAGGCATATGTTATGAAATACAAATCCAAATTTTTAGCTGTTTCCAAATCACTACAGAGTACTCTCAATATCAATACCATTTATTAAAAAGTCCATCTTGGGTGCCTGGATGGCTCAGTCGGTTAAACGTCTGCATTCGGCTCGGGTCATGATCTCAGGGTCCTGTGATCAAGCCTTGCATTGGGCTCCCTGCTCAGTGGGGAGTCTGCTTCTCTCTCTCCCTCTGCCCTTTCCCCTCACTCATGCTCTCTCTCAAACAAAAATCTTAAAAAAAAAAGTAAAATAAATAAATTCCATCTTTGTTTCACTGACTTGATTTTTTTAATGTATTTGGATTTTTCTTTGTCATTTTTCTATTTATCTATTCATATCATTAGCTATTTTATTTATTTAAAGATTATTTTAAATATTTTATATTTAAGTAATTTTTCACCCAACATTGGGCTCGAACTCACAACCCTGAGATCAAGAGTCACATGCTCCACCAACTAGGCCAGCCAGGCACCCCTATTATTCTATCTTATTATTCAAACTTTATACTAGAAACAGCTGTTTAGAAACAGCTTGTCTAGTTCTATTTAAAAAAAAAACAAAACACCTGACCACATTAAATGTATACATTAACCTATGGTGAACCGACGTCTTTACGTTGTTTTCTTAAGAATATTTGTACAAGTCTCCTTTAGGGTCTTTCAAGAGTGTTATAATGTTTATAATGTTTTTCCCACGCATCTTTTACATATTCTTGTTATTTTTATTGCTATTGCTATTTCATTTTTATCGATATTGAAAAAATGGTATTTTTTCTTTCTCTTTTATACACCTAATGGTTGCTGGACATAGAATAGCTATTGATGTTTTTGTATTTTAATTTTACATTGTTACTTTATTGAATTATCTATTTATTCTCATGGATTCTATGGGATATAGTCATACTATCTCCAAATAGAAATACTTTTACTTTTTCCCCCCCAATTCTTTCAATCTAATGTTGTCTAATTGTGTTAGCTAGTACAATGTGAAAACAGTAGTGATGATAGTGGACTCATTTGCTTGTTAACGTTAAAGGAAGAGTATAATATTTCCAATATTTCCACTTCAAATTTGGAATGTGTATATATACTTTATGTACATATATTTGCAAATATACATATCCTTTTAAAATAGGTATATATATGTATATATTCATGTATTCATTCTACTAATCTGTATTTTAAATCTTTTTAAAAAATGACTTTTCAGCATCTATGAAGATACCCACCTCAATTCTTTGTATATGATTAATAATATTTCCTAATGATGAACCATTCCTATGTTCCAAGACTAAACTTTATTTGATCATATACATTAATTTTAATTTTTATTTATCTTATTTTTTTTAAAGATTTTATTTATTTATTTGGCAGAGAGAGAGACAGCGAGCGAGGGAACACAAGCAGGGAGAGTGGGAAAGGGAGAAGCAGGCTTCCTGCTGAGCAAGGAGCCCGATGCGGGGCTCGATCCCAGGACCCTGGGACCATGAACCAAGCCGAAGGCAGACGCCCAACAACTGAGTCACCCAGGCGCCCCCATATACATTAATTTTAAATGTAGTGGTGGATCTTTTCTGAAGAATTTAATAAAATTTGTTTTGATTTCAAAAAAGCATTTTAGAGTTTCCTTTTTGTTTTTATGTTATGGGACAGCTCAAATATTTTTTTACATTTTATTATATTTAATTCCAGTATAATTAATGTATAGTGGTATATTAGTTTCAGGTATACACTATAATGCTCATAAGTGTACTCTTAATCCCCTTCACCTATTTCACCCATGCCCCCTTTTGCCTCTCCTCTGGCAACCACTAAGAGTCTGGTTTTTTGTCTTTTTCTGGTTCTTAAATTCCACATATGAGTGAAATCATGACATTTGTCTTTCTCAGACTGTTATTTCACTTAGCATTATACCCTCTAGATCTATCCATGTTGTTGCAAATGGCAAGATTTCGTTTTTTTTTTAAGATTTTATTTATTTGACAGAGAGAGACACAGCTAGAGGGAACACAAGCAGGGGGAGTGGGAGAGGGAGAAGCAGGCTTCACGCTGAGCAGGGAGCCCGATGCGGGGCTCGATCCCAGGACCCTGGGATCATGACCTGAGCCGAAGGCAGACGCTTAGTGACTGAGCCACCCAGGCGCCCCGTGTGTGTGTGTTTAAAGATTTTATTTATTTGTCGGAGAGAGAGAGCACAAGCAGGGGGAGCGGCCGACAGAGGGAGAGGGAGAAGCAGGCTCTCAGATGAGCAGGGAGCCCGATGTGGGGCTCAATCCCAGAACCCTGAGATCATGACCCCAGCGGAAGGCAGCCGCTTCACCGACTGAGCCACACAGGCGCCACAAAAGCAGTATTTTTTGATATTGATCTTAGTGGTCTCTAAGATGGACTTGACTGAAGAAGCTGGAAAAATAATACCTTAGCCACTATCATAAAAATCAAGTTTAAGGTGGTAGGGACTTGCACTAAGTGACAGAAGAATGTTTAGAAGCCTAATGAATTAAGCGACTCAATAGCCAGATAAGCCAAAGAAAAAAGGGGGAGGGGGCTGGGAATTTTTACATGGGGTTGAGAAAAATCATGTATCTATAACATAGACTACCGAGAAAACAGACTTGGTTTGGCAAAATGGTTGGCAGAAAACCTTCCCTATGATAGCTATTCAGAACTTCTGGCGATTATGGCAAACATTGGAGCCCGTGCCCTAAGTGCCACTGCAGATCTTTCTTGCTTTCATCCCTCCCACTGGCAGCGCCACCTCGAGTAGAGCACCTAAGTTCTTCAGGATCCTATTTTCTCTAGCAGTCTGGTTGGATGAGGATCAAGGCAAAAAGGAATTAAAAACTGTTTTTGAACTTCCAGAACCTTGGCTAAATCGCCTTTTTTCCTTCTCTAGGAAATAAGAATACCCTTATTTATCCTTCCTGCCTCGTTAACGACAGAGAGCCACAAACATTTCCTTTCAAGCGCCCGCCGCCGAGCATAAACTACTCCTACGCCTCCGCCTCACTCGCGCCAAGATTTCATTCTTTTTTATGGCAAAGTGATATCCCATGGTGTATATACACACCAACCTTCTTTATCCATTTATCTATCAATGGATTCTTGGGTTGCTTCCGTATCTTGGCTATTTTAAATAATGCTGCAATAAACATAGGGGTCCATATATCTTTTTGAATTAGTATTTTCATATTCTTTGGGTAAAGACCCAGTAGTGGAATTACTGGAGCATATGGTAATTCAATTTTTAATTTTTTGAGAAACCTCTATTCTGTTTTCCATAGTGGCTGCACCAGTTTGCATTCCCACCAACTGTATGAGGGTACCTTTTTTTCCCATATCCTTGCCATTCAGTCGGTCGTCTTTTTGTTTTGTTAACTGTTTCCTTTGCTGTTCAGAAGCTTTTTATTTTGATGTAGTTCCAATATTTTATATATATATATTTTTTACTTTTTTTAAGATTTCATTTATTTGAGAGAGAGAGAGAGAGCAAGCACAAGCAAGGGGAGCGGCAGGCAGAGGGAGAGGGAGAAGCTGGCTTCCTGCTGAGCAGGGAGCCCACGCTATCCCAGGACCCTGGGATCATGACCTGAGCCAAAGACAGACGCTTAACTGACTGTACCACCCAGGGGCCCCCAATAGTTTATTTTTGCTTTTGTTTCCCTTGCCTGAGGAGGCATGCCTTAAAAAAAATGTTTCTATGGCTAATGTCAGAGAAATTGTTGCCTATGGACTCTTCCAGGATTTTTATGGTTGTGGGTTTCACATTTAGGTCTTTAATCCATTTTGAGTTTATCTTTGTATATGTGTAAGAAAGTGGTCCAGTTTCCCCAACACTATTTGTTGAAAAGACTATCTTTTTCCCATTGCATATTCTTGCTTCCTAGATTGACTATAAAAGGGTGGGTTTATTTCTGGGCTATTCTGAACCATCGACTTATGTTACTTGTGATAATCTTGTAGTATATCTTGAAATCTGGGATTGTGATACCTCCAGCTTTTTCTTTTTCAAGATTGCTTCAGCTATCTTGTGGTTCTACACAAATTTTAGGATTATTTGTTCTAGTTCTGTGAAAAATGCTGTTGGTATTTTGATAGGGGTTGCATTGAATCTGTAAATTGCTTTGTGTAGTATGGACATTTCAACAGTATTTTTTCTTCCAATCCATGAGCATGGAATATCTTTCCATTTGTGTCATCTTTAATTTTTCATCAATGTCTCACAGTTTTCAGAATACAGGTCTTTCACCACCTAAGTTTATCCCTAGGTATTCTATTATTTTTGGTGCAACTGTAAATGGAATTGTTTTCCTAATTTCTTTTTCTGCTACTTCGTTATTAGTGTATCAGCTCAAATAGTTTTTTGAAGCCTACATTTTTGGCAACTTCTTTTTATGAAACCTGATCTGTTTGAACCTATTTCTTTTAGGGTCAATATTGGTATGTATGTATGTATTCATTTATTTGAGAGAGAGAGAGGCAGAGGCAGAGAGAGAGAGAGACTCTCAAGCAGACTCCACACTGAGCAAAGAGCCTGACATGGGGCTTGATCTCATGACCCTACAATCACAATGAGCTGAAACCAAGTGTTGGACACTTAACCAACTGTGCCATCCAGATGCCCTAATATTGGTAAATTCTATTTTCATAGTTTGTCAATTCATTCAGATCTTCAAATTTCTTTGCATTGAGTTATGTAAGTTTATTTTGTATGATTATTAAAATTGTTTGTGATTACTTTCCCTTATCATTTCATATTTTGAGTATTTATTCTATCCTTTTTCCTTGATTAATCAAGTTAGCTAGCTATTGCTTAGTTTGCTTGTCTAATTCCAGAGTCAGCAAATTTTTTCAAATCAGGTGGATAGTAAATATGTTAGGCTTTTCAGGCCTAAATATTATGTAGGTACTTACAGAACAGGAGTGAAAATTTTTTTCTACAAAATTTTTATTGATAACATTTGAAATATAATAATTAAGTACTTAAAAATAATACTGATTCATTAATGAGAAAAAAGGAATTCTTTTCTGGGAGATAAAATTTTGCTTAATTGGGGCTTGAAGTTCATTTTTCCTAACATCAAAACATTACAAATGTTCATCTGTTAATGCTGATCTGTAATGAGATTCACAGATTTCATATTTGAAGGTGTCTTTCACAAAGATGGGTACTGTCAAATACTGTTATCAATCCATAAGCATCTGATTTTAATTGAGTATATTAATTACTGGGAAGGCATTTATAGAATTCTATTAAATTCTTCAATATTTGCCTTTTCCCCATGTCATTACTTTACAGACTCCATCACTTGCATTGGAAGTTAGATGGAAGCACTTTGATCGCATAGTTAAATAAAATTTTGAAATAGGAAATTTCCTTTGCACTTGCATTCAGTTCTGAAAAAGTGCTGCTGGAAATTTAGTTTGAGCTCACAAACATATCTGCTGGAGAGATGTGTGGGAATGAAGGCCTCATTTTTTTGTTTTAACTTTTGACAGCACAAGAAGTATATAAAGTAGCTTGATGTTAAAACTGACACTTGAAAAACCCAGGTTTGGACTGAGCAGGTCCACTTATATGCAGATTTTTTACAGTACAGTACTGTGAATGTATTTTCTCCTTCTTCTGATTTTCTTTCTTTCTTTCTTTCAAGAATGAGTGCATATAAGTAAGGGGGGAGGGGCAGAGGGAAAGGGAGAGAGAGTATTAAGTAGCCTTCATGCCCAGTGCGGAGCCCAATGCAGGGCTCTATCTTCTGTCCCTCAGATCATGACCTGAGCTGTAATCAAGAGTCAGACGCTTAACCGGCTGAGTGACCTAGGTGCCCCTCTTATGATTTTTTTACTTTTATTTTTTTTAAAGATTTTATTTATTTGACAGAGACACAGAGAAAGAGGGAACACAAGCAGGGGGAGTGAGAGAGGGAGAAGCAGGCTTCTGGCTGAGCAGGGAGCCTGATGCGGGGCTCGATCCCAGGACCCTGGGATCATGACCTGAGCCGAAGGCAGATGCTTAACGACTGAGCCACCCAGGTGCCCCTCTTATGATTTTCTTAATAACATCTTCTTTTCTCTGATTTATTGCAAGAATACATGTAACATACAAAATATGTGTTAATCGACTACATTATCAGTAAGGCTTCCTGTCAAAAGTAGGCTATTAGTTTTTTGGGAAGTCAAAAGTTACGCCCAGATTTTCAACTGCACAGGGGTTGGTGCCCCTAACTCTTGTGTTGTTCAAGGGTCAACTATACTGTGATTCAAAGTGTTATCAGGTTGTTGAAACAACTTCACCTCAGTATGTTTCCTATCTAAGTACTGTTTTGCCACATAATTTTAGGTTAACTCAAGATCGATCAAGTCTACTCTAAAAGCTAGTGTCTAAAGCCATTCAGTATTTGATAACAGTGGTTGAGGGTAGTTGTTCTTATTCAGAAAAATTTCAATTTTGGGCCCGAGCTAAAAAACTTGCAATAAAATGGTATCACTGCTAAGTCACTGAATTGTGGCTTGGTAGAGGAAGTCAGGATAGTCAGCTTCTATTTCTGACAAAAATTCACAAAACTAATGATTGTTAAGTCCATGAGAATAAATGAAGTTCACCATTGACAACACCAGTTTTGTAATGTATGATAGATTCAAGTATTTTGTGCGAAGTACCTACTGATGAATCACAACTGGTTTATGCTTTTTTATGTTCTGCATGTATTTTTACTATCAGTTGTAACATATCTTAGCTGATTCCATCTCAGGTTGTACTGAATTAGTGTTTTCTCATCTTCTTTGAAAATATCCTCTCCTGTAGTTGTTTCATGCAGACCAGTCACCGAGGCTAAATTTTCAGTCAAACTTGGCATGGATTTCTTGAATAAACGACAACTGAACAGTATGGGTAACATCTGTTTACTCATCAAGAGCCTGGAAAATCACTCATCTCTGCTTGGATAACAAATGAGCCACTCAGCTTCATTTTCATTTTTCGTGAAGAAATTGTTAAGAATGTTAGATTGTTAGAGATCATTAAAAATACCTAATTTGGGGGGCGCCTGCGTGGCTCAGTTGTTAAGCATCTGCCTTCGGCTCAGGTCATTATCGTAGGGTTCTGGGATCGAGCCCAGCATTGGGCTCCCTGCTCAGCAGGAAGTCTGCTTCTCCCTCTCCCACCCCCCAGCTTGTGTTCCATCTCTCTCTGTCAAATAAATAAAATCTTGGGGCGCCTAGGTGGCTCAGTCGTTAAGCGTCTGCCTTCGGCTCAGGTCATGATCCCAGGGTCCTGGGATCGAGCCCCGCATCGGGCTCCCTGCTTGGCGGGAAGCCTGCTTCTCCCTCTCTCTCTGCCCCTGCTTGTGTTCCCTCTCTCGATGTCTTTCTCTCTCTGTCAAATAAATAAATAAAATACTTAAAAATAAATAAATAAAATCTTAAAAAAACAAAAAAGACCTAATTTTTCTGACCATTGCTTTTCTATGAGGGATAATGTGATGAGTGCTTAGTGTGGTAGTGCCAAAGCATACTGTATTCTTTTGGCAGAGCTACCGTGCTATTCTGTAATAAACATAATGTTTTGCCACCTAATTTGGTTAAAATAATCCACACTCCACTATGCCCTAAAAGCATGACATTCAAAATTCACTTTTTTTCTCTCTTGTTTTTGTTTGATGTGAGGAGTATCCACTGGTAAAAAAAAATTAAAGTTTAAGGTTTTTAAATAGAATGCTACAATACGGATATATGCATAGAGCTGGGAATGCTGTCATGTTCTAACCACATCACTGTAGTGTGTCAAGCGGCATGCCAAGGGGTAAGACATGAGGGTGCCACATACACTTTCTGTCACAACTACTCAATTCTGCCATCATTGCCCAAAAAGCTGGTGTAGGCAATCTATTTTTAAAAATGAGTGTTTCTGAGGCGCCTGGGTGCCTCAGTCGGTTAAGCATCTCTCTTCGGCTCGGGTCATAATCCCAGGGCCCTGGGATTGTCCCGCATGGAGCTCCCTGATCCATGGGAAGCCTGCCTCTCCCTCCCCCACTCCCCCTGCTTGTGTACCCTCTCTCGCTGTGTCTGTCAAATAAGTAAATAAAATTTAAGGAATGAAAATTTCATAGCGCCCTCATCATAAAATATCTCTTTCAGGGAAATTTATAGTACTACGCGCACATATTAGAGAAGAGGAAAAGTCTCAGAACAATATTCTAAGCTCCCATTTAAGAAACTAGAGAAAGAGGGGCGACTAGGTGGCTCAGTCAGTTAAGCATCTGCCTTCCACTTGGGTCATAATCCCAGGGTCCTGGGATTGAGTCCCGCATGAGGCTCCTTGCTCAGTGGGGATCCTGCTGCTCCCCCTGCTTGTGCTCTCTCTCTCGTGCACACTCTCTCTGGTAAATAATTAAAATCTTTAAAAAAATACAATAAAATAAAATTTCAAGATATAGGGGCAGTTTCATTTTCCGGCTTTGTTATTTTGTTAATACCCATTCTTATTGTATTATTTTCAGAGAATGAAATCTATATTATTTATACTTCTGGAATTCATCAAAGTTCACTTTTCATCCACTGATAAGGTCAATTTTCATGAATGTTAGATGGCACTTGTAAAAATGGCATATTCTACTATCACATATAGAATTTGGTGTGTATTTGCCAGATCTACCTTACTGATTATGTAGTATGGGTCTTCTTCATTTTTTTTTTGGTCCACTTGATTTGTCTTAGCCTGAGAGAAGTGAATTAGTCTCCTAGTATTAAGGTACTTCTACATATTTCTCCATGCAGCTCTTGTCGTTTTTTTGCTTCATGAAAGATGCTATTATGTTATTAAGTGTAATAGTTATTCATAACTATCATAACTTCCTTGAGAATTAGAGTCTTTAGGATTAGAAAGTGCATTTGTCTTATGTTTTCTGCTTTGCAATGTACCTTGTTTTATTAAGATCATGAGTCCTGCTTTTTATTTACATTTCCTAGTATGCTTTTGCGCATCCTTTTTTCACTTTTTAGATGTCTCTTATGTACAGCATGATATGGAATTAGGTTTTGTCTGTGATCCAATCTGAACATCTTTTTAATAGGTGAGATAAGCCTATTTACATTTCTTCATGTGACTGTGTAGAGACTTAAGTTTAGTTCTCTCATATTATTTGCTCTTTACCACAAAAGTAATTTTAGTTTTAACATTGAGAAAGGTTTGTATTTTTGATTTAGTGGTTTTCTTTATACTTAACACCTTTACATAGTATCTGCTTTTCTTTTCTGAGTAACATTAGCTTGTACTACTTCTTCCTCCATACCTTCCGCTACCCAAGTTTAGGCAATGTTCCTATCCTTTACTTTTGTACTCTTAAATATACTTAAAATTCTACTACTTGATTTGTCAGTTTTAAATTATTACCTTTGATTTGATTCTCATTATACATGGGGCAATCAGGGAGCTTATTCTACATTCTACCTTTTCTCCTTTGTTTTGTTGCTTGTTGTTAGATGCATTATTTCTACCCTGTCAGAGTGTAAAACATTTAGGTATTACTGTTACACTTACTCTTTCATTTTAGTCTTACTTCTATAGTTAAATATATTAAATTCTTAATGATAACCCTTTGCTAACATTTCCCGTTTACTTGGTTGCTTGAAACTTGCCCTCACACCTGATTAACGGTTTGAGCGATGTAGAACTTTAGGATCAAAATTAGACCAAACTAGGGGCTGCCAATCTAGGGCACCAATCCCTCTGTAGGAACACCATCATCTTCTATGCACTCTATTTAGATTTTTTACTTCAGCACTGGGGGCAAGTTCTACACCTGCACAAACAGGAAGAGAAAGTAGAGTGAGGAAAGGGCATGGCTTGAGTTCTTTCCACTCTTTCTGTCCTCAGGAGCTCCTCTCCTTTTTTTCTTTTTTTTCCTACTGATTTTCTCCATAGCTGTCCTGTGAAGAATGAGCTTCCACCTCTACCTCAGCCTTGGACTATGCCTGGTCTTGTCTGTAGTTCTTTCAATATTATTCCATTTGCCTTCCATCTTTTAGAACTTGGAAGTATATAATTCCCTAATATGGTCCCCCAGCCCCATTCTCAATGCCTTTATCCCTTTTTCTATCCTTACAGTTATTTCAGTGGCATTTGAGAAGTATGCTCAGTTGCCATTCTGAATCAGAAGTTAGATTTCCAACATTCTAGGTAGGAGCTCACTACTGACTGATGAGAAAGAAGGCATTTCCACTGCAGTAGATCCACAGTCTATTACTACATAGTTCCCCAAAATAAATATTTTCCATTATGGATTACTTACTAATTCATGTTAATTTATATTTTCCTGGGGCACCCGGGTGGCTCAGTCAGTTGAGTGTCTGCCTTTGGCTCAGGTCGTGATCTCAGGGTCCTGGGATCAGGTCCCGCATCGGGCTCCCTGCTCAGCTTCTCCCTCTCCTCCCCGTTCATGCTCTCTCTTGCTATCTCTCACTCTCAAATAAAATCTTAAAATTTTTTTTTTAATTTGTATTTTTCCAAAAGTGCAGTATTTTATTTTTACCACAGTTACTTGGCTCCAGTCAAGAGCTGACACTATATAAAAAATAACCTTATAATAAACTGTAAAGCATAGTATAAAGCATTAGGAGCAAAAATATGGGAGGAAGGACATGCCTTTGTTATGAACTAGAGAAATCACTTCCTCTATATGAATCCCTAGTTCTTTGGCTATAACATGAGCACATTAAGTGAGATTAAAACTCTTTTACCTTTCACAAGTTATAAATCTACATTTTTAAATGATTTTTGTCAGGTTGGCTTTAACTTCAGTAAGAAAAAATAGACATTTCTTTAGATATAAGGTAAAGAAAATAAATAGCATGTTCTTTATTCTCTGTAGACTTATGAAGGTTTTAATCATCCTAGAAAAAAATAGTGATAGTAGTAATCAAGAGCAACATAAGACCGCCTTAATTTTGATTATAATCTATTCTAGTTCACTAAATTTCTTTCCTAAGACCACCAAGCTTCCAGAATCCCCAGTCTGTAGAGGTCAACCTAGGCATATATAGGAGAAATAACAGTAAGTAGGAGGTGCAGGGATGAGAGATTTGCTGTGCCAAAGGTAAAGCAAAGATCAAAAAGTAATTTGAATGAATACAATTGTCAAGAGTCAGGGAAGCAGGTGGGAAAGTTGCTTGGCTTAGCAAGTGGTTAGAGGGCAGTGAGTTCGATATTTTAATTAGTCTGCTAGTCAGGAGTTCCTCTTCTCCTTATAACTCTCCTTATTTTTGTATAGATAACTATACTACCCCAATGTAGCACATGTACTTTGGGAGAAGCCAACTCCATCATTGGCTCTAGTAGTCAGGCCTAAGTGAACCATAATCCCACTCAAAAGACAGAGTTTTAAAAGATGGGCATGTAACTTAGTTAAGACCTATGGGACACAAAGAACAGTTTTGGGAGAATATCTGAAAAGCTCTCTCACTCCCCCAGAAACAACCCAAGCTCAGTCTAAACAAGGAGGCAAAGCATATGAACTTCCATGAGTCAGTCTTAAGATAAAGCTGATACCATCTGGGATGCAAAATGCAAACAATCAGATCTTTGATGATACCATGGAGTATGTAGGTCATACCTACTCTAAAACTGCCACACTACCGCCTAATTTCTCCTTTAAGTAAATTTGCCTAGGATTTTTTCCTCTTGCAACCAGAAACATCTTAATATATCAGAGATGCAAAGACTCCTGATTCATCACAGAGAAACTTGAAAAGATTCAACAGATGAGATTATTAAGGTTAAATTCATATTCTTAACAGAAGTCATTGTTATGTGCATTTACTTTAAGGCTGCAACTATTCATGAGCCAAGTTACAAGAGCAGAAATCCTTGATGTACAACCTTAGCAGAAATCATGTCAAAAAAACTATAAATGGGTTAATATACCTACCAGTTTGATCAGGGCGGTCACAGTTCACAGTTATTTTCCTGGCATCATTATTACTAGAAGCTCATAATGCTCTAAAGCATGTTTTTTTGATTTGTATAGTATTCTCTTCAGAAAAATAACAGTAATCCAAGGAAATGGCTGGAGACCTTTAAAAGGTAAAACGATTCCATCTTTAAGATCTGTGATTGGTTTAGGAAAAACGTGTACTAGGAAAAATGTCTGTGTCTATGAAGAATTAATAATTACTTTTGGGGTGTCATTTTTTATTATAATTACATTACTGTAATTTCCTTCTACTGAACTGGTGCTATGGGGATGAATACTTGGGTCACAGGGACCCTCATTTGTAATAAGAACAAGGTAATTCTTATGCACACATAATAGGGAGCAAGATTTGAAAGCACTGGCAGGTTCTTAAATACACAGATATTTCTTCTATTATCTGCCACTATGTCTAATATACCTGTCCTCCAAACTCATTTATTTAGGTTCTAATTTCTTTAGTTCTCTATTAAACTGGACTCCTACCACACTACCCACTAATGATAATATCTTATTAGAAGGGAACTGGCATTGGCATTTGGAAGCAAAGCCCCCAGGACAGGAGCAAGATGGAGTCAAGAAAGGAAAATGGGTACCCGGTGTTCAACAAGAGGCTGAAAAGTCAGGCTCTGCTTAGGGCATCCATGGCCTTGCTTACTTAAGCAACACCTGTCATTTGTACCTTTGTTTTCCTCCACAGATAATTCCACCTCAGAAGTCACAAAAGCTTGGAAAAAACTGTACTTAATGCTTATTATTGCTTTAGTACTACTTTCAAAGGCTGTGTTTGTTTGGCTTTATGATGTTGTGATTTTTGTATAAACACACACACTGGTTAGATAATCAAGGTTCAGGGGTAAAAGGCAACCAGATAACCTTTTCCCACAAGATGGCCAGCACTTTCAGCGTCTTTCTGCACAGATGAGATAGGGCTGGGGTTGCAATGTCATGCCTAATCTGGGCTTCAGATCTGGAACCAGCCCGTGTGGAAAATGCAAGTGAAACCGCTGGAGCAATGCTGTGAAAAACAGGAACATCTCCATCCGAGCCAGCTGCTCTCCAAGGCAATGTCTTTTCCCTAAACAGAAAAGAAATAGACACAATTTTTTAAAATCCATAGTATTTATCAAAATTTACATCTACTATATGGGTACCATTCAGGAAATCTGGTATTTAAAGAAAGTTAGAGGCAGTTATGTTTATTAAAGAGAATAACAATTGGCACTTCAGCTCCCAGAGCCCATTTCTTTACCTTCTCTTGTCAGATCATGGGCTTCTGTAAGCTTATTAATCCCTTCTGCACTTCCCTTGCACGTTGCAACACAGACCAAGATATGCCATGAAAGATCGAATCTCAGGCATGCCATTTTGTTCTAGATCCAGGAGAGTGTATTTCATTTCAAATGACTAAATGTGAACCCTTCTCCAATGAAAGGAAGAGTTTTCAGTCTGTCTTCCATGGGTCTTGTGGTCCGTGGACTTTTTCACGGATAGCAAGAGGAACCAAGCAATATTTTTGGAGATGAGGTACAATAAATGAGGAGCCAAGAGAGCTATGTTTCAGTTGCACTTCAAATTGTGATGTCATTTCTTCCCCCTGGGTCTCAGTTTCTCAAGCTACCTATTACTGACTTCTAGCTCTACAAGTTTTGATTACAAGCTCAAATCCACAAGCAAAAAAGTTTCAGAAGAAGCCAGAGCTTCTCAACCATTTCTTTCTAGTTACTCAGTTAAATGTTGAGGAGAAACAGGTGTTAATGACTTTCTAATTAAACCAGTCTCTCCTGTAAGAATCAATGCTGTGTTTTCAGAGTTGGAATCTTTAATTCTACAACAGAATACTTCAGATTAAGATGTCATACATGATCAATCATCATTATCCTCTGTCCTAAAGTCATGTCCCTGTGAAAGTTCTCTTACCTAGGGAAAAAGGAACGAAAGCCTCCTTCTTGGCAAAATATCCACTGCTGTCCAGAAATCGCTCAGGAGAGAATATTTCTGGGTTTCTCCAGTACTTTTCATCAAAGTGTACAGAATAAAGGTTGGTAATTACTGTTGTGCCTTTAGGAATGGAATAACCACGTACAACTGTATCTTCAGAGGTTGCATGGAAAATCCCTAATGGCACTATATTACAGAATCTTAAAACTTCATGCAAAACTGCCTCCGTATAAGGCATTTTGCTTTTGTCATCCCAAGAAGGCTTCCCAGTGGGTCCCATAACTAAATCGATCTCTTTCTGAACTTGTCCTGTCAGAGAAAAAGTGTTCAAATTATTATGCAATTCTTAGAATTATATCCAAAGTAATTTCCCTTTGGGTAATTTATAATAAGTCAACAAGGTATGGTTACAACCAGATTCAGATTTTTCATTATCTGGGAGTTCTATTTGAAAATATGCCATATATTGTGTGCCACCAGAAACCAATGCTCTGAGTACCTTTGCTGTGAAAAAAAAACACTAAAAGTAGTAAAATAAAAATTAAACAAACCTACAACTGAAATAACATCACTCTCAGCAAGGGAAATAGTGAAACATAAAACTTGAATTAAACAAAAAGCAGGGTTCAGGTCCCAGCTCTGCCACTTCCAGGGGCTGAGCTTGGGCAAGTCAGCTAGTTTGCCTTTTCCCTCATTTTTATAAAACAGGCATAAGACCTATCTCTGAGGTTTTTACATGACTTGAGAGAACAGATGTGAAACTCTTTATAACTATGAAATGCTGGGGTGCCTGGGTGGCTCAGTTGTTGGGCATCTGCCTTCGGCTCGGGTCATGGTCCCGGGGTCTGGGGATCGAGCCCCACATCGGGCTCCCTGCTCCGCAGGAGGCCTGCTTCTCCCTCTCCCCCACTTGTGTTCCCTCTCTCGCTGTGTCTCTCTCTGTCAAATGAATAAATAAAATCTTTATTAAAAAAACAACTATGAAATGTTTTTCTTCTTGGCTAGCACAGCAGAGATTCCTAAATAAAATGCTTCGTACATAGCCAAAGACTCTTTTCATGTGTGAGCCCTAAATGTAGGGACAGTCCTGAGATCAAGAGGATCCTCACCTTGAATGTTAGGATAAAGGGCCATGAAAAGAATTGCCCACCATAGCACATTGGTTGTAGTTTCGGTTCCAGCAATGATGAGTTCACCCACGGAAAAAATGAGGTTTTCTTTGGAGAAAGTACATGATGGGTCATTTTTACCTTGATACATCTCATCTAAATAAGCATCGACAAAATGCTGAGGTGACTGAGGCTTTCTGTTGATGGAAGCTTTTTCAATAAGCCTGGAGAGAAAATCATAGACCACAGCTGCATTTCTAAATAGCTGTTGATGTTTTCCAAAAGGTAAGATGCCAATCCATGGAAAGGCATTATAAAGGAAGACTGAGGCACTGGCAGCCAGTTCCACATTTTCACTAAATAACTCAATCATGTGCTGAAAATCAGTGTCTTCATAAGTGAATCGTTCTCCAAAAATGATCAGATTGGTTATGTTTGAAACAGCATTTGTTATTAATTGTTTAAAGTTAAATGGTCTACCTTTGTATGTTTCGATAACATCAATAAAAAATTTGGTTTCTTCTAAGATTTTAGATTCAAAAGACTTTTGGCCATATCCAAAGTAGCGAAAGCTATTTACAGCTAATTTTCTGTGATCAACCCATCCTCGGCCATATCTGGAATTGAGTAAGCCTGGAAAAAAAATAAAGCATTAAAAAAACTTTATCATTCCTACATTCTTGTATCTAACACCTGAAAATGCTACGGAGTAAAAAACGATGGTTAGTCATTCTTCTCCAAATTATCTTTCTATAAAACTAAAATTAGACCTAGTGCTTAAGCCCTGTTCTTTGCTAATCATTAGCCACAGAATAGTGTCAACAGATAAAGCTTGTCTTTTTATCTGGAGACAGGCAGAAAAGACCTGAAATTCTCCTACCACAAGAAAATGGACAGTCCTATGTAATTCATCCTAGGTGAACTAGACCCGATGACTTTATTATCTAGCTATTACTCTAAGCCTCATCTACAAAAGACAAACCACTGCATGTTCTATGGGCAAATTTTATCTTGGACTAAGAAAACAACTGAAAACCATCCTTGTAGGATGGTTTCATCTAGAAAGTTTCTGTTTCTAGATTTTAGAATACAGATTCTGTCCTGTTAAAGGCATATGTTACCTAACAAGGTAACTCTGGAAGAGGCTAAGGAAGCCTGAATGAGGTGTCAGTGTGGTAGAAATACTCAAGCCAAAAGGAGGATACTATGAATTGAGTGTTTGTGTCCCCACAAAATAAACATGTTGAAGCCTAACCCCCGAAGTGATGGTATTAGGTGGTGGGGCCTTTTGGGAGGTAATTAGGTCATGAGGGTAGAGCCTCATGAGCTAGACTGGTGCCCTTATAAGAAACACAAGAAGAGATGACTGTTCTCAGCTGTGTGAGGATACAGGGAGAAGACATCTGTCTCCAAGCTAGGAAGTAGGCTCCTTCTAGACACCAGATCTCCTGGCACCTTAATCTTGGATTTCCCAATCTCCAGATCTGTGAGAATAAATGATTGTTGTTTAAGACACTAAATCTGGTATTTTTACTAAAGCAGCCCAAACGAAGACAGGGCAAACACAAAACTCAAATTTCTAATGTTGATATTGCTGCCTTAAAGTTTCAGAGTATACTCTGCTCTTATGATGTGGCTACTATAGAATATATTCCTTTTAAATTATAAAGATGCACCCCTATGTTTACTGCAGAATTATTTACAATAGCCAAGATATGGAAGCAACCCAAGTGTCCACTGATAGATGAATGGGTAAAGAAGATGTGGTATATTCCAAATGGAATATAACTCAGCCCTAAAAAAGAATGAAATCTCGTCATCTGCAACAGCATGGATGGATCTAGAGAATATAATTCTGAGTGGAATAGGTCAGTCAGAGAAAGACAAATACCTTACGATTTCATTCATACGTGGACTTTAAGAAACAAAACAAAGAAAAAAGAGACAAACAATAAAACATTCTAAAATACAGAGAACAAACTGGTGGTTACCAGAGGGGAGGTGGGTGGGGAGACGAGTGAAATTGGTGAAGGGGATTAAGAGTACACTTATGATGAGCACTAATATATGGAATTATTGAATCATTACATTGTATACCTCAAACTAATATGACACTGTTGTTAGTTATACTTGAATTAAAAAAGTGATTTGCAAAAAATTAAAAAAAAAATTACCTATCTAGAGAAAAACAGAGGTGGGGCACCTGGGTGGCTCAGTCGTTAAGCATCTGCCTTTGGCTCAGGTCATGATCCCATGGAGCCCTGCATTGGGCTCCCTGCTCCGCGGGAAGCCAGATTCTCCCTCTCCCACTCCCCTCCCTGCTTGTATTCCCTCTCTCCCTGTGTCTCTCTCTGTCAAATAAATAAAATCTTTAAAAAAAAAAAAAGAAAAAAGAGAAAAGCAGGGGCACCTGGGTGGCTCAGGTGGGTTAAGCATCGACTCTTGATTTCAGCTCAGATCACGATTTCAGGATTGTGAGATCAAGCCCCACCATCAGGCTCTGAGCTCAGCATGGAGTACACTTAAGATTCTTCCTCCCTCTCCCTCTGCCTCTCCCCACCATGCTCTCTCTCTAAATCAATCTTTATTTTTTTAAAAAATATTTTATTTATTTATTTGAGAGAGAGAGAGCACAAGCAGGGGGGAGTAGCAGGCAGAGGGAGAGGGAGAAGCAGGCTCCCCACGGAGCAGGGAACCTGATGCGGGGCTCGAGCCCAGAGCTTTAGCCCAGGACCCTGGGATCATGACCTGAGCCGAAGGCAGAACCAACTGAGCCCAAATCAATCGATGTGTAAAAAAGAGAGAGAGAGAGAGAGAGAGGAAAACAATATCTTTAGCACATATATATAACATGCACTTTACTCAAAATTTCATTCATAATTGGTACATACATGTACTTTTGATGAAAAATGTCATGTTCTCTTGTGTACATGAGGTACCTATAAAATTTACATTTCAGCAACTTTTGTGCAACAGTTTTTGAATTTGGAGCTTATGATAAAGCTAACCATACAAAAGGGGGTCTTTAGTGCTGTGCAGCCATCTTATGTTCCCATAGTCCATTGTCTTTTCTATACTCCCAGATGACCATTCAACAAATACTCATTCAACATGTATTTATGGAGCACCTACCGTGCTCCAGGCGGTGTTCTAAGTGTCACAGATATATCAGTAAACAAAAGAGGCAAAGATGTCTACTCTCATGGACCTTACACACTAGTGACAAGAGGCAAATGAATGAATTATTACAGCAAGGAAGGAGACACAGGGTGGTCAGGGAAAACCTCACTGAGAAAGTGTAATAAGTAAAGATACAGTACATGAGGGAGTGAGTCAAGCAGATATGCAGGGAAAGATCTCTGCTTAGAGGGAACAGCTAGTGCAAAGCCCTAGAGCAATGTATGCGTATGAGATACATGTACAAGAGGGTACAGAGGAGCCTTGCGATAACTCTGTGCTGGCCAAGCATGGGCTGAGCCCACTTATAGGGCAACTTTTACCCAAAGAGTGGGCTCTGAATTCTCAGTTCCAAGTTCAGTGCCTATGTATTTACAATAACACACAATTTTCTACTTCTTTTTCTCTTACTGTTTTTTGAAAATATCAAGTCAAATGCTTATTTCAGATGATAAAAATAGTCCAAACTACAAAACTATAGCTTTGAAAAATATATAGTATATACTTTATCCCAAACGTTACTCTGATAACATCATCTTTCATTTTCACAATTTCTTTAAAGGTCTTCTATTATAATTGTGGTATAATTTCTTCTTTGGCCTAAGTATTATTGAGAAGAGTATTAAGAGGCTGGAAATTTGTGTTTTATTTTATTGCTTTCAAGTATCATTATCCTCTGGCCTAAGAATTTGTCCTTTAAAACTGCTGTTTTCTTTGCATTAGTTTGATTTGCTTTGTAATTCAATATATGGTTAATTTTTATTTTCTTTTCAATGTCTTTAGTCTATGTAAGCCAAATTTTGTTACATTTTTCTTTGCAATTGAGTGTGAAGCTCTCATTAGAGAGTTTTGGACACCATCATTGTAAAACCCTTACACTATTAAATATTAAAACCACTGTATCTGACTTCAACATTTTAGTTTAGGCTTTCTGCTCACCAATTCTGTTAACCTTCAGCCTTCCTCCCTTGTTGAATATCAAATCATCCAATGCTGATCAACACTAAACCAAACAGAAGCTAGTCCTTTACACAAATCTCACAATTCTTCATTTATATATCATATTGGTTAGTAGTTAAGAAAGGCTGCTTCACATTCTATTCTGATGGTAAAAATGTCACCAAGTACTCAAGACTGGCTTTAAAAACCACTCTTGATTCAAGTGTGCGTGCACATGTGTGTTCCTAACTTGCTTCACAAAACTTGCAGGTATCATTAAATGCTAATTCTTTAAAACATTATTTACAATAATTATTAGACAGAATTACAACAGCAGAATGAGCATGTACTGGTCTAAAATATGGGTGTAATGCAGCCTGCAAGGTCTTTAAATATTAAGTTCTGTAACCTAAATTAATTAATTCTTTCCTGTTAATCAGTACAACAGAACCTACACTCTAAATACTAAAGTTACATCAAATAAGGAGTGTAATTTAAAATAGTAAATCACTGGGCACCTGGGTGGCTCAGTCATTAAGCGTCTGCCTTCGGCTCAGGTCATGATCCCAGGGTCCTGGGATCGAGTCCCACATCGGGCTCCCTGCTCAGTGGGAAGCCTGCTTTTCCCTCTCCCACTCCCCCTGCTTGTGTTCCTGCTCTCACTATGTCTCTCTCTGTCAAATAAATAAATAAAATCTTAAAAAAAATAAAAATAAAAAAATAAAATAAAATAGTAAATCACTAAATAGGTAAAAATAAACATACCTCCCATTTTTGTCATCTTCATGAATAAAGGAAGGCATGGTCTGTCTGCAAAAATCTCACTTTGATGAACAAGGCATTCCTTTACTACATCATAGCCATTTAAAACCACAGCTGATATACCTCCAAGATCTAAACTGAAGATCTTTGAGAAGAAAAGAAAAACATTTAAATGACAAAATGGAGAAATATAACTATGGAAATTCACCCGTGCTAAGCCCAGTTCTCCCAGTATTTGTTACTTCCCTGAAAATGGAAGGATTTATTATTCAACTGACAATGTTTTGAGTGCCTTCTCTCTACAAGGCATAGCAAACACTGTAATTTCATTACCTGGTTAGTTCCTGAAGACATAATCCTATAAATGGTTTAAGGAAGAGAGTACTGGGCTCATTAAGCCTGGGTTCTAGTTTAAGCTTTGTCATTAAACAAATACAGGACCCTGGGCAGAACCCTTAACCTTTTTGGGCTTCAAGGATGCCACAGAAAATATGATACTTGATTCAGATGATCTTTTAAGATTCATTCCAACTCAATGCATTCAATGAGCTCTAGGAATCTCTTTTTATTTTCAAGATAAATGAGGAAGAAGCACCATCTATATATTATTTACTCCAGGCTTAGATAGGGGAGGGAATTACCTGAGAGATAACTTTGAAGTATAAACGTATTATAATTAGGCTCATTTGTATTTGGGTCTCTGAATTCCATGAAGTTAACAAAGATGGCCCCTAAGGGAATCTGACCCTGGAGAAAAGGCATTTACCACATAGGCACAGGCGGATGCCCCTCCGCTAAAGGGAAGGCAAATCAGATCATCATCCTATGCCTTGCTGGAGCTTCTCATGTGCTTCACGTCAGGTTCACTTACAACAGAACACCTCCTGTAGTCTATTCTAGCTAGTCCAATGAGGGAACAATGCTACTTTATCAGTGGGGTGCAAAGACTGCTTATTTTCATCCTCTCAGGGTCTGGCTGAGAGTTTTTTAGGGCCAAAATACTGAGTCAACCCTCATCTCTTTGCAAATAAGTAGAGCAGATTTAACTATGGTTTACACTACTTTTGGGGGAAAAAAACCCAAATAGGAAGTTTAATGGAAAACAGAAGTTCAGCAGACGTAATTACAGGAAAAAAACGTGATGAAGACCTCCAAGTAGTAGCAGAAGCAACCCACTTAACAACAGAGTCTTTGGCAAAGGGATAGGCTCTGCTGACCGAGCAACAGACATCCAGAACCTTGGGAAAGTAGCATGGACTGCATGTGACAAGCAGTGGTATTAGTCAAAAGTGGCAGTGTAAGAGTTTCAGTGCCAAGAGAATGGCTACCAGCTGAGCAAATGTGAGACTCTTTCAGTTCCCAAAGCAGTAATGGAATGGTCTTAAAGTCGTTTCCCAGAAGTGTAATTTTAACAGATAGAAAGGGATAATGCCTCCTCCTGTGTCTCTCCTCTAATCTCAATACTCTCTACTCTAACACTCTGACACCAGTTGTTGTGGGTTTGCCACACCTCAGCAATTCTGGGACACCAGTTAGGTGTCCTAGAATTTAACTCAATTCTGACACTACCTACCCGGAGATCCCCCAAGTTACAGCTCAGTCTCACAGGACTGCTCCCTATCTCTACTTCAGATGCCATTCGCAAGTCCAGGTGCTTCTGACCAACAGGCTATAAATCAGAGGTTCCCACGACCTCTCCTCCTTGGGTCCCATTAATATGCTAGAGTGGCTCAGAGAATTCAGGAAAATAATTACTAGATTAACAGTTTATTATAGAAGGATTTGACTCAGGCACAGCCATATGAAAGATATGCATAGGGAAGGTATGGGGAAAGGGGAGGGGAGCGGAGCTTCCATGTTCTCCCCAGGCATGCTCTCTATCCTCTGCTCACCTCCACCTGTTCACCCACATGGAAGCTCTCTGAGACCTGTAATTCAGGAATTTTTATGGACGCTTTATTACCTAGGCACAATTAATTACATCGTGGGCCACTGGTGACTGATTCAACTTTCAGCCCCTCTCCCTTTCCCAGAGGTAGTGGGGGTATGACTGAAAGTTCCAGCCCTCTAATCATGATTGGTTCTCCTGGCAATAAACTCCCATTCTAGGGACTGTCCAAAAATTACCTCATTAGCGTAAACTCAGGTGTGGTTGAAAGGGGCTTGTCGTGAATAACAAAAGACTTCTTTCTTACTTTTAACATTTAGGAAATTCCAAGGAAAGGAACAAAAACCAAATATGTATTTATTATAAATCACAGCATCACAGCAGGAAAGGATGGTATTAGTGAATAGGCAGTTGTTCTGATGTAGGACAAAAAGACTGAGGGAGGATGGTAGAAGACCCTGGGATTGCAAGCTGTGTTAATATGCAGCAAGAACAAACAGAAGAGTCCATTGCAGGGTAAAGCTATCAGGTGTGGACAGTATGAATTACAAAGACCAAGGAGGAGCCATGGTTTGCGCAAGTTGTTATACAATCCACCTTGACTCAAAAATTTGGTCCCTTGGGCGCCTGGGTGGCTCAGTTGGTTAAGCGACTGTCTTCGGCTCAGGTCATGATCCTGGAGTCCCGGGATCGAGTCCCACATCGGGTTCCCTGCTCAGCAGGGAGTCTGCTTCTCCCTCTGACCCTCTTCCCTCTCGTGCTCTCTCTCATTCTCTCTCAAATAAATAAATAAAATCTTTAAAAAAAAAAATTTTGGTCCCTAGGGGCGCCTGGGTTTAAGTGTCTTTTGGCTCAGGTCATGATCCCAGGGTCCTGGGATCCAGCCCCGCATCGGGCTCCCTGCTCACCGAGAACTGCTTCTCCCTCTCCCTCTCCCTGCTTGTGTTCCTTCTCTTGCTGTGTCTCTCTCTGTCAAATAAATAAAATCTTAAAAAAAAAAAATTGGTCCCTATTTGAGGGTAAAACTGGGGAAACTGCTATTTGAACTAGCATCTATTCTGGTATGTGCTGTTTTCAAGGACTTTTGGTAAAGGTCTGTGAAACACTTTCCTTCCCTTCTAGAAGTCAGTCTGTGATCAAGTTTCTTTCCCTCCCTGCAAACCAGCTCTGCCTACAATTTTTCACTCTCCCAGGTAATGAGCACTCCATTCATCCTTCCAGCTGTTCAGGACCCAAACTACTGCCTGTGTTGACTCTATTTTTCTCCCCAGCCCCACATCACTGCTTAGAGTCACGTTGCTCCTATTTTCAGAATATAAACAGGAGATGGCAATTTCTTACCCTTCCATCCCTAACACTCTGATTCAAGCCACCTTCATTTTCCCTCATGTTATCACAACAGCCTCTCAACTTGTCTCTTTATAGGTGATTCTCAATATTACATACTCCTGATTCATGGCTTTTGTGCATGTTCTTTTGGCTTGGAATGTTCTTCCCCTAGTTATTCCTAGAGTTTACTCCTTCATTTCCTTTAAGCCTCTGCTCAAATGTCTTCTTTGCAGTGAGGCCTGCTCTACCTCAGTTAAAATTCTACCCCTTAGCCTTCTCCATCTCCCTTCCCCTAATTTAGTTGACTTCACACTCTGTACTCTGATGTATTTTATCATTTACTTATTCTATTTATATTGTCCATGTCCTCCCCGTCCACCTCAGCCCCCAGGAGAACATAAGCTACACCAGGACAGGGATTTTTACCACTGTTTTGTTTACTGCTGTATCTTCACACTTAGGACAGTATGTAGCAGATGTTGATAACTGATAAGTATATGCTAAATTACTGAATAGTGGTGAAGACATACTTTTAAGTATACTATTACACAACACCATGGGTGAAGGGCTAGTAAGAGAGGGATGTGAAAAGTGCCATTGATGAAAACTGATAAACACTTTTCAACCTTTGCTTGGGCTGTTTTCTCATTTGAAATGCCTCCCTTGACTGCCATACTGTCCAGACCATACCATGTCTTTAGGGAATATCCTCTACGAAGCCTTTCTTGGTGCACTCTCCTTCTCTTTATTCTGGGGATGCAAGACTGCTTCAACATTCAAAAATCAATCCAAGTGATGCACCACATTAATAAAATGAAGGATAAAAATAATATGATCACTTCAACAGATGGAGAAGAAACATTTGAAAAAATTCAACATCCATTCACAAGAAACCTCTCAACAAAGTGGGTTTAGAGGGAATATACCTCAATATAATATAGACAATATATGACAATCCCACAGCTAACATCATACACAATGGTGAGAAATTAAGAGTTTTTCCTTTAAGATCAGGAACAAGACAAGGATGTCCACTCTCACCACTTTTATTCAACATACTACTGGTAGTCCTAGCCACAGCAATCAAACAAGAAAAATAGTAAAAGGCGCCAAAATTGGTAAGAAAGAAGTAAAACTATCTGTGGATGACATGATACTATACATCGAAAACCCTAAAGACTCCACCAAAACACTATTAGAAGTAGCAAATGAGTAAGTAAAGTTGTAGATCACAAAATCAGTATACAGAAATCTGCTGCATTGCCATAATAATGAAGTACCAGAAAAATTAATAAAACAATTCCATTTATGATAGCATCAAAAATAATAAAATATCTAGGAATAAATTTAACCAAGGAGGTGAAAAACCTGTACCCTGAAATCTATGAAACACTAATAAAAAAAAATTGAAGATGACACAAATGGAAAGATATTCCATGTTCATGGATTGGAAGAACCAATACTGTTAAAATGTCCATACTACCCAAAACAATCTAAAGATTTAATGTAATTGGTATCAAAATACAAACAGCATTTTTCACAGAACTAGAAATCCTAGAACAAATAATCCTAAAATTTATATTATATAAAAGACCCTGAAAAGCCAAAGCAATCTTGAAAAAGAAAAACAAAACTGGAGGTATTACAATCCCAGATTTCAAGATATATTACAAAGATATAATAATCAAAAATACTATGATCCTGGCACAAAAATAGACACTAGATTAATGGAACAGAAGAGGGCCTAGAAATAAACCCACGATTATATAATCAATTAATCTACAACAAAGGAGGCAAGAATATGCAATGGAGAAAAGACAGTCTCTTCAATAAATGGTGCTGGGAAAACTGGACCAATACATGTAAAGAATGAAACTGGACCATTTTCTTACACCATATAAAAAAATAAACTCAAAGTGAATTAAAGACCTAAATATGAGTCCTGAAACCATAAATATCCTAGAAGAGAAGATGGAGAGTAATCTCCTAGTCATTTCCCTTAGCAATTTATTTATGGATAGGTTTCCTCAGGCAAGGGAAACAAAAGCAAAAATAAACTATTGGGACTATACCAAAAGAAAAACTTTTACACAGCAAAGGAAACCATTAAAAAAACAAACAAAAACAACAACAAAAAAACCTGAAAAGGCAACCTACTGAATGGGAGAAGGTATCTGCAAATGATATATCCAATAAGAGTCTGATATCCAAAATACATAAAGAAATTATACAACTCAACACCATTAAAACAATCTAATTAAAAATGGGCAGAGGACCTGAATAGGCATTTTTCCAAAGAAGACATACACATGTCGTGAGACACATGAAAAGATGCTCAACATCACTAATCATCAGGGAAATGTACATCAAAACCACAATGAGATATCACCTTATACCTGTCAGAATGGCTAGTATCTGGGGTGCCTGGGAGGCTCAGTCGATTAAGTGTCCCTCCTCTTGATCTCAGCTCAGCTCTTGATTTCAAGGTTGTAAGTTCAAGCCCCAAGTTGGGCTCCACGCTGGGCATGGAGCCTTCTTAAAAAAAAAAAAATGGCTGGTATCAAAAAGAAAAGAAATAATAAGTGTTGGCAAGGATACGGAGAAAAAGATACCCTTGTACACTGTTGGTGAAAACGTAAATTGGTGCAGATACTGCAAAAACGGTATGGAAGTTCCTCAAAAAATTAAAATTAGAAATAGTATACAGGGGCACCTGGGTGGCTCAGTCAGTTATGTGTCTGACTCCTGGTTTTAGCTTAGGTAGTGACCCCAGGGTGGTGGGATCGAGCCCTGAGGCCAACTCTGTGCTCAGCAGGCAGTCTACTTCCCCTCTCCACTGCCCCTCCCCCCAAAGCGTGTGCCTGTGAACACTCTCTCTCTAAAATAAAGAAATCTTAAAAAAGATAGCATACAATTCAGTAATTCCACTATTGGATATTTGTCTAAAGAAACTGAAAACATTTTCAAAAAGATATATGCACTGCTATGTTTATTACAGCATTATTTACAATAGCCGATATTGGAAGCAATCTAAATGTCCATCAATACATGAATGTATGAAGAAGTGACATAATGTATACATATATATGTATTACTCAGCCATAAAAAAGATGAGATCTTACCATCTGTGACAACATGAATGGACACAGAGGCTATTATGCTAAGTGAAATAAGTCAGACAGAAAGAATCTAAAAACAAAATGAACAAACAAAAGCAGAAACAGACCCATAAATACAGAGAACTGGTGGTTGCCAGAGGAGAGGGGGTGGGTGGATGGACAAAATGGATGAAGGTGAGTGGGAGGTACAAGCCTCCAGGTATGGAATAAGTCATGGGAATGAAAGGTTCAGCATAGGGAATATATGAAAAACATCTTCCTATTCTGCAAGACAGCATTCACATAACTGGTTTAAAGATACTTTTTATGTTACAGGCCTAATAAATTGTTTTGCAGTTAATAACCAAGAACATTTGAGTAGCAGTTTACTGTTTCTAGTTATTATCATTACTCATGAAGAAAAATTAAAATTCAGAGAAAAGTTAACACTCAATTCCTGGAGAACTGGAAGGCTGACATAAAATATAAGAATTATATAATTTGCTTTACGTAAAAACACTTTCCCTTTAACAATGTCAACCATTAGAGCGGTGCAAGAACCTAAGATAATTCTCGGAAACTTTGGTTCAAATAAATTTAAGCCCCAACCTGAAACACCACAATTGCCAAAGAGCCCTGCTGTACTATTCCTTCAAAGCACTCACAATTTGTGGTCGATATTTAGAGTTGCTCTCTCTCCCGGGCTCTGACTCCCTAAAGTCAGGCAGTGTCGCCTTCCTCGCCTCATCCCCAGCACCTGGCCGAGCCTGGCAGCTTGTTGTTGCTGCGTAGGCATGAAAGGATTGAATACAAAACAGGTGAGCTCAGCCAGTGCCAATGCTCTGGAAACTTCTGCCTCCTTCCGAGGTTAGGACATCCTTCCAAGCACACGCTTGAGTTCTGGCAGGGAGCGGCGGTGCGGCTGTGTGCAAGTCCCTCAGCATTGCTGTGCTGCACTTTCCTTCTCTGCACAGTGCGAAAGGCCGGAAGTAGCTGGGCCGGACGGTTGTGAGTTTACGTCAGGGCACCTTGGAAGGGAGGCTGGCCCACAGCGGCGCAGTCCCAGTGTTTGCTATGAGGATGTTCCTGGCCAGTCAGGCCGACACTGCTCACTTCGCTGTAGGACTCCGCACCGATTTTTAGTCATCAATTCATTCGCTCTTTCGTAATTATTTTCCAGAGACCATCTTGGCCAGGGGCCTTACCTGCGCTTTCTAATCCCCATAGCAGACGCCTAGAGCAGCCATCCTTAGATGCAAACATTTAGTAACGTCCTATTAAACATTAATCACGACCTAGAACTTGGATGCCCCATTTTCGCGAGAAGCCACGGGTAGAACCGCACACCCGTCTAGTTCCCACCCGCTGCCAAAAAAAAAAAACAAACCCAACCCACACGCTTCCCAAAACAGCTCGGCGCCCCACTGCGCAGGCGCGGAGCACAATCTTGGCGCCCTCGGGGCCCATGCGCAGGCGCGCGAGCACTACCAGGGGATTCCCGCCTGATCCCGCTAGGCGTCGGAAGGGTGGGAGGTCCTGGCTGGGCCGGGTTCCCCTGAAGGGGCGCGGCCTCCAGGACTCCTACCCGCCGACTGGGGAAGCTGGTTCCCGAGAAGTCGGTAGTACAGGGGAGGGCAGTCTCGACAGGTCGGGCCTCGGAGCGGCCGTCAAGTCCACCCCTGAGGAAGGCCCGGGCCCTCCCAGCCCGCAGCCCGTCGGCCTGTACCTCGCCGTACGTCTGGCTTTGCTTTCTCATGTAGACGTGGGGGAGCTCGCCCGAGGCGGCCAGCGAGTAGATGTTGCCGATAAATGGCAGCCCCGACGGCCCGGGGGGGAAGCCAGTCGGCCGCCTCTGCTTCAGCAGCTGGCGGATCCCCAGCGCGAAGAGCAGCAGAAAGAGCGCGCCTCCGAGCGCCGGGGCGCATGCCTCAGCGCCCAGAGGGTCCCACATAGCTGGGCCGGGGGCTGGTGCTACGAACCCCGGGGCCTTGGAGCTGGTTCGCCCTCCTGCCCCGTCTCATTCCTATTGGTCGGACACCGCGAGGTCCCGCCCCCGTTCCCTGGCCATTGGTTGGCTGCTCCGGGCGGTTAACTCCGGGCCCTGTGGGGCTCAGAGTCTAGGTGCAGAGGCGGGTGCCACCCTTTGGATCTGGGCGTGGCTCCAAGCGACCTCGAGCCTCTGGGCTTTTCCAGGGTGTTGACCCCAGGGCTTGGGGAACGCTTCTGCACAACCTCCGTCACTGGGCTAGGAGGATCCTTCCTCCCTTGCGGCCAGCCCTTTCTGAAGGTGAATTTTTAGGAACTATTAAATAAGGAACTCTTAAATATAGAGTGGAAAAACTGCAAAGGTTATCAGAACTCAGTCTTGAACTAAACCTGATAATCTTCAGAATTAACACTTGAGAACTGACTCATCAGTATTAAAAAAAAGATCTGTCCTGTTTTACTCATTTGTTCCTTCATCATTATGAGACATTTTTGTATGTGTTCCCCTAAGAATTAGATTTCACAATATTTAGTAACCTGAGTTAATCATGTATCTTTTCACTCGTTTCTGGTCTTCCCAAACTGGTTACTTCTTGGCAATCATTAGTCTGCAGTTGCCTAGGAATGGTACTCGATGTGGGAAACAAAGAAGGAAGTATAGAGAAAATTAAACGTCCTTATAACCTGCAGCCAAATAGACAAATATTTGAGGCTGCAGTGTAACAGTCTTCCAGGAAACATTCTAACTTTCTTAATGTTAATGCCTTGCAAGAGGGAAGAATAACCTTGGTTTGACAATAGCAAGTCCTCAGGTATCCTGAGAGTCTTCTTTAGCATATGAACATCCTTTTGGAACTTCCCTTATCTTTACTTCCTCCAACCTCAAAGTGTTTAATCAGTTGCTCCTCCCAATCCCCTGGGGCAGTAGCTCTTTGTGCCCATGGGTCCTTTAATTAAAAAAAAAAAAAAATCACCTTTTTGCAACAAAAACATTTCAAGAATTCTTTCTTGGCCCTAAGCTCCGAACCCCAACAACGCTACTCCAAAAACACACCATTTGATGCTGGAACATGGGGCTTTTCATCTGGACTCTGAGCCGCGGTGCCAACTTGGTGAGTGTTTTCCTCTACTTACTACTTAGTTTTTCTCTACCTTTACTCTCATTTCAGGGGCTTTTCAAGGAGTACAGTCTTACTAGAACGCTTTCATGTGGATTGCTCAGGCTGCAATCCTCTAGCCCGTGGCTACTCTATGGGGAGGACAAAGCCTGCCTTCTGGCTAAGAGTAACCTGGCCTGAATGGTAATAAGACCCAGAAACTTGATGCCCTCTCTATTCCTGTCCTTATACAAAGCTGTCTGTCTTGGGCATGTGATGGCCACCTGAGTCACCAGAATGGCTGCCAATCTTAATACTCTCGTGTGTTCCTCCTTATTGGTCTAATGTGATACCTTCCACATCTGTAGTCTAGGCACTTCTGGCCACAAGACCCTCACTGGGAGTTGGCCAAAACCGGTACCCGATTGAATTAAAACCCTACTGGGGACCATTTCCTAGCGAAGTTGGCTATAAAGACTTCATGTGTTGGGACGTCGCTTAGATCATGATGATTTCTATCTTTACTGTTCTCTGTCAATGTCCTCTGCTAACTAAAGTTACAAAATTGGGTAGTTTCCTCTTGTAAAACTTTTCTAGTGTCTTCCATGGGTTAAAAATGGTGAGTTCTTTGTGGCCTTCACTTCACGGCGGGACCTTAACAGTAAGTGAAACTCGGTCCATATGCCAGCACCCATTGTAGTCTCGAATGTGATGGGAAAGCGGGGGCGAGGGAGGAGGGCAGGCAGGACCTTTACGGCTGGCGGTGATCTTAGTGATTTAGTTTGAGGGATGCTTTCAGTCGCTTTGACACCAGGAACCTCTGACCTATCCTGTGCATGGGGCACCACCTAGCAGTCGGGGGGAATTTTCTTGGTAATGGACCTTCTTTTTTCAGTCCCCAAGGACTCTCCCTTGGGATGCCTTTTAACCCACTGGAAACAATTCGGATTGTAAGATTTAAGGAAGCGAAGCTTGAAAATCTGTGTCAGCTCATCTGTTCAAGCTGACAGGCTTTAGGACCAGGAGACCTCTTTCTCTGCACTCTTGGCTTTTATCTGCCTTTCCCTCCCCACCTATTGCTTCACCACCTTGGATTGCAGCCTGCCTAACTGGTTCCTACACCATCTGGGTGCCCCTGGCACCACTGGCTTCTCCTACCCTTGCCGTTGAGGAGCGAAGAGCACCCCCTCGAACTTAACACCACCCACTTCAGATTTCCCCACCAGTGTCCCCAATAAAAACTGACAGTGGGGAGCAAATTGGTTGACTTTTAAGTGGACCCAGGTGGAACATAATTCGGTATTTAAAGTAATTGAAACTTTATTCTACCAAGATTTACTAAAGATCAAATAAGCTCATGTTATCTCTGTTGCAGTTTGTTAGCAAAAAGATGATTTAAAATGATGGTTAATTTTGTTTGTCTGTTTTCATGGGTAATTGTTAAGATAGCTTTCAAAGTCTTTGGCAACCTGAAACTTTAAAGTTTTGCTTAGATAACAAATAGGATTGAATTCATTGGACATCTAGGCCTTTTTCAAATGAGATAAAATACTAAAGCACTGATTGCTGAATGTAGGTTTGTGCTTTTGACTTCTTATTGCAAAGAAAATAAGGATATTTGAGTCTGTTTGAAAACATGCTTTGTGCTTAATAGATTCATAAATTTGCCATCTAAAGAATTCTGGTGTGACAGTTCACAATTGGTTACTACTTAGTTTTCGCTGAGACTAAGGTCTCTGAGTTAAAATTCTGCTAAATGTAATTAAGACTGACAAGAATAAGGGAAGCAACTGAATGAACAAGTTGTAGGTTTATGAGGGAAAATCTTTGGAAGGGAATTTTATATGTGGTAAGGACTAAAGTTGAATGGATTTTATTTTATTTTATTTTTTTTTTGAAATTTTTTTTTAAAGATTTTATTTATTTAATTGACAGAGAGAGACAGAGAGAGAGGGAACACAAGCAGGGGGAGTGGGAGAGGGAGAAGCAGGCTTCCCGCCGAGCAGGGAGCCCGATGCGGGGCTCGATCCCAGGACCCTGGGACCATGACCGGAGCTGAAGGCAGTTGCTTAACCAACTGAGCCACCCAGGCGCCCCAAGTTGAATGGATTTTAAAAGTACAGTGGTATACGATTGAAATTCTGCTTTTCTCTCTTAAAAAGACAGTTTTCTTGAATTGTTGCTCTATGCTTGATAAGAAAATGTAAACAAAGTTTTTTCTCTTTTGTCTGTCTAGAAAACTAGTTTCTAGGTTTTGCTTTTTTTTTTTTAAGATTTTATTTATTTGACAGAGAGAGACAGCGAGTGAGGGAACACAAGCAGGGGGAGTGGGAGAGGGAGAAGCAGGCTTCCAGCTGAGCAGGGAGCCCGATGTGGGGCTCGATCCCAGGACCCTGGGATCATGACCTGAGCCGAAGGCAGACGCTTAACGACTGAACCACCTAGGCGCCCCCTAGGTTTTGTCTTTGATCACTTGGTTAAAACTTCTCAATATTAAATGAGCTAAGTTTTGCTGATAACTATATAACCCTACATATTTGCCTTTGGAATCTCTTATTGTAACCTTGGTTAAATGAGTAAGTTTTGTAATAATCTGTAATCTTATTCAGGCATGTGTTATAACTTTGAGGTTTTTAAACAAACTTCCCAAGATTTAAATTGTAAATGAAGTCTTAATAAGCCTTAGGTTAAATTGCTTGGATAAATGCTTTAACTATCCTAGAGATGATAAGCAATTCCTAATGTTTTAATATGTTCTAGTATCAGGCCATCATTTAATATTCTGATTTTTGAAGTCTTAAGTGTTACAGAAATAACCAGATTTCCCTGCCAGCTATATTGTAACCTCTCATCAGATCTTTAACCATGTCCATCTTTGAGTCTTTCTGTTATTTATAATTATTGTTCGTATTCTCTTGCAAAACGTGTTTCATCTTCAAGGAGATTCATAAAAAGGACTTTTGACAAATACAGGTTTTTAATATCTTTAAAATCCCAAAACTAAAATTGGTAAGAATTTCCAGAACTGACTAAACTGAGGAAGATTATAGTTTTTGTGACTTTTGTTTAAAACATTGCTGGTTCTCTAATATTTGCTCTTCCTGACTAAGGAAACTTCCTCTTAAGATATCTGTGGTATAAAAAATAAGATAAAATATTCCTCTGTGAACAAATTGAAGACTAACTTTTCTCTCTACCTGAACCCTCTGAAATTCAAAACGTCTCCATAAGTATTCTTTATCTCATGGCAATTACAGTCATTTGCGTAAGGTCAATAAGAATGTGTTCTGCTTGTAACAGGACACCATTGGAAACATTATTTTACCAAGGTTTTGATGGGAATGTCATATTTGAGAGACATGCACAGACTCATATATGACCAGACAGCTTTAAGGAACTAAGGTTGACTTTATTTTATTTTTTTTAAAGATTTTTATTTATTTATTTGAGAGAGAGAATGAGAGAGAGAGAGAGCATGAGAGGGGGGGAGGGTCAGAGGGAGAAGCAGACTCCCCGCTGAGCAGGGAGCCTGATGTGGGACTCCATCCTGGGACTCCAGGATCATGACCTGAGCCGAAGGCAGTCGCTCAACTGACTGAGCCACCCAGGCGCCCCTAAGGTTGACTTTATGAAGCATGAAGCCAACACTTTAAAATGTTGGCCTGATACTTGTTTGTTTGTTTGTTGTTTGATACTTTTTTGTTTTGTTTGTTTGTCAAAAAAAATTTGAGACAGAGTGGGTAAGGGGCAGAGGGAGAAGCAGACACCCCGTTGAGCAGGGAGCCCAGTGCGGGGCTCCATCCAGGGACTCCAGGATCATGACCTGAACTGAAGGCAGGCTCTTAACTGACTGAGCCACCCAGGTGCCTCATTGGCCTGATACTTTGCTTACAGAGTTCCCAGAGGTCTTACCAGGTAAGTAAAGAACGTCACTTCCTGGCAGGTGCAGGAACCTCAGGATATATTGGGGACCTTCAGAAGAGGAATTTGCCCAAATCTATAGGTATACCAGGCCTGTCTGATGGCAGGCACTTGGCTTGGCTTCTGGCCTAGAGAGGCTACTAAAAGTTCAACCTAGAGATTCCTTATTATAAAAAGTTCCAGCAAAGCAAATTCTAAAAGATCTATATGATCAATCACTACTTTTGCTGAGCTTACATATGTCATGAAGCCAGGTTTGTTAAAATTAGATGTGTTTTATAATCAAATTAGCCCTGATTTGGCTATCTCTGGTTAAAAATGAGGGTTATTATAGAGAGAAAATGTTTCAATAACACATCTTTGTAAGATACTAGATTTTAAGCGTTGAGACTCAAGAAAACTGGATTACTCAGAAGGGGAAGTGCCCCAGAACAATCAATAGGGTTAAGTCCCTTTGAGTTACTATATGGAAAAACTGTAGACCTATCAATAGATGGAGACTTATAAGGCTCTGTAAAATTATTCACATGGAACCAGGTTAATTCATAAATCTCTAAATGAATACACAAACCATATCCTCTCTAAACCAGATCTGGCAGTCACTAGCAACTCACCCCATATGAACCCCAGAAACATGGTTTATTTAGAGGATCACAAGTCTAATATAGCAGGGGATTTAACTCCAAAATGGTAGGGCCCTACTGGATGGGTCATATTATGTGCTCCCACTGCAATACAATTAGAGGGACACTCTTCATGGGCTCATATATCTAGAATAAAACCTGTTATCTCCTTCACCAGAAACCAATGGGCAAACTAACGTGCCTTCTTATTCCTGTGAATGTGTGGAAGACCTCAAATTTCTTTTCAAATGACATTAAAGGACTTGAGGGCAGGAAGAAAATTTTAGTTAACTATCATAGGTCTTTTTATTCAGAGTTTTCTTTCTTATTATAACACTAACCTTTTGTTGTTTTTTCCGGTGTCTCCCTCCCTGGTGCCAGGACTCCTTCACCGCCATAACTTCCAGCTGACACATGATCCTTTCTACTCAAGGAGGTTCATATATGTTATCTACCTTGGATTGGCTGCTTCTGCCTTTGGTAACTCCTATATATAAATTCCCAAACTGACCAGTGTTGACCCAGAGGTAGGGACATTTCTACGCCTGTATTCTGCAGGAAGAAGTTACAGAAGTTACAGAAGTTACCTTCTACCCTCAGCAACCTTAAAAATTTAAGGATCAAAATGGCTTGGGCCCGGGGGTGGGGGGCTGATTTGGGAAACAAAGGCAGAGGGAAATGTAGTTAAATTTAAATGTCCTTCTAACCCACAGCCCATTGACAAATATTTGAGGCTGGCCGACTATAACATTCCTCTAGGAAGTTCCCAACTGTCTTAATGTTAATGCCTTGCTAAAGGGAAAAAGAGCTTTGGTTTGACAATAGCAAGGCCTTAGGTATCCTGTGAGTCTTCTTCAGCATATGAACATCCTTTTGGAACTTCCCTTACCTTTACTTCCCCCAAACCCAAAGTATATAATCAGTTGCTCCTCACAATCCCATGGCAGCAGCTCTTTCTGCCCAGGGGGCCTGTCCTGATGCTTTAGTAACCTTTCTGCACCAGAGACGTCTCAAGAATTCTTTCTTGGCTCTCAGCTTTGGACCCCAACAACACTACTCCAAATCACATCAGTACTTACTATTTAAGTTTGCTAAATTACCTGAAATTAAGCAACTGATTGCTTATTTGGGAATTCCCATTTGGTATTTATTCCTATTTCTCTTTACTACTGAGCAGTTCCTTGCAACATAGGACCTATCCAGGCCTGGGACTCCACTAACCACTGCCTTCCAGCTGTGATCAGTAGTGGCAAGAGTGTTAACGGTCCTCAATAGCTCAAGGCTCATTGATATAACAAATACTTATTGGATGCCTATTATGTTGTGGTATCCTAAGCAATGGAGATAACAGAGGTCAGAAGAGCAACAAAGTCCCCACCCTCCTAGAATTTACATTCTTGTGAAAAGGAAGAGGAATAAATAAAATAATTTTAGATAATTATAATCAAGTGAAAAGTGTGTGGTGAGATACCTTAGCGGGTGAGAGATGTCAAGAAATGTCTCTTTAAGAAGATGACATTTGGGAAAAAAATGACATTTGAGCTTAGATCAAATGATAAGGAGATGTATTAATTTCCTCCTGCTGCTGTAACAAATTACCACAAAAAGTGGCTTAAAACACACACACACACACACACACACACACACACACACATTTATTATCTTACAACTTTTGAGCTCAGAAGTCCAAAATGGGTCTTCCTGGGTTAAATGCTAGGTGTGGTATGGCTGCATTCCTTCTAGAGACTCTAAGAATCCATTTCCTTGCCTTTTCCAGTTGCCCATATTCTGTGATTTGTGTCCCCATTCCTCCATCTTCAAAGCCAGCAACATCAGGCTGTCCTTGTCCTGGATCTGACTGTATTCTGCCTTCCTCTTCCACTTACAAAGACCCTTGTGGTTATTTGGGGCCTATCTGGATAATCCAGGTGATCATCCTAGAGTCACCTGTTTAGCGACCTGAATTTCATCTGCAACCTTATTTCCCCTCGCCATGAAACCTAACCTATTCATAGGTTGTGGCCATTAAGACGTGGACATATTAGGGGGGAGGAGCAGTATTCTGCTTACCACAGGAGGCAAACCTTAGGGAAATCTGGGGGAAAATCTTCCAAAGAGAGAATATCAAGAGCACAGGTCCCCACATATTAAGCAAGCCCTATCTTAGAGTGTTTCCAGTTTCTCACTTCTATATTTCTGATGCAAATACAGTGGAGATGAAGCCAGCCAATTAGGTGATCTTAGAGTTTGGCTGTTTAACTGTTTGGAGCTCACTGATTGGTAAGTGGATATGCCCAGGGTCTGAAGATCTATTTCACAGGATCTCCAGGTATGGAATATCTACCTATTGAAACAGGGTGTTTCATAGCATCTCCAGCCACAGAATATTTACCGGTTCACCTATTACAAATGCCTGATATATTATTACCTTTAGAGATTCCTTAAAAGTCTCAGACATCAGCCCTGCCTGCCTTCCCCAACATCAGGTGTGCAGTGTCTGGGCTGGCTACAGCTGTTATGCAGTATTGGTATACAGTTAAAGAATGGTCCCTTTCCATCATTTATTTATTTGTTTTTTAAAGATTTTTCTTTATTTGTCAGAGAGAGCAAGTGAGCACAAGCAGGGGGAGCGGCAGGCAGAGGGAGAAGCAGGCTCCCTGCTGAGCAAGGAGCCCGATGTGGGACTCGATCCCAGGACCCTGGGATCGTGACCTGAGCTGAAGGCAGACGCTTAACTGACTGAGCCACCCAGGCGTCCCTCCATCATTTACTTTTTAAACGTATTAATCTTCATTTCAAAAATAACTTTCCATTCACATAAAGTCAGGAGCGTTCCTTCTTTGGTATTCTCCCCTGCTATGTTCACAGGATAACTGGAGTCCTGACAAGCAGTCTGACAGACCAATAGCACTAATGAGATGCTTCCTCCTTCACCCACACACCTCTTGGGAGATAGTCGTGGTAGAGGGCGGTGGTCCTCAGGAATCATTAAACGTCCCTCAGAACACAGATCCTTTCTTGTCACCATTTACCATGTTTTCTCACTGCTCAGCAAAGAAAAACCACTTACTTTGCTTCCCCTCCCTGCGTTTTCTCCCTGAGTGATAGAAAATGACGAATAAAGTTTGTCTATGGATTTTATTATGACAAAGATTTGGGTGGGACAGGAAGTAAAGGATTTTACTGTTTCCTAAGAGGAATCCATCTTCAGTTTGCAGGGTGGAATGGATGCCTGAGGAAACGTGAAAACCCTGTATATAGGACTCTGAACACTTCTGTGAGTGGAACAGTAACCGTCTCAAGAGAGGACAGTATTGCTGGATTGGAGCAAGGGCCTCTTTCTTGGCCTTTGGAAACATTCCCTCCAGGGTTCATTCAGAGGGACAGTGTCAGATGAGTGTCTTGAGAGCTCCCTGCCAGTTCTTGGATGGCTGCAACTCTGGCCTGAGCCCTGGGTGCTCACCTGACGTTCCTCCCCCAGTGTACGGTGTTGGCAACCACCACAAATGCGTTTCTTCTGTATATTCCATTATGTGCACTCACACCTGTGTTTCACCAGAATGGGAGGAAATAGAGTCAGAGGAAGCACTGAGGTGAGCCATATTGGAACCTGAGGCAAAAGAAAAAAACAATACTGATCTTTATTTTAAAATTTTTTTTAAAAAAGATTTTATTTATTTGACAAAGAGACAGTGAGAGAAGGAACACAAGCAGAGGGAATGGGAGAGGGAGAAGCAGGGAGCCTGATGTGGGGCTCTATCCCACAGATAGATCTCAGATCATGATCTGAGCTGAAGGCAGATGCTTAATGACTGAGCCACCCAGGCGCCCCAACTTTAAACATTTTTATGTCTCTCTCTCTCTCTCTTAATGTAAGCACTAAACCCAACCTTGGGCTCAAACACATGACCCTGAGATCAAGAGTCTCATACTCTTAACTGAGCCAGCCAGATGCCCCCAAATTTTGATACCTTGTTCCTCATGGATTTTTGCATTAATTTAGATTGTGAAGTGTTACACTGAAATGTTTTCTTGATTATGGAGCTTTTTGATGCTCCCTTAAATTTTTCTCCCAAAGTAAATAAATGCCTCACCCAAGTCCTGACCATGGGAAGTAGAGTACCCAAATGATGATTTCAGTTACAAAGTGGTATGTAGGAACAAGAATGAGAAATGACTTTTTCTAGACTTTTCTAGACTTTTCCCCAATGTCTAGACAGCTGTAGAGAGATCACATTTCTCCCAGGAGTCATTCCTGCCATGTCCTGGGAATGCTCAGCAGACCACCCCTGCCACTGCCTCTCCTCCAGCTCCCTTCTGGGCCATCTTCTAATCTTGACATCCTCTATCCTTTCCTTGTATTTAAATAGAAGTCTAAAGTGGATGAACCCTTTATGACCATCTTGTTGAGGACCCTTTTCCAAATGTGGTATCTGAGACTCAGGAAGTGTAATGCTCTTTCCAAGGGCACACAAGAGAATCCCAACACAACCAGAAATCTGGCCTCTGGGCTTGCCACATGTTCCTTCTGTCATTCATCCCAAAATTATTCAGCACCTACTAGATTAGTTGCTAGGGATGTAATGGTGAACAAAATCAGTCATGGCCCCCACCTTCCTGGGATTTACAGTTTATTATAAAACACAAACATCAGTCAAATAATCCCCAATAGATATACTTTACGAACAGTTTTCTGAAGTAAAGAACAGTTCTGTAAGCCTGTATATACCACAGGAAATCTGATCAGTATTGGGAGTTAGAAACTGAAGTCTGGAGCATAGAACTAGCTTATTCCCAGGTACTTATCTTCCCCAGGATTATGTTCACTGCAAAATTTTACTGAGATTCTTCTCAAGCTACTGGTCTTCTGTGGGACATTGAGTGCCAAGTAAAGGAAAAGGGATGTGAGTGTAACAAAATTCATTCTTTAAAGTTCATATCAGTCAGAGTCACTTAAGTACCAATTTGAAGCCTTCTAACTCTTGCTTTGCAAATGATTTTTTTTAAAGATTTTTATTTATTTATTTATTTATTTATTTGACAGAGAGAGAGAGAGAGAGAAGGAACACAAACAGGGGGAGTGGGAGAGGGAGAAGCAGGCTTCCCGCTGAGCAGGGAGCCTGATGCAGGGCTCGATCCCAGGACCCTGGGATCATGACCTGAGTCAAAGGCAGACGCCCAACAACCCAGGCTCCCCTGCAAATGATTTTGATAAAGATTCTTATATTGTGTTTCTAAAAACAGTAACTTATAAGCAAAATAAACAGAAGATGAAACTGATTGAACATGCTCATTGAAGACTAGTTATTTTAATTAAGAACATTCTTTTTTAAGAGTATAGGGGGAATGTGTAAATGTATTGGGTGATTTGGCTAAGTTTCTTTTTTTTTAAAGATTTTTACATTTATTATTTGTTTATTTGAGAGAGAGAAAGAGAGCACGAGGGGGGAGAGGGGCAGAGGGAGAGGCAGACTCCTCTCAGTGGGGAGCCCAACACAGGGCTCCATCTGAGGACCTGGGATCATGACCTGAGCCAAAGGCAGATGCTTAACCCACTGAGCCAACCAGGTGTCCCGATTTGGCTCAGTTTCTAACACACAAAAAAATGCTAGAACTTGAAGGATTAACTTCGGTTACCTAGAAACCTTGCTTTGGGAGCCCTGATTCTTTGACGATGACAATGAAGGACAATCAAGATAAGCCTTACAGCAGTGGCTCCTAGAGGACCCAAGAGGAGAGTCCTGTGGCTTTTGCCTTTAAGCCAAAAATAATTTTAATCATTGTGGAACATAATGTGAGCCATTCTTTGATGTCCTGTATGGAACTTGTCCACTTCTCGGAGTGACCAACCTGCTCCATCACACTGCATCTTGGGCCATCCTATTCAGCTCATTTTCTTCGAATAACTGTGAAAGTATCTCCTGTTCTTCAGAAGAGACGTTTGTAAGTGGCTGGTGGGACAGAAGGTTTATTTCTCTGGGGTTTGAAGACCAGCATTTTGAGTATGAGAGAGGGAGTGGGCAATTTTCTGGGCCTACTTTAGATGGAGGGCCATTAAGACTTACCACAGGAAGGGCGCCTGGGTGGCTCAGTAATTAAGCGTCTGCCTTCGGCTCAGGTCATGATCCCAGGGTCCTGGCATTGAGCCCCACATTGGGCTCCGTGCTAGGCAGGAAGCCTGCTTCTCCCTCTCCTGCTTCCCCTGCTTGTGTTCCCTCTCTCACTGTGTCTCTCTCTCTCAAATAAATAAATAAAATTAAAAAAATAAAATAAAAGACTTAACTACAGGAATACCTGGCTTCCTACTTTCTGCCTACCCTAAATCATCCCACCCCAGGTCTGCTCCAGACTGCCTTCACTGGGGAGTCTTAAAATGCTCTGGACCTTAGTGACCTACACATCTGAGCCGCTCCAGCCTTCAACCCCTTATCCCTCTGATCAGCTTTCACTCTCAGTGCCTTCTCTTTTTCATTAATCCTTTGGTGAGAACGATTTCTGGAGGGTAAGATTCCTGTCTTATTCTCCTGAATCCCCCCATCCTTACATATGGTTAGGCACCATGGACCCCAAATCCATGCCAGATGATTGGCACTGGGAAAGTCTCCTCTGTCAAGATTAGAGGGCCCTCTGGGGAGTGTTGGAAGCCGATTTGCAGGCTCCAACGGAAGACATGTTTTGTCTCTAGGTTGATTCATCAGGAAAATGCTTGGGAGGCATTTGTCCACAGCAAGGCATGGTACTGTCTGCACTCAATTTGTTCTCAGAGAAGCAAGGGCTCAGACACAAGGGCGAGTGTGTTTAAGAGAAGCAGGAATAAGGCCTACTGACCCCTGGTCTGAAGGGCATAGTGCTCTTCCCTCTTTAACACTCTTCTGAGAATCTCTCACTCCTCCTGTCTGGGGGATGGAGCAGTAATTCTCTTGATTATGCCTCCTTCCACAATGACACAACCTTGCACCCCTTGGCAACACTTCTGGAAGGCATAGAGTGACCTGATGTTAAAGGGGAAGGTAGAGTAGGGTCAACATGGCACAAAGCTTACAGCAACTATAGAGGATTTCAGAATTGGAGAAAACTTAAGAAACATTCAATCCAATTCAAGCTATATTTTACACGTGGAAGCTGAGGCCCCGAGTGGACAGATTCACTCAAGGTCACATACTCAGTTGGAGGCAGGAATAAGAACACAGTGTGCTGATTCCTGGGGCTGTCCTCTTTCTATTTGCTCAGGCTGCCTTAATTGAGTCAGAGTGAGTTACACCTCAGGTTTGACAATACGAGGCACTCCAAAGTCATTTCACAGATGTCTGAGTTCCAATTTAAGCAAAATGGACTAATTTGGCTAAGCAGATTGATAAACACAGAATAAATTGAGTGGAGAAATTTTCTGCTCTTTTAATGTCTCTTTTACTTTAATCTACTTAATTATTTAGGAAAATTTAGGATTTACTCTGAAATAAGTGAGTAAATACATAATTTTCTGCTGCAAAACTAAAAGTTTCCCATGCATATCCCGCACATATCTTTGGGTAATTTATGTTCTGACATTTTGTCTTCCATTATAATCAGTCTGGTTCTGAAAGACCTGACTGTTTTCTTTTGAACACATCTATTTCCCTAGAGAACCAGATGCATTAGCAAATATGACAGAAAATAGAGAAGACTATTTGCTAATGTATTTTAGTAAAAAGCCTATGGTGAAATTGCATAAATGTTCATTTTTAAATTGAGACAAGTTGGGAATATCATTCCTGAATTTAAGTTTAACAATTCATAGAATATAAGTATCTCATTTTTGATCTAAAGTTTTAGTTTAGTTTAGTTTGTTGTATTTATGTGTTGATATCTTTAGAACACAATCCTGCAATTAGGCTTATAGTCAAGCTTCCAAAATTTCCTTGTGGTAAAGCTATGTAGATACTATAATGAATATCTTCCTTCATCCTGGTTCTCAGTTTTTGGGATAATTTTCTTTGTGTAGATTTCCAAATGTAGAATTATTAAACTTATTAGTGAGGGTTCTTCTCCAGGGAAACAGTACCAGTAGGATTTAGATTTAGAGACAGTGATAAAAATATAGAGACATGTAATTATAAGAGGAGATGTATTATAGGAATTGAGTTACGTGATTATGGAGGCTGAGAAGACCCATGATCTACTCTCTGCAAACTGGAGTACCAGGAAAGCTTGTCATATAATTTAGTTTGGGTCTGAAGGCCCGAGGAACTGGGGAGCTGATGGCCTAAGTCTGAGTGCAAAGTCCAAGAACAAGGAATGCCAATGTCTGAGAGCATGAGAAGATAGGGCAGCAACAGCAGTTGGAGTCACCAGCTGGTTAAGCTTACCATTATCCACTGTCATTCTCCAAGTTTTCTATTGTCTGCACCATCCAAATAGGAAAATTGAATAGGGATGTGTGACAATCACCAGTCTTGCATCTTTCAAGTTCCTGATGGTGGCACTCACTAATCTCTGTATTCTCTTCAAGGATGCAGTATTGCATTCCATAAACTATTTTTCTCGGTAGAGGCTGTTTTGATGACTTTCACTCGGCCTTTCCCATTATAGTAGCCCTTACTCCACAATTCAGGAAACCAAGGTGGGGATTCTTCTAGTTCTAAGTATGTCTACTCCAATTATAAATTCTGGAAATGCGGAAATAACCACAGAATGGGTTCAGAGACCCACTGGACCACTGTGAAATGGACCTGAGCTAAAACTCCATTGATCACCTGACTTCCATAAGCCTATACCCTGACTGCAGGGCCACAGTGACGTTCCAGGACCCCTTGAATTAGTGTCAGTTTGGAGCCAGTATCCAGTAATCTCTAACAGATCAGATTATTTTGTTATCTTCAATGTACAGTTATGCTGGTAAAAGGCTGTAGGTCTCTTTGAGGAAGGCTGGGAAAAAGATTAGCAGTATGAATTTTTGGTAGTGTACCCTAGTCCTTCCTCAAGGACCTTCATTCAAAGGGTTCTTGGTCTCTAAACTGTCTCAATTCCAAGAATTGATTGAGGGTCCATGACTCTCTGTTTTCATTATTCAAAGTTAGGTTTTTCTTACCGTGATCTTAAACTTTTCTGCTTATCCAAGTCAAGAATTTAGTAGGCTTCCTATCTGTCTTGATTCTAGGACTCCCATGATAAACTAGGTAATGCCGTGGGTCTGCATAAATCAGACTATTTTGATTGCTGCTTTGACTCTTGTCCATTACAGTAACCATATGCACCTGCTTTTGATGGTGAGTGCCGTCACACGGCTCCTGCCACCCTGGGATCCAATTACTCCCACTGCATTTAGGTTTCTCAATTGAGTGGCTTGCAGTTCTCACTGTAAGGTCTGGCCTACAGAGGACAGCGACCACAGAGCACTTCAAGGATGCTAGGGCTCCCCTGTGAATTAATTTCTCACAGTGTTGATGAAAGTTATGTCATCTGGGCCCTCCCACTCTGGGGGAGTAGGTTTTTAAATGACCAATTCACTCTAGCATTCCAATCTCCTTAAGCCTCTGGAATCCCGTACTCTACATTAAAGCAAGGGAGGTCAAACATTTCCAGTTCAGTCATGATGGGCCATCTTTTGGTCCATGTTTCAGCCAACTAAACAAACAGAGCCTTTTTTTTTTTTTTTAACTACCTGAACTGCAAGATTAAGGGCAGAATTTCTGCTCAGTGAGTCCATATCGATAAATTTAGCCTGATACAACTTGATGTTCCTTCCACTCTTATCTCATACTCTTAATATCCATTGCAACACATATTTCCCAGATTTCTGCTTGTATAAATTAGAAAACTCAAATAGTTCTTTTAGAGTGCAGTACACCTCCTCACAGGTCATACTCTGTACCTTACGTTTAGGGGCCTGCTGGGACTTGAGTCTAGTTAGAGGTCTGGAAGCAAAGAGGGGAGGTGGGGTTGGGTTCTGAGGAGAATTGGGGTTGTGTTATATGTCAACTGCCTCAGTGGGAGGCATTATTATTTCCTCGGCTTACATATCTTTTCATCTGGCTTTTCATCTGTATCCTTTGTCATCTCTTTTCATAAACTGGTAGATATGTTTCCCTGAGTTCTGTGAGCCACACTAGTAAACTAATTGAACCTGAGGAGAGGATCATGGGGAAACTGATTTGTAGCGAAGTCAGATAGAAATTGTGGGTAGCCTGAGGATCTACTACTTGGGATGGGCATCTGAAGTGGTGGGGGGGAGCACTCTTATGGAACTGAGCCCTTAACCTGTGGGATCTGACACAATCTTCAGGTATATAGTGTCAGAACTAAATCATAAGCCACCTAGCTGGTGTTGCAGACAATAATTTGGTGGGGAAAACCGGCACATGTCTGATGTCAGAAGTGTTGGGAGTGCGGTAGTACTGTGAGTAAAGGAGATGCACAAGAAAAACTGGATTTTTCCCTAATACGCTACTAGATTACTAAGAGTTCCCACGTGGGTACCCTGCTCCCTGGATTCTGGATTTGTTGGCTTCCCAAGAACAAGTGCCACATTTCTCTCTGATCATACCCTAATATACAGCAGACTAGCAACCATTTCATTTTCTTCCTACTTTCTTTCTGAATAGGCCCTTTGATAGAAGGCTTTTGGTTCTATCCTTCCAAAACTATAATCTCTATCAGTTTGGAATGCTCCAGTTAATTAGAGCTCTTCAAATCCTGCCAAGATAGAGAAAGGGCCAGGCTTAGAAAAATACTGTCTTGCTCACACATGGGTTGATCCAAAAGCAGTATTTTAACCTGAGCTCTGAAATATAATATTGCACTATTATCTTAGGGGAAATTAACTTAGAAAAAAATGTATTTTTGCCTTCCTGATATTTTACTCAATTTCAGAACTTCATAATAAGCCCTCAGCTATGAACCTAGTGATTGCCTAGAACTTGCACATAAATTTAAAATCCAGGGCACCTGGGTGGCTCAGTTGTTAAGCGTCTGCCTTTGGCTCAGGTCATGATCCCAGGGTCCTGGGATCGAGCCCTGATTGGGCTCCCTGCTCTGCGGGGAGTCTGCTTCTCCTTCTCCCACTCCTCCTGCTTGTGTTCCCTCTCTTGCTATGTCTCTCTCTGTCAAATAAATAAATAAAATCTTAAAAAAAAAATCAAAGTTAAACCACTTATTTTGTCTCTGTCAAGGGGTATGTGTGTGTATGTCTGTGTGTATATGTGTATGTTTGTGTTCCTGTGGTAATGGTATTAAATTTCCAAATAGAACATTTGGAATAGAAAATTTGTTTAAAATAGATATAGTTAACCCTCCCAGATTATTTAATTAATTAATTTATTTTTATTAAAGGTTTTTATTTATTAGAGAGAGAGAGTGAGCGAGAGAGAGAGCACAAGCAGGGGGAGCGGCAGGGAGAAGCAGGCTCCCCGCTGAGCAAGGAGCCTGATGCGGGGCTCCATCTCAGGACCCTGGGACCATGACCTGAGCCGAAGGCAGATGCTTAACCGACTGAGCCACCCAGGCGCCCCTATTTTAGAATATATTATAAAATAGAATCTCTATTTTATAACTATCTTTTTAGGATTGGCCATCACTGCCAAAATAAAAATTATGAAAATAGTTTAATACCAAACTATAAGATAGTTACAGAAATAATACCTTTATTATTTAAAAAAGTTCTTAAAAATGTTTTTAAAAAGTTTGAAATTATAAGAAATTATCAAACAAAGGGCATGAGTAAATATGTAAGTCATTAAAAAGGAATTACAACTTAAAGAACAGAAGTGTCTAGCCCTATTCTTTTTTTTTTAAGATTTTATTTGTTTATTTGACAGAGACACAGCGAGAGAGGGAACACAAGCAGGGGGAGTGGGGGAGGGAGAAGCAGGCTTCCCGCGGAGCAGGGAGCCCAATGTGGGGCTCCATCCCAGGACCCTGGGATCATGACCTGAGCCGAAGGCAGATAGATGCTCAACAACTGAGCCACCCAGGCGCTCCCCTATTCTTTATAATAAAAGCAAGATAAAACAACTCTGAAATTCATGGCAGCTTTGTTCAGAAAAGGCAGCTGGACATGGCCCAGGTGTCTATCAACAGGAGAATCAATAAACACCTATGGTATATTCATGCCATGGGATACAGCTCAGCAATGAAAGGGAGAAGAAAACCTGCTCATACTTGAAACAGCAGGGAGTAATCTTAAAAACATTTTGCTGTGTGAAAGAATTCTTATCCCAATGAGTACATGTTGTATGATTCCATTGATGTGAAGTTCTGGAATTGGTGCAAGTAAACTATGATTTAAAAAATTGAAAACAGTGGTTGCCTTTGGGATGGGCGCAGGTATTAGAGGCAGGGTTTGATGGAAAGAGTCATGAAGCCACATTTGGGCATAATGGTGATGTCCGGTGTATCTTGATAGAGGTTTGTGTTTCATGGGTGTATGTATTTGTCAAAACTCATCAAATGGTACATTTAAGACCCTGAACAGCCAAAGCAATCTTGATAAAGAAAAACAAAGCTAGAGGTATCACAATCCCAGATTTCAAGATATACTACAAATCTGTAGTATTTGATTACTGTAGTAATCAAAACAGTATGGTACTGGCACAAAAATAGACACATGGATCAATGGAACAGAGTAGAGAGCCCAGAAATAAACCCATATTTTTATGGTCAGTTAATCTATTACAAAGGAGGCAAGAAGATGCTGTGGGAAAAAGATAATCTCTTTAACAAATGGTGTTGGGAAAACTGGACAGCTACATGCAAAAGAATGAAATGGGACCACTTTCTTTCACCATACACCAAAAATAAACTCAAAATGGATCAAAGACCTAAATGTGAGACCTGAAACCTTAAATTCCTAGAAGAACACATAGGTAGTAATTTCTTTGACACTGGCCATGGAAACATTTTTCTAGATATGTCTCTTCTGGCAAGGGAAACAAAAACAAAATTAAACTATTGAGACTACATCAAAATAAAAAGCTTTTGCACAGTGAAAGAAACCATCAACAAAACAAAAAGGCAACCTAAAGGGGAGAAGATATTTACAAATGATATATCTGATAAGGTGGTACTATCCAAAATATAAAAAGAATGTATACAAATCAACATCAAAGACAGAAATAATCCAGTCAAAAATGGACAGAGGACCTAAATAGACATTTTTACAAAGAAAACATCCAGATGGCCAATAGACACGTGAACAAATGCTCAACATCACTGATCATCAGGGAAATGCAAATTAAAACCATAATGAGATATCACTTTACACCTGTCAAAATGGCTAAAATGAAAAACACAAGAAATAACAAGTGTTGGTGAGGAGAAAAAGAAACCTTTGTGCACTGTTGGTAGGAATGCAAAGTGGTGCAGCCACCGTGGAAAGGTGTATGGAGGTTCCTCAAAAAATTAAAAATAGAACTACCATATGAGCCTGTAATTCCACTACTGGGTATTTACACAAAGGATATGAAAACACTAATTTGAAAAGATATCTGCACCCCTATGATTGCAGCATTATTTACAATAGCCACAATATGGAAGCAACCCAATTCTCCACTGAGAGATGAATGGATAAAGAAGATGTGGTATATATATATATATATATATATATATACACAATGGAATATGACTCAGCCATAACAAAGAATGAAATCTTTCCATTTGCAACAACGTGAATGGTCTAGAGGATATAATGCCAAGTGAAACAAGTCAGTCTGAGAAAGACAACTATCATATGATTTCACTCAGGTGTGGAATTTAAGAAACAAAACAAATGAACAAACAAACAAACAAACCAGACAAAAAAAGCCAGACTCTTAAATGAAAAGAACAAACTGGTGGTTGCTAGAGGGGAGATGGGTGGGGGGGATGGTTGAAATAGATCAAAGGGATTACGAGTACACTTACCTTGAGGAGCACTGAGAATGTATGGAATTGTTGAATCATCTTGTACACCTGAAACTAATATAACACTGTATGTTAATTACATTTGAATAATAATTCGAAAAACCAAACAATATGCTTGCTGTAATGCTGCCATGCAGCTTCAAGACAAGGAGCCTGCCCTCCATTTGAACAACATAGCTCCTCAAGTCTCTCACATATGGATTCCTACACTGCCACGTGCTTACCAGTTGGAGGAAACATCAAGTTATACTCAAAATGTATATTTAAAAATTACAAATTTATTAAATAACTTTGTAATGGTCATATACTTTAGAAAGTAAAGTTGAGAGTTTTTATATGTTTAGATGTAGTGGGAACATGAATCTTTGAAAGAATTCATAAAGGGAAAGGTCAATACATAACTTCTGTACAAGAACCAACTAGTCACGGTGAAATTAAAAAGAGCAGGACAAATATTTGCTTTACATGTTAGAGAAATGAATTATTACATATAAAATATAAAAGTTTATTCTGATATGTATAAATATAAATGCACCCTTATGGGCAAATGACATAAACAGAATGAAATGCTGACAGTGAGCAAATGGAAAAATATTCAGACCATAACAAAACTCAAATAAACAATGAGATAGGGGCGCCTGGGAGGCTCAGTCAATAAGCATCTGCCTTTGGCTTCAGTCATGATCCCAGGGTCCTGGGATGGAGCCCTGCATCGGGCTTCCCGCAGAGCTTCTGTTCCCTCTCCCACTCCCCCTGCTTCTGTTCTCTCACTGTGTCTCTGTCAAATAAATAAATAAAATCTTAAAAAAATATATAAAAGAAAAAAAGAAAACAATGAGATAATGCACAAGCAGGGGGAAGCAGCAGAAGGAAAGAGAGAAGCAGGCCCCCGGCCAAGCAGGGAACCCAATGGGGGACTCGATTCCAGGACTCAGAGATCATGACCCAGGCCGAAGGCAGACACTTAACCATCTGAGCCACCCAGGAGCCCCGTGCTCATAATTTTCTGAGAGGGGACATAAAACAGTAACTTGATACTATGTACTAAGAACCATAAAACTGTCCACACCCTTTGACCCAGTAATTTCATTCATTGTAATTTAGGTGGAGGAGCTAATTCACCAGGAGGGCAATCCCTAGGTATGAGGGTATTCACCGTAGCATTCTCTATAATAGCAGAACTTCAACCACCTAAATGCTCAACAAAAGAGAAAGTAAAAACAGTGAGGTAAGTTGTAGTACATTAATGGGATGGAATATTCTACAGTTAACAGAAAGAAATAACTATGAAGAATATCAGATAGGGTAAAGAGTTGTTCAAAATAGCATTCTGAAAAACAAAATATCCAATTATGTAGGTGCTTTGCTCATAGCTCTTTAAGATATGCCAGTATGTAGGACTATGAGAGAGCAGAGATAAATAGATTGTGTTTGTTCCTGCTCCTTCCCATTGAGTTATGGAGCTGATAAATGTTCTTTTGGCATTGACACACTCCTCTACCTTCATTGTTCGCTCTTTTTTTCATTGTTCTGTCTTACCAATTTATTGAATGAGTATGCTTCTCCAAGGACACCCATGTCACCTAGAAAGAAAATCAACAGATAAATTTATTCATTAGTTATGGAGCCTTTACTTTGTATTCAGCACTGGGATACAATATGATCAAGATCTATTCCCCTCTGCTCATTGAACTCAGTTTACACAAACACAGATAAGGAGGTATTTGCAATATAGTATAGAAGTTCATAAACTGATAGGAAAGAAAAAAAGGGAAGCTAACTGGGAACCAGAATTCTTAGGTGTCAAATATTTTATCTCTTCAATGGGATTTTTCATTTAAAAGGGGCTCAAGGGATTTGCATTTTTAATTACTCCACTTTTCTATACATCATACATTTCCCTCCTTCTGGCTTCTCCCTGAGACATAAAAATGCTCCTCTCTCCTCCAAGGCAAAAATCGAATTTTTACTTCCACACTCCCTCTCATTATTTTTCCTATAATTCTCTTTCCTTTTAGTCCCAAATCCATACTTCTTTCTAATTTCATGCACTCATTCATCCAGCAACAATTATTGACTGTGAACTAGAGATGTACCAGCTCTGGAGTAGGTGGCCTCTGGGGCAGAGGCAAGAGCATAGAAGATTCATGACCATTGGCTCCCTAATGGACAAATGAGGCAGGATTTGACCCCATTTAGGGGATGTAGCCTGACTAGGTTCCTTACAACACTCTGACCAGGCTGCATTGTAGGCCCTTGCGCAAGAAAATAGTGTAGAGGGCTTTGAAAATCCACTTTTTATCAACTTCTACTCCACTGCTGTCATTTAGACAACTTCCTCTCAAGTCCCAAACCTTGAGACACATCTCTCCTATGTCTTGTCCTTCTTCCCCTAGACTTAGATCTTCAGAACTCTGATCTTTATGGCAATAATAGGAAATAAGTAGACTAGATGACAACACCCATTTTATAGGTGAGCAAAATGAGACTTGACCAAGGCCACATGACTGTAAGTGGAAGAAGGATGGTAAATGAGAAAAGTAATTGGCCCTGAAACTCATGAGATAAAAGTTATGGTCCTCTATTTGTAACCAATCCAGGTAGGTGGCCTTTCCCTCTTGGTCTGTTGCTTCACCTGAGAAGCTGTGCTCTGTAGGGGTCCTTCCAGCTCTCCACTCTGAAGTGACAAAATTTCTCCATTCCCTTTCAGCCTCCTCATGGAGGAGGAGGAAGCTTCCTAATCCTGAAGCCCAGGCCACAAACTGGATCAATTTAGTCCAAGTCTGGAGGAGGTGATGGAACTTGAGTATGAGGATTTTGTAAAGTTCCAGGAGATTCCAACGAGCATTCAAGGTTAGAGTTTGTGTATTAAAAACTCTGGAGCGGCAGGATGAGGGCCCTCCAGATCTGTGTTACTCTGCCCCTCCCTCCTAATCTTCCATCACCTGCTCCCCAGGTAACTCCTCCCTGTCCTGGGCTGATGCTGAAGCTGCAGTCAAGCCACACCCCTTAACCACTTTCCACATTATTTACTGTCCCCTCCTGTTGAAAGCCCTAATGGATTGTGCAGATTAAATAATCCCTGTGATTTTGGGCTGCCCGGGGGTTGGTCTGTCAGACAACGGCAGAAGCTGCCCTTGCTTGGTTCTAATTGAATCATTTGCTGTAAATAGCCTGTCTTCTTCCAATCAGGCTCTAATGGATGCAGGAGCAGAAATGAGTGGCCCATATGGAACGGTGGTTGCAGCAGTGACAGCAGCCATTGGCTCCAGTGAGAGACACAAGGCTCCAGGTCTTCCTTGTAGACTTGTAGACTTCCTCCCCCTCCTGGTCGGGGAGGCCCAGCCAGGAACCCTGCAGGAAATGTTGCAGGCTTCGAAGGGGGGCATTTTCAATTAGGAAAGTCCCCAGGGCAGGTGATGGAGGGGTTCCCTCTTACCTGCTTACCTACAACCTTCTTCCTCCTCCCCTCTCCTCACTCCCTCTCCTGGATACTCAGCCCTGCTCTGTCCTAGTCTCCCAAAGGAATCTGTATAATCTTTTCTTTTTAATTTTTTAAAATATTTTATTTATTTGAGAGAGAAAGAATGAGAGACAGAGAGCATGAGAGGGAGGAGGATCAGAGGGAGAAGCAGATTCCCTGCTGAGCAGGGAGTCTGATGCGGGACTCGATCCTGGGACTCCAGGATCATGACCTGAGCTGAAGGCAGTCGCTGACCAACTGAGCCCCCCAGGCCCCCCAGGAATCCATATAGTCTTCCTATTCAAAGAGAGAAGTTCTCATTCTTTCAAACTCTTGCTCTGAGATCAGGGATCCTCCGCCAGTGTATGGGGGGATCCAAGATAAAGATGCCTGATATCAGCCCTCACTGGTGCCCTCCTGGGATCCAGAACTCTTGAGTGAAGAGAAGAATCATCCACCAGGGAATGTTTTCATGTTACTAAACTCCATCTAGAGGGATGTGCACAGGGTTATCTTGTTTATTTATCCATCCTTAACCTACTTATTCAATGGAGCTTTATTTTCACCATAAACAAGGGGAATTGAGATGTTTCTTTCACAAGTTGTGTCCAGCCCAGCAGCAGAAATAAATAATGTACACGTGGCCACTCACTATATCTGCAGCTCAGATGCCACAGCACTATCACTCTTCCCTTGCCCTATGTGTTCAAGTTCACGGTCCTGAAACCATATCACCTGGAGTATACAAGGAAGATAATTCTGGGAGGAAAGAGAATTGGACTGTAGCCACTCTCCTGATGGAACCCCCAAAACCAGGATGGACTGGGCTGTCCTAGTCAAGGCCAAAGGACAGGAAAAAGCCAGGACAATGAGAATGGTATGAGAGCACCCAGGGGTGGACTGGGTCAGCTGGAAGAAATATTGTTTCTGGACATGGTGTCCTGCTAGAAACAGGAAAATCCCTAGTTAGCAGCATATGTGCACACCGGGGGAAATGAAGAAGAGTATGTGTGAGTATAACTCAGAGGTGTTATAGGAGCACCTTAAGACTGAATTTCAGAGCAGAAAAGCTCCCCTGAAACTGGGAACAGGACATCACTGGCTCCGCATTGCCTGGAACTGTGATTTACAACCAAGGCAGGCCCACTCTTTTTATCTCTGTACCACTTTACATATGGACCCTTTTCCCAAAATGTTCTTTATCTTCTCTCTTAGATTTTAAGGCTCAGATTTCCACTCCTCCCTCCAAAGGAAACAATCCCTCTCTTCTGTGTTTTATTTATTTATTTTTTTAGTCTTTCCCCACGTTTGGGAAATTCTTTGTCATTATTTCTTTAAATAAATTCTCTTTCCCCATCTCCCTCTGGGACCCCAATTATTCTGATATTTGTCTTTGATAAATCCCCATAGTTCATGTAGTTCATATAGGTTTTCTTTGCTTTTTAAAAATTGATGTTCTTTCATTTTTGTCTGTGTTTCAAAATTCCTATCTTCCAAGGCACATGTTCGTTCTTTCATCTGGTCTGCCCTGATGCAGAGGCTCTCTACTGCATTCTTCATCTCAATCATTGACTTCTTCAGCTCCAGAATTTCTGTTTGTTGCTTTTCTATCATTTCAATCATTTTGGGAAATAATTCATTTTGTTCATATATTTTATTCCAGATTTCATTGAATTGACTTTCTGAGTTTTCTTATAACTCATTGAAACTTCATAACTGCTATTTTAAGTTCTTTATCAGTTAGAGTGCAATATTCCATGCCTTTGAGCTCACTTGCTAGAGACTTGTGATTTTCTTTTTGTGATGCCATGTTTTCTTTGATTTTTTTCATATTTTATTTGAAGTAGTGGATACCTCCTTAACTCTGTGCTCGTTGCCTTCAGCAGATGGTATGTTATATTCTATGGCATTGTTATTTTTTTAAGATTATTTATTTATTTATTTATTTGAGAGAGAGAGAGTGAGCAAGGGAGAGAGAGCGCAAGAGAGCACATGAGCAGGGGGAGGAGCAGAGGGAGAGGGAGAGCAGACTCCCTGCTGAGCAGGGAGCCCAATGCAGGACTCCATCCCAGGACCCTGGCATCATGACCTGAGCCAAAGGCAGACGCTTAACGACTGAGCCACCCAGGTGCCCCTATGGCATTGTTATTAACAGAGTTTTTCCTCTGTGCTTGTGGAGCTGAACCTGCTCCACTCTTTTTGCTCTGTCCTGTGGCGGGATTTTTAAGTTTTTATGTTTTCTCTGGTTCTTGAAATTCACCAGGCTGGTTACTGGAAACCTCTCCTGTATTCCAGAAGGTGGCGCTATAGCTCAAGTTTATGGTTTCTTACTTGCCTGCCAACCACCGGCTATTTTCTGAGGGTGCTGTCTGCAGAGAGCTCTAGCAAACACACCTGAAAGCAGGCACAGGGAGCCTGCAGCAGGGTGCCCAGAGGTGTGGTTTTAGCAGTAGTGCCCTGGGGGCACCTAGCTACCGGGTAGGGAGGTCTGGTACTCTGGTACTCCCAGAGGCTGGTGAATGGACTTCCCGCGGAGCACAATCCCTTTAAGGTGGTTTGAACTTCTTACCAGCCTCTTTCCTAATATCCTCCCTCCCCAAGGTTTAAAACTCCCATTTTGGCACTCCCAGTGCTGATGGAGACAAATGGGTTTCTCCAGTCACGTTCTGCCAGGCTGGGGCAGCCAGGTACTCACTCACCGCTTTCCCTTTCCCTGTGGGAGAGGTCACCACCGCCAGATAAAGCAACCTTGTTCACTGTTTCCTTGGGGAGGAGGACAAGCGACAGGAAATTGTCTCTTACTGCCTCCACGGCAACCAAATTCATATTTTTTCTTTTCTTCTTTTTCTCCGATGGTGTGCCTGAGCCTGGACTTCTACAAATTGTCACGCAAGTGGGAGTGCCTGCCCCCGTCAGCATGCACCCGATTTTTGCCTGAGGGCGGCTAGAAGGGTCCAGGCTCCGCCTGTTCTGTGTTCTGTTAATGGAAGTTTGTCTGTCTCTTACCAGGAGCCGTGGTGGGTGAGATTCCTCCCAGGTTCCTTGGAGTAAAGTCCTAGGACCCAAAAGACCAATCAAGGCAATTTTGTTCGTGAATGGATGACTAATTCGTTGACTTAAAAGGGGGATAAAGAGGAAGAACGGCTTGCCGCCATGTTGCTGACGTTAACTCTTACTGCTTTTGGTTATAGCATCCCCATGGTCTCCTCTGATTCTTTAACAGCTTCGTAGTCTTTCCTAGCTTTTTCATGATTTTGACGCTTTTGAATGCACTGATCATATATTTCTTAAACTGCCCCCAATTGAGGTTATCTGATATTTTCTCATGGTTAGATAGAGGTTATGGATCTTGGTAAGGAATATCCCAGAAGAGAGGTGCCTGTCTCATTGATCCCATCAGGCAGTTCATGAAGTCAATCTGCTTCAGATTCTCTCTCCCTCTCCCTCACTCTATCTCTCTCAAGTAAATAAATAAAATCGTTAAAAAAAACAAAATAAAATGACAGTTAAAAAAAGACATATTTACAACGAGCCATAATATGATGTGGTATATGAACCACGCTAGTGGCATGAGCCAAAACTCTCAGAGGGCAAGGACAGCATCCTTCACCTCTCTACCCTTAATGTCAGGCAAAATATGTGGCATAGAGGACTTCAGCACAGACTTCTCTACCAAATGAATCCATGCTCTGGGAGCTCAGAAGACAAAGTGGAAGCCTTGGATACACAGTAATTTAAATCTCTTAGGATTTACTATAAGCTCATTGAGGACAGTGGTTTACTTTCTCTGTATTTTTTTCAAAAAAATTTTTTTAAAGATTTTTTTAAATTTATTTATTGAGAGAGAGAGAGAGAGAGAATGGTAGTTATTTATTTATTGAGAGAGAGAGAGCGTGAGAGGGAAGAAGGTCAGAGGGAGAAGCAGACTCCCTGCTCAGCAGGGAGCCTGATGTGGGACTCGATCCTGGGACTCCAGGATCATGACCTGAGCCGAAGGCAGTTGCTTAACCAACTGAGCCACCCAGGCACCCTCAAAAATCGTATTTATTTATTTGAGAGAGAGAGCAAGCACGGGGTGGGGGGGAAGAGGAGGGGAGAAGCAGGTTCCCTGCTGAGCAGGGAGCCCAGTGGTGAGCTCAATCCCACGACATAGAAATCATGACCAACCAGAGCTGAAGGCAGACACCCAATTGACTGAGCCACCTAGGCGCCCCCACTTTCTCTATATTTTGTTGATATATGTTTGGGATTGTTAGTATGTTTTGTTTATCTTTCATGAAAATTTCTTTACAGTCATTGTTAATTTTTTAAAAATATTTTTAAATAAATTTTTAAATAAAATTTTTAATTTTTAAATAAATATTTTTTAATAAAATTTTTTAAATTTTTAAAATAATTTTTAAATAAAAATCTTTCCTATCATGAAGCACACTATAACATGAAAAGAGCAAATCTCAGATGCTTATCTTGCAAACAGTAAATTCCTAATTATCTATTTCCATCTGAGTCACAGATAATATGGGACAAATATCCGTCTTTATTGCTCCCTTTTCCCACCACCTACCTGCACCCTGGCCACCTACCCTAACTCCTAACTTTCTTTCATACGCATTTAGAAAATCAGAGTAATTTTATCCTTAGGCCAAGCAACACACCAGTAGACTGGTGTGAGAATCCTGTAGTGTCAGGTAAAGTAAATGACTGTGAGGTCATAACTAACACTGTTCCTTCTATTACTGTGTGTAGTTTATGCTAATGTATTTTATTTCTGAGGCCAATTGAAAGATGAGGTAAGTAATCATGTTGGCTATGGGAACACTTAGCATTATTGTGGGAAATTAAAGCTGTTTTATTCTTGTATTTATGGTTCTTCCGACTCTTGTGGTGGAATCAAACTTGGTCAGATTGCTTGCTTTTTCTTAAAGAGTTTTACAACTCCAGATGAAAGCCCTGGCTGCCTGTCTTCAAAACTCATTGGAGTTGGTGGCTCCATGTGTGACAGCTGTCGTGCACCCAGGGAGGACAAACACACTTCAAATACCTATAATGCCCCTCAGGTAAGAAATAGTGTTTGAAAGAAAACTTAGAAAGTAATTCTGATACTTCATAACTAATCTGTACTCTGTAGATGCATTTGAAAGTCTATCTTATGATAAAACCTAAACTCAAAGTAAGAAATACAGGGAATGTAGAAAAGGAAATATAAGTTCCTATTTCCCAAATCTTAGGTCAATAATTGTTGATTTTTGAATAATGGATATCCATATTTTATTGTTTTTCTGAATCTGAAGATTTTTTTTTTTTACTAGAACTATACGTGTGGAGGTGTAATGCTCATGGTAGTCCCCAGGGTGTCAAAAAGCTGTTGTAGTTGCACGATCACCAATATTTCTTTAATGAATGAGAAGCAATTTATTTTGCCTTTTACCTTCCATTTTAGCACAGCACCCAGTTATTATTAGTTATTCTTTTTATTATTTTTCCATATGAGATATTGAATCTTCACATAACTGATAAGTAAATCTAGAGTGGAAAGGTGAAGAAACTTTTCTAAAATCACATTAGTGTTGCAGATGGGATTTGAACCTAGATTGTTGTTCTAAGCTTAGGTTCTTATTGTTAATTAAAATCTGTCTAAAGCTTTGGGTCAAGAATTAGATGTTAAGTTTATCAGTAGGAAAATACTTAGACATGGCTCAATCCAAGTGAGCTGTGACACTCTCTAAAAAACTGTATCCTTGGGTCTTTCATGCCAGGGATGTGGGTTACATACAGATTTGCATTTGAATATTACTATGTCTGTTGTTTTGTGTGAGAAATACTTAAACTAATATAACAAAGCAAGATCTAAAGATGCAATGTGGAGTGAACTAAAATATTATGTTGCTTCTTCTCCATTCTTCTACCAATTCAATTTCATGATTCTATAACACATTGATTAAATGTCATAAGATAAGGAGTTAGGAGATAAAAGGAAGCACAGAAATTCTGTTAATATAAAATGAATTATAGAATGCTTCCAGAATGAAGCTGATCTTGATCAGTGTGATGAAGGGAAGGGAGGATCTTATTGTGAAGATTGACAGTCTAGAGTTAGTTCTCCAAACTTGCTGTGCATCAGAATCACCTGAGGAACATAGTAACTATACAGTGCTCAGACCTGACCCGGGAGATTCAGATTCAGTTGGCTTAGGGTGGGGCCTGGGAATGTCTTTATACTTGGCTGATGCTGGTGTAATAAGGCTTCGGACATTTTTTTTTTTTTTTTTTGGAAAACATAGGTTTAGGACCCAGTCCAAAGTTTTGTTTTTGTTTTTCTTAAATTTCTTTTAAAAAAAAAATATTTTATTTATTTATTTGAGAGAGAGAGAACGAGTGGAGAGGAGAGGGAGAAGCAGACTCCCTGCTGAGCAGGGAGCCAGATGCGGGGGCTCCATCCCAGGACCCCAGGATCACGACCAGAGCTGAAGATAGATGCTTAACCAACTTAGCCACCCAGGCACCCCTTCTTTTAAATTTCAATCTTCAGCATTTTAAAAAAGTTTTGATGTCATTCTCTCTTACCATCAGATTTTTTTCTGGCTTTTTTTGGAATATGCACAAGGTAATGTCTATTCTTTAATAGAAGCCAAGATTCTGATCCATTTTTGCTGTTATCATATTAAGTTATTCTAATATCTCTTGTGCTAAATCAGATGAAAGTCTATTTTCTTGTTTCCTTGGAATTAAAAATGGAGTAAGACTCTTAGAGTATATGATTATGGGCTATCAATATATTTGTATTTACATTTCCTTTAAATATCAAAGTTTATTGCCAGAAGCACCAGTAGTGTTTGACTGAACCTTCTTTTTTAGTACAGAAATGACTGCTTTCCAGAATCAGCTTTCTTTCTTTCAATGTTTGCTACAGCTTTGAAAATTGGATAAATACTCCAGTGACTTACCAAAAAGATTTATGCTAGTAGTGAACTATTACTATTTGGCATTTGTCAGTATTTCCTGAAAGCATCTAGAAATGTCTTATCCCCTTCCTTCTCCAATCCTATAGTGCACTAAGGAGGTTTCCCCAAGCTGCTTTGAGGCCATATATATACGCCATATTGCATACCCAGGTGCATACTGCACACCCAGCATGGAGTCCAGTGTGGGCTCAAACTCATGACTCTGAGATCAAGACCTGAGCCAAGATCAAGAGTCTGACACTTAACTGACTGAGCCACCCTGGTACCTGCAGAGGACTTAAAAAAAAAAAAATTATTTATTTATTTATTTATTTGAGAGAGAGAGAGCAGGGGAAGGAGGAGAGGGAGGGGGACAAGCAGACTCCATGCTAAACCTGGAGTCCGAGGAGGGGCTCGATCCTACATCCTGAGATCATGACCTGATGATGGAGAGAGAGAGAGAGAGAGATTGAGGGATTTATTGCAAGGAATTGGCATATGCAATTGTGGGGGGCTGGCTAGTCAAGTTCAAAATTTCTAGGGCAGGAAATTAGGAAAGAAAGGTTGGAATCTCTCAAGCAGGAGGTGACACTGCATTTCATAGGTGAAATTTCTTATTCTGCAGGGAAACTTTGTTTCTGCTCTTAAGGCCTTTCAACTACCTGGGATAGACCCACTCTGACTGTGGGGGATAATCTACACAAAGTCAACTGACTATAGATGCTAACTGCATCTATAAACTACCTTCACAGTAACACCTCAATTAAAGTTTGATTGAATAACTCAACACTATAACCTAGCAAGGGACACATAAAAGAGTAGCACAGCAATGCTTGGAAAATGCTATGGTAGAGAAAGTATAAAATACCAAGGACAGACACAACAGGAGTTTTTATCTTATACTAAAGGAGAATCAGATGTTTTCCTGAAAGAAATGACAATTAAGGTAAGACCTGAGAGATGAGTAGGAATTAGATAAAGAGGTAAACAGAGAATATTCTGGGATGTGGTACCCAGAGACCAGAGAGAGAGAAAGCTAGAGATGTAATTTTCTCTTCTTATCAGATTTTTCCTTTCTTTTTTCAGAATACCTATGAGGTGATGGTTGTTCTTTAACGGGAGCCACAATTTGATTTTTTTTTCTTTTGTAATTATTATATTAACTTGTAATGTCCTTAGTGCTGAACGAGATGAAACTCCGTTTTCATGTTTTAATTAGCATTCCCAGTTACTGGTGAGATGAAGCACCTTTTCATAGGTTTAGTTGATATTCAGGTTTCCTCCTCTATAGATTGCTTGTTTGTAACCTTTGCACATTTTCTATTGGGTACGTTTCTTTTCCTTATTCATTATGTGTGATTTTTTTTTAAATTTTATTTATTCATTTGAGACACAGAGATAGAGAGAGAGAGCATGAGCAGGGGGAGAGGCAGAGGGAGAGGGAGAAGCAGGTTTCCTGCTGAGCAGGGAGCCTGATGTGGGGCTCGATCCCAGGACCCTGGGATCATGACCTGAGCTGAAGGCAGACGCTTAACCATCTGAGACACCCAGGCGCCCCCATTATGTGTGATTTGGGTATGACTAGAAATCTTTTGTCTTTATATGCACTGCAGATATAGTCTCCCAGGGAACACCAGTCCAAACTAGGAGGAGCTTTGTAGACTACAGTTTGCAGGTGAGTGCAAGGGGACCTCATTAAGTCAGAGAGTACTGGGGTGATCTTGATTCTGGACCCAAGTCTCACTTATAGGACAGAGTCCTTATATTAAGCGGGAACATGGGGGCAAAGGAAAGAGGGTCAAGGAGACAGCGCATTTCACAAAGTACAGTATTTTTAAACAATTCAAATAAATGACAGAAGAGGGAGCTCTAGAATCTTGAAGCTAGGAAAACTACACTGGCTTCTAGTACAAAAAACTCATCTCACTGAAATATAAGCAATAAGAAAGAAAAGCAGTCAAACACATTAAAAATTATTATCAGTGGGGACCAGGACAAATAAAAAAGGGGTGCCTCACTGGCTTAGTCAGTAGAGCATGTGACACTTGATCTCAGGGTTGTGAGCTCAAGCCCCACATTGGGGGTAGAGATTAATTAAAAATAAAATCTTAAAAAGATTATTATCAGAAAAAAAGGAAAATTAGAAGCAGAACAACATTCTTTCAAGCAATGTAAACACACCAGAAAGACATGATAAAATAAAGGAAAACTATATTCTAGTATTTTAAATAAATAAGCTAAAAGAAGAAAATAATAGAGGGTATAAAAGAACAACTTAAATTGGAATCAAAATAACTCAGAAAGAATATTATCAGAGAAAAGAAAACATGAAGACTTGAAAATGAAGCTTAGAAAACCAAGGAAAGTGTTAGAAATAAAAGAAACTAAACTTGAAGCAAAATATTAATTAATAAATACCACGGGCAGTACGTAAAAAGAAACAGGAAATGGGAAGGAGGAAAATTTTAAATTAAAAATATGAAAGAAATGAAAAAAGGATTTAAGAGAAAGTGACATAGAACCTCAGGAAAGTGTCTCTGTGTGTTTTTGTGTGTGCATGTGTGTGTAAATTCCTGAGGAAGAAAGCCAAAGCTACTGAACAGAACAGAACAAATATGAAAAAATCATCATGGAAGAAAACCATTGTGAAATAAAAGGCAACTTGAAGTCATATATTGAAAGAATATACTGTGTAGCCTGGAAGATCAACCCAGAGTTGATATTCTAGTAAAATAATTAGAACTAAAAAAAAAAAAAAAAGAAAAAAAGAAAAATGAATTCAAAATATTCAATAACAAAAAGTTTAAGAGTCTCTTTCAGCCTCTCTGTTTCAGAGACTATGAAAAAAATCATGCTCCAGGATTTATTCTGAGGGGTAGCATTGGCTGAGTGTCTTCTGGGCTCCTGCCAGTTCTTGGGTAGTTGTGGCCCTCGCCTAGCCCTGGGTGCTCACCCCACGATGTTCTTCCAGCACAGAGTAATGCAGCTGGCATTGTACATTCCATTATGTGCACTCATGCTTGATCAGAATGAAGGAGAGTAAGGGTCTGAGAGGAGACAACCTAATGCCTAATCTCAAAGATAAAATTATACATGAGGATATATTGCATTCCTAGGCAGTAAAAAATGAAAGGTAAACCAGGGTTTTGCCTTCTATTGGATAATCATAACCATATGGTACCAGTAGGGCAAATGTAAAGGTGGTAAAAATCATTTATGTGTTGAGATCTGAAGAGCCCTTCCAATGCTAAGAGGAAAAAGAATTTCTTTCACTGAAAGATGAGGTTCCATTATTAGACGTTCAGTCCTCTGCTTTAAGCCTTGTCCTTGGCACATTGGAAATATTCAAAGCACTTGGCTATTATGATAGAAATGGTAACAGCACACTCAGTGTCCTTTCAACCTTCCTAGTTATTTGGAAAACTAAGGCATAACTGTTCCCACACTTCCTTAAAGCTGCTGTCTGAGAGCAAATTTTGTCCAATTAAATGTCTTTTGTGGGACTGGAAGGCAGAACTACAAACATTATTTTTTTTAACATTTTAGTTCCCTGTGTGAAATTCCATTCCACTTAAAATACTTACAAGTAGCTTTTATTTCTAAAACTGACCCGGAGTCTCATAGATGTGAAAAAGCATGTATATTGGGGAGAATGGATGAAGCAATGTGAGGGAATAAAATTTCTCATGAAAGCACGAGCTCTAAAACATGGGGACAGAACACGGCTCACAAGAAAACCAGTCCCATTTCATATGTAACTGAAAGATGGCTTCTTTAAAAACTGATTCTTCTGGAAGAACTTACCGGGCAGTTAGGCTGGTCTTCTCCACAAAAGTAAAATAATAATCCTCAGTGTCTCCTAACGAAATTCCAAGTAAATCTCCTTGCCATCACACAATGTCCTTCATCTGTTCTTGGTTCTTTTATATCCACCTCCTTCCCCATTTTAAGAAGTTAGAAATGTAAAATAGCCTTACAGCTATTTTAGTTAAATGTTACTATTTTCTAAACATATAAAGAAGCTTAATCAGTAGAACCACTTTCCTAATATGATCTATAGTTGATCTAATGACTAGATATGATCTAACTTTATCCCATACCTGGTAGGACTGCAGAGAATAAAAATTAGATGGAGGAGGGCCAGTCTAAACATTTCATGCTCAACATACATGACAGAAGTAGGAATAAATTTTCTTAACAGCCTCCTCCTATTCTGCCTCATCTCCTTCAGGAACCTGGTATCCCTATTCCTTTTTTTTTTAAAGAAATGAGGGGGTTTTTTGTTTGTTTTTACAGATTTTATTTATTTATTTGTCAGAGAGAGCACAAGCAGGGAGAGGGGCAGGCAGAGGCAGAAGCAGGCTCCCCGCTGAGCCAGGAGCCTGATGTGGGACTCGATCCCAGGACCCTGGGATCATGACCTGAGCTGAAGGCAGATGCTGAACCGACTGAGCCACCCAGGCGCCCCTGGGTGTCCCTAAGCATTTCATGGCAGTATTTTGGCCAATGAGAACTCCCGAAGTTCTGAGGCAAAAGGAACAGGTTATTCCTAGGTTTGCCACGGGCAAAGCAGTGAAAAGGAGCAACCACTCTAGCCCAGGGTCCCTGGGTCTCTGCTGGGCCCCTGGGCTCCTTGGGGCTCCTGTTCTTCACATTCCCATTGTAACTGGAAGTTCCTGTGGATGGCACTTACTGGTACTGAAGAGAAGTTGGGCACTGATTCCTTCCCTGTGTTTGATGACTGCTTCATGGGGTGCTGAGGACAACTGGTCCAGGGCTGAGGAGATTCCAAAGGCCTTTATGGGCTTCTGGGTCTCTGATGCTGAAGACTGACTCTGTGTTATAGAAGTCAGTATAAGACCTAACATTTGCAAGTTGATTGATTTCACACCAGCTACAAGGATATTTGCCTGGAAATAGAAACACAATTTCTACTTGTGTCTTGGGAGCCCAGTTATCCAGGGACACCCCTCATAAGATGGCAGCCTGGATTGCTGGGCTCGTCCCACACAGTTGACTTGCGTCTTCACCACGGCTGCGCCTCATCAAAGAAGCTGCAAGAACACCCACTCATCAGGTGTCCCCTTGCCTGCAGAGCTCCCTTAAATCAGACAAAGCTGAGGAGAAGAAGCCAAGAAACTCACCTCTGGATAAGTGACATAGGTGTTACAACAATACATGGCTGGCACCGTGACCACGACTGAGTTCTCACTCCGTTTCTGTAGGCTCTGCACTCACACGCAGCTCTCACCTGCTTGGCTGTTTTCCATTGGTGCCCTGAACATGAGTTAGCTGAAGTTGTTGTTGCAGAAGACCATGAAGTTCCTGACCGTTATTTATAAATGCTCACTCAGTATCTATTTGCTCTGTGTTTACACATAATTCTGGCAAGCCCTGTTTCTGTTCTCATCAGTACAGATTAATTGTGTAGATGTCCAAAAAGCCTTTTTATAGTTATTGACCAGTATTTACAGGTTGGCATTCGTTCCTATAGTTTGCAAAGCACTTTATCTAGTTTTCCATACAAGTTGATATAAGTTGGCACTTGAAAGAGTGAACTTTTGGTATCATCATAATAATAGCCATCACTTTTAGTGCTTCCTCCATGCCAGGCAAAGTGCTAGGTGCTTAAGATAAGTTGTCATTAATTCTGCTGGACAGTGAGCCTGCAACATGGCCAGGCATGCTTCTGAGAGGTTTGGGAAGGCAGATTCCTTCTGCTTGGCTTTGGCAGTTGGTTTTATTTTGAGAATTAAAGACACATGGCTCTCCTCTTAAGGTGGAGGACTATGTACTGATTTCATTTAATTTATCATATTGGGCTGATGTAGTTAGATAAATAATAATAATAATATTCTTAAGTATCCGCTCTGTGCCAATCAATGTGTCTGGTTTTTAACATAAAATATCTTTATTCCAGTCAGGTAGTTATTATTATCCACATTTTATATGGTGAGAAACACTGGCTCCAGGGGAGTATCATCTGCTCAAGGACAGTAGGTGAGTGATAGAGCCAAGACTCAACTCCACTTGCATAAGAACCTAAAGCCAGACTCTTCCCAATCCCAGATCACTCCAGTTAGAGAGGAAATCCCCTTAACTGCAATTTATGGTTCCTAAACACTGCTCGAAGGGACTCACCTCTGCAAGGAGTTTTCTGGTATAGTGGGAAGGTTCTTATTTCTATCCCTTTTCTCCATGGAACAGTGATCTCAGCCAGGGAGAGGAGAGCCATTCTGCAGCCTATGAGTCTAAGTCGAGAGAGAATTTTAATCATCTAAGAGGAACCCAGCCAGAGTAATTCCTAGACCTCACTGGCTGAGTCCACCTCTCAGAATGACCTGGCTCTCTTCCACCACGCTCAGTTCTTTTCCTGGCAGCTGAAGGTACTGTAAACACGGTCTCTGTACCTTGGAATTGTTAGAGGATTTTTTTCCTCCGTCGGTGCCCGTGGTTCTTGGTCACACCACTTCAAAGAATGAAGAGGTAGATCAGACGGAGTGGTGGGCAGCAAAGCAAGGTTTACTGAGCGATAGTAAAGTGACAGTACAAAGCTCCCAAGGAGAGAGGGGACCCGAAGGGGTTGCCACCGGAGTTTCTAAGTCAAGGGGTTTTTACGGTCTTGTTGGTGGGCTGTTTCAATCTGATTAACCCTCCCTGTGCCTGTCATCCAATCAGATTTTTGTCACCTATCTATCATATGGGAAAGGGTGGAGGGCTCCTTCCAGGGCGGGGTAAAATCCTTTTAAGGGTGGTTTCCTCTTAGGGTGGGGGCCTGCTGTCCCTGACTGCCTGCCTTCCAATTATCCTTCATCAGAAGGAACCTCTCCTGGTGCCTACAGCAAAGAAGGTGCCTGCGGTGTTGGGAGAGCAGCCCCTATGGCAAGTTGACTCCACTCTGCAGGAAAGTCAGCTGGCTAGAAGAGTCCAGGAAGACCCCATGAACAGGAAATCCCATTCCTTCCTTCAGCCATAAATGTCTTTCCCCTGCATTGTCTATTCTAAAAGCCACTGATGTCATCCCTTTGGTTCTAGGCTCATCTGGCTATTGGAAGGCTAAAGGTGACTATAGCTGGGTATTCCACACATTCCCCCTCCCCACCTCCATCCCCCGCCCCACCATGCCCTGGTCAGTTAGGCCATGATACATTTCAGCATTTTAGGCTCTGGTTAACTGGTTTCTCCTGAGGGCAGGCCTTCTAGAAAAGAAGCTCTCGAATATTAAAAAAATGGTTCCTTTCCCCTCCCTCTCTGGGAACACTAGGAGGTTTTTCTCTGTTATTTACTCCAGGAGGTGTATAGCTCCAAGAGGCAAATCCCACCAGTGGATTTTTCTCTCATACGTACTGTGAGAACCTGGTCAAGTTCCTAGGGGTAAAATGAACACATCACATCTGTGGGGAGTCCCCTATGAATGAGTGTCCCTGGAACTTTTTTATAAAGATTTTATTTATTTTAGAGAGAGAGGGAGCGGGAGTGGGGAGGGGCAGAAGGGGAAGAGAAAGAATCTGAAGCAGTCTCCACACTGAGCAAGGAGCCCAAGGGGTAGGGGGGATCGATCCCAGGACCGGGAGATCATGACCTAAGCTGAAACCAAGATTCAGACGCTTCACTGACTGATCCACCTAGGCACCCCACCCCTGGAGCTTTTATTTATCTATCTATCTATCTATCTATCTATCTATCTATCTATCTATCTATCTATTTATTTAATTTATTTTTTAAAAGATTTTATTTATTTATTTGACAGAGAGAGACACAGCGAGAGAGGGAACACAAGCAGGGGGAGTGGGAGAGGGAGAAGCAGGCTTCCCGCCGAGCAGGGAGCCTGATGTGGGGCTCGATCCCAGGACCCTGGGATCATGACCTGAGGCGAAGGCAGACGCTTAACGACTGAGCCACCCAGGTGCCCCTATTTTTTTTTTTTATTATGTTATGTAAGTCACCATACAGTACATCATTAGTTTTTGATGTAGTGTTCCATGATTCATTGCATATAACACCCAGTGCACATGCCCTCCTTAATACCCATCACCAGGCTAACCCATAGCCCCCCCCCAAAACCCTCAGTTTGTTTCTCAGAGTCCATAGGCTTTCATGGTTCGTCTTCCCTTCCAATTTCACCCCCCTTCATTTTTCCCTTCCTTCTCCTAACGTCCTCCATGCTATTCTTTATGTTCCACAAATAAGTGAAACCATATGATAATTGACTTTCTCTGCTTGACTTATTTCACTTAACATAATCTCCTCCAGTCCCATCCATGTTGATGCAAAAGTTAGGTATTCATTCTTTCTTTCTTTCTTTCTTTCTTTCTTTTTTTTTAAAGATTTTATATATTTATTTGAGAGAGAGAGAATGAGAGATAGAGAGCATGAGAGGGAAGAGGGTCAGAGGGAGAAGCAGACTCCCCGCCGAGCAGGGAGCCCGATGCAGGACTCGATCCCGGGACTCCAGGATCATGACCTGAGCCAAAGGCAGTCGCTTAACCAACTGAGCCACCCAGGCGCCCTCTTTCTTTTTTTAAATTTATTTTTATTATGTTATATTAATCACCATACATCATTAGTTTTTGATGTAGTGTTCCATGATTCATTATTTGCGTATAACATCCAGTGCTCCAGGTATTCATTCTTTCTGATGGCTGAGTAATATTCCATTGTATATATGGACCACATCTTCTTTATCCATTCGTCTATTGAAGGGCATCTCAGCTCTTTACACAGTTTGGCTATTGTGGACATTGCTGCTATGAACATTGGGGTGCATATGGCCCTTCTTTTCACTACATCTGTGTCTTTGGGGTAAATACCCAGTAGTGCAATTGCTGGGTCATAGGGTAGCTCTATTTTTAATTTTTTGAGGAACCTCCACACTGTTTTCCAAAGTGGCTGTACCAACTTGCATCCCCACTAACAGTGTAAGAGGGTTCCCCTTTCTCCACAACCTCTCCAACATTTGTTGTTTCTTGCCTTGTCAATTTTTCCATTCTAACTGGTATGATATGGTATCTCAATGTGGTTTTGATTTGAATTTCCCGATGATGAACATTTTTTCATGTGTCTATTAGCTATTTGTATGTCTTCTTTTGAGAAGTGTCTGTTCATGTCTTCTGCCCATTTTTTTTAATAAAGATTTTATTTATTTATTTGACAGAGAGAGACAGCGAGAGAGGGAACACAAGCAGGGGGAGTGGGAGAGGGAGAAGCAGGCCTCCCGTGGAGCAGGGAGACCGAAGCAGGGCTTGATCCCAGGACCCCGGGATCATGCCCTGAGCCGAAGGCAGATGCTTAACGACTGAGCCACCGAGGCACCCCTTCTGCCCATTTTTTGACTTATGTATTTTTTGGGTGTTGAGTTTGAGAAGTTCTTTTTATTTTTTTAAAGATTCATTTATTTATTTTGAGAGTGAGAGAGAGAGAGAGAGAGTACATGAGAGGGGGGAGGGTTAGAGGGAGAAGCAGGCTCCTCGCTGAGCAGGGAGCCCGATGTGGGACTCGATCCCGGGACTCCAGGATCATGACCTGAGCCGAAGGCAGTCACTTAACCGACTGAGCCACCCAGGCGCCCCGAGTTTGAGAAGTTCTTTATAGATCTTGGATATCAGCCCTTTTCTGTAGTGTCATTTGTAAAAATCTCCCATTCCGTGGGTTGCCTCTTTGTTAACTGTTTCCTTTGCTGTGCAGAAGCTTTTTATCTTGATTAAGTCCCAAAAGTTCATTTTCACTTTTGTTTTGCTTGCCTTTGGGGATGTGTCTTGAAAGAAGTTGCTGTGGCCAATGTCAAAAAAGTTACTGCCTATGTTCTCCTCTAGGATTTTGATGGATTCCTGTCTCACATTGAGGTCTTTCATCCATTTTGAGTTTATCTCTGTATATGGTGTAAGAGAATGATCGAGTTTCATTCTTCTGTATATAGCTGTCCAATTTTCCCAGCACCATTTATTGAAGAGATTGTCTTTTTTCCTGCTTTGTCAAAGATTATTTGACCATAGAGTTGAGGGTCCATATCTAGGCTCTCTATTCTGTTCCATTGGTCTATGTGTCTGTTTTTGTGCCAATACCATGCTGTCTTGGTGTTCACTGCTTTGTAAGATAGCTTGAAATCAGGCAACGTGATGCCCCCAGCTTTGTTTTTCTTTTTCAACATTTCCTTGGCGATTCGGGGTCTTTTCTGATTTCATACAAATTTTAGGATTGTTTGTTCCAGCACTTTGAAAAATGCCACGGAGTCATGATTGGGATGGCGTTGAAGGTATAGATTGTTCTGGGCAGCATAGACATTTTAACAATGTTTATTTTTCCAATCCATGAGCATGGAATGTTTTTCTATCTTTTTGTGTCTTCTTCAGTTTCTTTCATGAGTGTTCTGTAGTTCCTAGAGTATAGATCATTTATCTCTTTGGTTAGGTTTATTCCAAGGTATCTTATGGTTTTTGGTGCTATTGTAAGTGGAATCGATTCTCTAATTTCTCTTTCTACAGTTACATTGTTAGTGTATAAGAAAGCAACTGATTTCTGTGCATTGATTTTGTATCCTGCCACATTACTGAATTGCTGTGTGAGTTCTAGTAATTTGTGGGTGGAGTCTTTTGGGCTTTCCACATAAAGTATCATGTCATCTGTGAAGAGAGTTTGACTTCTTCTTTGCCAATTTGAATACTTTTTATTTCTTTTTGTTGTTTGATTTCTATTGCTAGGACTTCTAGTCCTATGTTGAACAATAGTGGTGAGAGTGGGCATCCTTGTCATGTTCCTGATCTTAAGGGAAAGGCTCTCAGCTTTTCCCCATTGAGAATGATATTCGCTGTGGGTTTTTCATAGATGGATTTTATGAAATTGAGGAATGTTCCCTCTATCCCTATATTCTGAAGAGTTTTACTCAGGAAAGGATGCTGTATTTTGTCAAATGCTTTTTCTGCATCAATTGAGAGGACCATATGGTTCTTCTCTCTCTTATTGATGTGTTCTATCACATTGATTGATTTGTGAATGTTGAACCACCCTTGCATCCCAGGGATAAATCCCACTTGGTTGTGGTAGATGATCCTTTTAATGTACCTTTGGATCCTATTAGCTAGGATTTTGTTGAGAATTTTGGAGTCCATATTCATCAGGGATATCGGTCTGAAATTCTCCTTTTTGATGGGGTCTTTGCCTGGTTTGGGCATCAAGGTAATGGTGGCCTCATAGAATGAGTCTGGAAGCTTTCCCTCTGTTTCTATTTTTTAAAACAGCTTCAGGAGAACAGGTATTATTTCTTCTTTGAATGTTGGGTAGAATTCCCCAGGGAATCCATCAGGCCCTGGACTCTTGGTTTTTGGGAGGTTTTTGACCATTGCTTCAATCTTGTTACTGGTTATTGGCCTATTCAGGTTGTCAATTTCTTCCTGTTTCAGTCTTGGTAGTTTATAGGTTTCCAGGAAGGCATCCATTTCTTCCAGGTTGCTTAATTTATTCGCATACAGTTGTTGATAATAGTTTCTAATAATTGTTTCTATTTCCTTGGTGTTAGCTGTGATCTCTTCCATTTCATTCATAATTTTATTAATTTGGGTCCTTTCTCTTTTCTTTTGGGTAAGTCTGGCCAGTGGTTTATTGATCTTATTAATTCTTTCAAAGAACCAGCTTCTAGTTTCATTGATCTGCTCTACTATATTTCTGGTTTCTAATTCATTGATCTCTGCTCTAATCTTAATTATTTCTTTTCTAATGCGTGGCTTAGGCATCGTTTGTTGCTTTTTCTCCAGTTCTTTAAGATGTAAAATTAGTTGGTGAATTCGGGATTTTTCTATTTTTTTGAGTGAGGCTTGGATGGCTATGTATTTTGCCCTTAGGCAAATACAAATACTTTGCCACCTTTGCAGTATCCCATAGGTTTTGGACCAATGTGTTTTCATTCTCATTGGTTTCCATGAGTTGTATAAGTTCTTTTTTGATTTCCTGGTTGACCCAAACATTCTTAAGCAGAGTGGTCTTTAGCTTCCAAGTTTTTGAATTTCTTCCAAATATTTTCTTGTGATTGAGTTCCGGTTTTAAAGCATTACGGTCTGAGAATATGCAGGGAATAATTTCAGTCTTTTGGTATCAATTGAGACCTGATTTGTGACCTAGTATGTGGTCTATTCTGGAGAAAGTTCCATGTGCACTCGAGAAGAATGAGTATTCTGTTGTTTTAGGGTGGAATGTTCTATATATATCTATGAGGTTTATCTGGTCCAGTGTGTCCCCCTGGATCTTTTAACTCTCATAGTTGTCCACACTGAGCCTCCAGCAGCTCACCAGTTAACAGTCAGGTTATCCTACCCCAGCACTGGCTCCAAGCACTGAGGTCTGCCCTTGTTGAGTGTTTGTTTTAGTAGGACGTTACTCGCTGTATTCATCTGTCTCTCCAATCTTGGGGGTAAAGGTTTGCCCTGTGTTCACCTCTCTTAAAGATCCTAGAAGAGTTGGGGCACCTGGGTGGCTCAGTTGGTTAAGCATCTGCCTTCGGCTCAGGTCATGATCCCAGGGTCCTGGGATCGAGCCCCACATCGGGCTCCCTGCTCCATGGGAAGCCTGCTTCTCCCTCTCCCACTCCCCCTGCTTGTGCTCCCTCTCTCGCTGTGTCTCTCTCTGTCAAATAAATAAATAAAATCTAAAAAAAAAAAAAAGATCCTAGAAGAGTTGTTCTTTTTCCCCAGTCCTTTCAGCTTTTCATTGTTAGGACAGAGTGTCAACTTCCATGTTCGCTACATGTGGAATGCAGTGCAATAAATTTTCAGTTGAGATTCTCCAGGTAGTTTGACAGCTCAGAATCCCCCCAGGCTGAAGAGAATGAATTTGTGGTGTTGTTGCTACTCTGCTGCAGTTGTTATTGTTGTGGTTTTGGTGGTGTTGCTGAGTCTCATTCATACTCCAATTGTGTAGAATTGAAAGAGTTACCCATTAGGTGTAATCCTTCTAAATGCATAAAAACTCACATAAGAATTTTCAACCAGATGCAAGACTCTGGCATACCCTGATAAATCATCTTTTTAAAAAACTTTAAATGAAAAAGTGCAGGAATCTAACTTACAAGAATGTAAATACATGTTACAGGTAGAGTTTATCAGCTTGCCATGAAATTGTGTTTCCAAACAAGATTGTTTCCAACTTACCCTGATTTCTAGGTATAATGTTATGAAATAAGTTCATAAAATCAAGGGAAAAATAGTCAAATGACTTTTATTTTATTTTATTACTTTTTAGAGAGAGAGTGTGAGCAGGGAGGAGCAGGGGGAGGAGAGTATCTTAAGCAGGCTCCACACTTGGTGAGGAGCCCAATGTGGGGCTCAATCTCATGACCCTGAGATCATGACCTGAGCCAAAGTCAGGAGAGTCAAGACACTTAGCGCGCTCGGCGCCCGGCGGCGGAGGCCCGGGGAGGCAGGCCGGGTCCCAGCGGCGGGGCCCGCGAGCCTCAGCGGGTCTGGGGGCGGCGGTGCTCCTCGTCTGAGGAGCTCCAGCCCGACAGCGGCGGTGCAAACTGAGGACCAAGCCGGGAGGCGGCAGCACAGCTGCGCCCGGAGTAAGACAAAAGAATGAAAGAGGTAGATAATCTCGAAAGTATAAAAGAAGAATGGGTTTGTGAAACAGGATCTGACAACCAACCTCTTAGTGATGATCAACAAAGAAATTGTGAATATTTTGTTGACAGCCTTTTTGAGGAAGCTGAGAAGGTTGGTGCCAAATGCATGTCTCCCACTGAACAGAAGAAACAGGTCGATGTAAGTATAAAATTATGGAAAAATGGATTCACAGTCAATGATGATTTCAGAAGTTATTCTGATGGTGCAAGTCAGCAGTTTCTGAACTCCATCAAAAAAGGGGAATTACCTTTGGAATTACAGGGAATTTTTGATAAAGAGGAGGTGGATGTTAAAGTTGAAGACAAAAAAAATGAAGTATGTATGTCAACGAAGCCTGTGTTCCAGCCCTTCTCAGGACAGGGTCACAGACTAGGAAGTGCCACACGAAAAATTGTTCCTAAGGCAAAGAGTACTGAAGTTGAGAATAAAAATAATTTGTCTGTTGTTCGACTAAACAATCTGGAACCCATCACTAATGTACAGATCTGGTTAGCCAATGGAAAAAGGATCGTCCAGAAATTTAACATTTCTCATAGAGAGAGACAGAGCGAGGGAGGGAACATAGGCAGGGGGAGTGGAGGAGGGAGAAGCAGCCTTCCCGCTGAGCGGGGAGCCCTATGTGGGACTTGATCCCAGGACCTTGGGACCATGACCTGAGCCGAAGGCAGATGCCTTTGGACTGAGCCACCCAGGCGCCCCAAGAAGCGTATATTTAAATGGTGCCTTAGAATGTTCTTCTGTGACCCAAGCTCCTTTTAAATGGGAGGAAGTCAAACTAAACAGGTGGGAAATGGAAGAGGGGATTTGTTGTTCCAATCTAAGGTTGTTTCTTTTTAGGGAAATAAAATATTTTAATCTCAAAAAAAAAAAAAAGAGTCAGACACTTAACTGAGCCACCAGGGGCCCCTATTTAATTTTATTTAAAAAAATTTATTATTTTTAAAATTCCAGCATAATTAACATAATTTACATAATACATATTAGTTTCATGGGCATATATGGTGATTCAACAATTCCATTCATTACTCATCACAAGAACCTACTCACCCATCCCCCTACCCACCTCCCCTCTGGCAATCACCAGTTTGTTCTCCTCATTTTAGAGTCCATTTTTTTTTGTTTCTCTCTTTTTTTCTTTGTTTGCTTTGATGTTTACACATATGAGTGAAATCCTATGGTCTTTACTTTTCTTTGGCTGACTCCTTTCACTTAGCATTATGCCCTCTAGATCCATCCATGTTGTAAATGGGAAGATTTCATTCTTTTTTATGGCTGAGTCATATTCCATTACATATATACCACATCTTTATCCATTCATCTATCAGTGGACACTTGGGTTGCCTCCAAATTTGGCTACAATAAATAGTGCTGCAATAAACAGGGGTGCATTTGTCTTTTCAAAATAGTGTCTTCGTATCCTTTGGGTAAATACCGAGTAGTGGAATTACTGGATCATATGGCAATTGTATTTCTAATACTTTGAGGAACCTCCATACTGATTTCCACAGTGGGTGTACCAATTTGCATTCCCACCAATAGTGCATGAGGGTTCCTTTTTCTCCAAAATCTTGCGAACATTTGTTTGTTGTTTCTGATTTGAGCCATTCTGACAGGTGTGAGGTGATATCTCGATGTGGTTTTGACTCATATTTCTCTGGTGATTAATGATGTTGGGTTTCACATTTTTCACGTTTCTGTTGGCCATGTGTATGTCTTCTTTGGAGAAATGTCTTTTCATGTCTTCTGCCCATTTTTAAATTGGATCCTTTGCTTTTCGGTATTGAGTTGTACATGTTCTTTATATATTTTCAATACCAACCCTTTATTGGATATATCATTTGCAATTCTCTTTTCCCATTAAATAGGTTGTCTTTTAGTTTTGTGGATTGTTTCCTTCATTGTGCAGAAGATTTTTCTTTTGATATAGTCCTAATAGTTTATTTTTGCTTTTATTTCCCTTGCCTGAGTACTCGTATCTAGAAAATGTTTCTATGGCCAATGTCAGAGAAATTACTGCCCGTGCTGTCTTCTAGGATTTTTATGATTTCAGATCTCACATTTTAACCCAACACCATTTGTTGAAGAGACAATCTTTTTCCTACTGAGTATTCTTGCCTCCTTTGTCATAGATTAATCAACCATATACTCATGGGTTTCTCTCTGGGCTCTCTACTCTGTTCCACTGATCTAAGTGTAGAGATACTGGCCTTTAAAATAAAGCTTGAAATTGCTGGAAGTCACCCTAGCACCCTCTGGGTACACACCCTGATTCCTGTCACACATCACCAGCCTGGGGTTTGTAGCCACCAAAGATCTCAGAGTGAGAAATGAATGTTGGCTCTGAAGGCTTAAGGCGCACATGGCAGCCAGAGGGAAAGTCCTGAGCCTACAAAGTGAGGTGGCCACGAAATTGGCTACTAGAGCAGTCATTTCTTACCCATTCTGCAGTCACCACTGCACTGGTGAAAGGTACGGTTCATTCTCTCAACAGAAAAGTGCAGTCCAAGGACACATATATTTACAAATGATTTCACAGGGTTCTTAAGTTTGAAACCTCGAGTCTTGGAGTGGAAATCATTTCTGTGAAAGGATGTGGCACCTGAGAGCAGTCACCTACAGGAACCCCAAGTGGCAGAGCCCAACCTCCATGCCACTCAGTCTCTGCTGTGTCACCTTCACCAGTTTGGCCCTGCGCCTCCAGGTGGAAAGCCTATAGCCAAACTCAGGGCCTAAACTGCTGAGCCCCAAAGTCCCAGACTGGGTCTGTGTGTAGTCTCTAGGATGCACTGAGCCTGGGATCCACCATCCTGAGCCCTGTCCCTTGCTCAGCTCACTTTCCTTTGCTCTGTGCCTAAGTGCATTTGCATCCTACGAACCAAGTCTTCCATTGCTGATTCCCCTCCAGCCTTGCCAGTATACGGACGCTCTACAGAGTTCTCCAGCTGGGAGCTTTTATTCCCTCGTGGCAGTGCTGCGCCAAGGGTTAAAAAGGAGGAACGCTGAATAAGGACATCTTGGAAGCAAGATATCCCCAAGCAGAGGCCACCAAACGGCAAGGGGAAGAGATGCGGCACAAGGCAGGTGTGTCCTAAAGTGCTGAAGCTTTTGGGGACCGAGGAGAGGGGTGCCCCATGGTTCGTGTCACTGACGGCACACTCGGGGCTAGTCTCTGCCTGGCTGGGGTCTCTGCCTGCCCCCACAGCCCCGTGATGCAGCCTCGCCAACCGCGTTCACAGCCCGCCCTGTGGGCGGGGGGATTTGCAGCTGGGGGCTGCCAACACACCAGCAAAGGCTGCACTTGCAGTCGCATGCGGAGAGTGTGTAGAGGCTGAGGATTGTGCACTGCGCGCTCAGACTCGGAGAGCCCGGCAACAGTGAGAAGCTTCTTTCTAGGCACTCTGTGTGCTGAAGGCAACAAATCAGGACCTCAGACTTTCCAGGGGAGCTTGGGAGTGAAAAGATCAGGTGGAGGGGTCCTAAAACCCTCCAGTTGGAGGGGTCCAGGTGCTGCATAATTGCGTTTTAGGGTATGCATTTAAAATTGACAGTCGCTGCAGGTATGATGAAGGCAGATCGTGATCATGCTGTTTGTGCATGGGATCCCATGAGAAGCCCAGAGAAGTTTCAAGGATTGCCTGTTTCAGAGCGATCGGCACACAGAAAGATCTAAACTTGGTTTCACTTGATAATCAGGCATGAGCTCAGTGGAAAATGGTTTTGATTCATTTTTTTCTCTTTATTTTATTCAAGAAGGTTGAGAGGATAGTCAGGGGGACTGAGAAGATCCCTGACTCGCTGAAACTCCCAGTTCTCCTCCCGCAGGAGGACAGGAAAAAAGTAAGTGGGGACTCCAGCCCCCCCCCAACAAAGCTAGAGACAGACAGGACCCAAGAATACCAACTGACCGTCCTTCAATTTGTCCTCCGTGGGCAATGGCCAGAACATTTGGGGCGCAGCCCTCAGACCACCTCGAATAGGACTATTAGGGAGTCCATGGTCCTCCTTGGGAGTGGTGGGGGTCTTAGTCTGCCAGAGGTACCCCTGTGGTGAAGGCATCCACCATACTCAGGAACATGGTCTTGTCAGGGATCTGGGTGAGGTATGCGGAGCCCCAGTTATACTTACACATGCCTTCCACCATGGCGCACATGACTGTAGGGTTCCCCTGACAGCGTGTAAGGAGCTGGAACGGGCTCCTCGGGAAGATGATCAGGAAGTTGTTGGACATTGATCTTCTAAATTTCCTTGAGAATGAACTTCTATGGTTTGTTTGCCTTGCCCTCCAGGCAGCAGTGTTACAGGGCTTTGTGGAAGATGATCTTGTAGGACCAACTGGTGCTGGGCTGTGCATCTAGCCCTGAAGCTGTGTGCTCAGGCACCCACAACAGGCAGGAGACATTGCTGCCATTCCCCAGTTGTGGTGGTCGCAGCTACGCGGCAGAAGACCAGCACGGGGCATGGGGAGGGGGGTTGGCAGGGAGGTGGTGCATGAGTCCCGATGGGGATGGAGTCCAACACCGTGAACCTCCTCACACCAAGTTATAAAAGAAGATTATAAAACCAAGAGCAAAATACTCAAGCGACTATTTTAAAATCAGTATTTTCCTTGGCAACTTATATATTAGATCGTGTTCTGTGTAGCTTCAATTTAGAGAGGTTCCAGGGATAGCTGGACATAATCTAAGCAGCCCACACGCGTGAATGTCTAAACTTCCTTGAATCTACTCAGTAAATCCGGGATGGGCTCAGGGGGAATGGTTTTGTAGTTCACACTAGGAGAAAGAACCCGCCACCCTGCCAGCCCGCCGTGGGGAGAGAGTTTTACACACCCGATCCCCAGTCCCGAACTTCCTCCCTCATGGTGGGGCAGCACCAGGAGTTAAGATGGAAGAAAGCTGCACAGAGGCATTTTGGAAAGTCGGTGTCCCCGACACAGTGGCCACCAAATTAGAAGGGAAGGAGATGTGGTACAAGGCAGGTGTGTGCTATGAAATGCAAAGGCTTCTGGGGACTGAGGAGAGGGGTGCACCGTTGCCCGGATCACATACGACGTACCCGGGCATTATATCCGCTGTGCCTGGGAGAACCACCTCACTGGGGTCTCTGCCTGCGCTGCACAGCCCCGTGAAGTAGTCTCCCACCCACTGTGCCCGCAACACCACGCTTGCCACGGGGACCACGGCTGCCGCTTCGGCCACACTTGCCACCACGGCCACGCTAGCTGCCCGGGGAGAGTATTTAGAAGCTGAGGCTCACGCGCTGCGCTCAGACTCAGAGATCCTGGGAACAGTGAGAAGCTTCTTTCTCAGCACTCTCGGTGTTGAGGGCGGCAAGTCAGGACCTAGGACCTCCAGGCGAGCTGGGAGTGGAAAGATCGGGTTGGAGGGGTCCTAAAACCCTCCATTTGGTGTGTCCTGGAGAGAGTGGAGGTGGTACATGAGAGAGTACGCTTACAATTGAGAGTGAGTGCAGGTATGATTTCAGCAGATCATCACCATGCCAAGTGTGCATGCGAACCCGTGAGAGAGAGACTCGGAGGCAGGCTCGGGCTGCGATTCACAGTGAACCCATGTGGATGCCCCGGGTGTCAGACCCCCTGCGCTGGCCTGTGCCCTGGGGAGTGCACACGTTTGGAGACAGAAATGAGTTTGTGGGAAAGCTTTGCGCGTGAGCTTTAGTATCCGCAGGGACTCTTCAGTACCTTCGAGCGTGCTCTGCTCTCTAGTGGAGGACTGAAGTGCAGGGGAGGTGGGCACAGGGCTGGAATTGCATGCCCCGGGACAACTTGGCAAACAGCAGCCAGATGCAAGGGGCAGCTGGGCAAATGGCTCCAGCAGGGTGAGGAGCCAGAGGTGATGGATAACAGGATAGGAAGAGGAAAGGCTAGCCGTTTGGAGGCTTGGGAAGCATCGGTGCGTAACACCTTCAGGCTCAGGACCAGCAGGGCTTCCAGGTCCTCCTAATCCACGTGACAGACCACCCAGCACGAATCCAAGAAGCCACACAAGGTGGGAATCTGGAAAATTGAGATTGTAATTTCACAAAATCCCTCTTTGGGCCTGAGGGCTCTCATAAATCCCTCCCCCGCTGGGGGACAGGCACCTGGCTACTAATGACATGTTCTCAAGCTGGGAATATGGTCCCCATTTCAAAGATGAGTACATTGAGGTGCTGAGAACTTAATTGCCCTTGACCTTACTGCCTGGAATTGAGTTCTACTGACAAAGTTCTTGCTATCACTCCCATCTCTTGCTTCCCATGAGTTTTGCCCCTCTGTGATTCCAGCTATCCGAATCAGACACCCTGCTTGTGTCCAGAATCAATGCTGCTGCATGTTGTTAACCGTCCAAGCCTCACTTGGACGGGGCATCTAGGGTCAGACTTGGGGAGCTAGGATGCCCTGCTTCCTGGATCTTGCCCTATACGACTGCACCACTGGGGATGGAGAGGTGCGCACGTTCAAAACCCAGCGGAACTGAACAGGTGAAATTTACCATGACGTCAAACTGCCCTCAACTTCCTGCTCATTTTAAGGGTATTTCTCCCCGGTCCCCACCATCCCTCTCCCTCCCTGCACTCCCATCAATGACCTCAATGCAAATACAAGTGGGATGGTCCCGCGGAATGTTCTAGGTTCTGGACGTAAATGGGTGACACAATCCAATGGGGTACGAGATCTGTCCTCTCATTGGTTGCTCAGAGCTCCTGGACCACCCCGGACCCAGAGCGGCGGGAATAAGAGCAGCTGCTGGTGCTGGGAGGCAGCAGAGCTACCGCTCCGCTCAAGTGTCCCTGCCGCTTCCACAGCGCCATCGCCTGACACCAACGCTGCCGCAGCTGCCACCGCCTGAGCTCAAAGCCACCTGCTGCCTGCTGCCAGGTGAGCCCCAAGATTCCTCCTTAGCTGTGTGATTCTCTCTTTCTTCTTCCCTCCCTCTTCTGCATTCGTCTTTCTTGTAGCTGCTCTCCCTGCGTGTCTTAGAGTCTCTGTGCCCTTCTGTCTGGGTCTCTTCATCACAAAATCTGTTACTCTACGATTCATCGCAGGCTCCTGACTCAGGTAATACTGGACAGTCTCGGTTCTGGGACTCCCTGCTTCACTCTGCACTGAGACAGGCTTCAGTCTCGCTGTTCTTGCTGCACTTGCGCTCAGGACCCTGGAGCTCCACGGACACCGCGCACACAGTGGGACACAAGGGTGCTCACGGATCCTGTTTGTGCCTAGTGGTCCCTGGAAATCATTTCAGAACTTTGGCCAGCCTCAGTGGGGGGCAAATAGGTCAAAACTCTAGAGGCAGGCAGCCTTGAACAGCAAGCCCCATTAGTGAGTTCTGGGAGCTTTTCCCCTCTGCTTTAAGTCCTAGCCCCAATTTAAGACTCTGCTAAGCTTGGTTCTTGCAGTTTCTTTGCCAGAGTGCGGAGCAGGTGAGCAGTAGAATTTGTTTCTTTAGTTTCTCTAAGGTTCCATCGGTAGAGGTATTCCCTTTTTAGCTACCTCCCCACGCCCCACCAGGTATAAGCAAAAGCCCTACACAGGGAGGACAGTTCTGGGTTGTGATATGAGAGCAGCTTTGGTGACAGGGTGCTCAGAGATTGTCTTCAGCGGAGACCTGGCCAATGTGAGAGTGTGTAGGGTGGTGGAGAGGGGGCTATGGACAGAATCTTCTTCACTCAGTTGTCCTGCTAGGATAGCTTTGCTCTTACTCATCTGTCTTTGCTAAACTATGCATGCTACAGACTCACTGGATCTCTCAGCAGTCCACTTCCCTGGTGACGAAACAATCGTAGAGGAAATGACATGACCAGCCTGAAGCCACCATGCCAGGGAGTTATAGTTAGGAGCAGGACTAGAGCCCAGGTGCTTGGGCTCATAGAAGTTCAAACTGGTGCAGAAGGTGACATCTTTCTTCCCTTGCAGAGAAGCATCATGGGCTTCTGGAAGTTCTCTCCTTTCCTGGTTCTCAGCGTCCTGGCCCTGTACCAGGTGGGCGTCCTCCAGGCAGCGCCATCCAGGTAAGACAGCCCTGCCAGGAGTACACTCCCCTCCCACTGCTCCTGGGATCAGACAATTCCTTTCTCAGAATTGTGGTGTGCTGAAAGTTTACCAACTGGTGAGGGGTAACGGGGGAGTGTATATTTTTCTGATATAAAGATGTGTAGCACATAATTGAAAAATAAGTGATATACAATATTCTTTATTATAAATTTCATACAACTCATTGAGTCTCACAGAATGCTTTTGTTGTTTTTACCAGGAAGCCTGGCTGCTTATTCTGGGGAGAGGCAGGCAGGGACTCAGAGCTTGCATTGGGTTTTCTTTCCCTCCCCAGGTCAGCTTTGGAGAGTCGTCCAGACCCTGTGCGCAATGAGGAGGAATTGCGACTCCTACTGGCTGCAGTGCTGAAGGACTATGTGCAAATGAAGGCCCTTGAGCTGCAGCAGGAGCAGGAGACTGAGGGCTCCAGGTGAGGCTCCCCACCCAGCTCAGCTCAGGGCAGCCCCTCCCTCCTGTGATGCCCAGGAAGGCATCTCCCAGGAGGTAAGAGAGAACACAGCTGGACAGGAGGCCAGCACACTGCCATTGTTCACCTGGACCTGGGGCCCAGCTATTCTCAGGCTCCACTGACAACAGAGGTCACACAGAGTCTATGGTTAGAGCACATGGAAAAAGATCCTTTCTGAAAGCAGTTGGGAAAGGTATGAAATCTCCCACTCAGGAAACTGGGCTGGTAGTACTGAAGGGACTTCCCAGCATTGGAGGAGTTAGGACTGGTAAGTGTGAACCACTGATAATCTCCTCTTTCTCCATCTTGCTGATTAGAGTCACTGTCCAGAAGAGATCCTGCAGCTCTGCCACCTGTGTGGCCCACTGGCTGGGAGGCTTGCTGAGCAGAGCTGGAAGTGTGGCAAACACCAACCTGCTGCCTACCAGCATGGGCTTCAAAGTCTACAATCGCCGCCACAGGGAGCTTAGGGCTTAAGCAGTAAAAGGACTCCAGGAAGAAGGTGACTGCCCTTCTAGTGTCAGATGGGAGGATGGAATACTGGGTATTGCAGAGGTGCAGTCCACACTTTAACCCTCTGAGAGTCCACATAGTAGAAAAAAATCCACGGGGCAATGTGCCCACTCCAGTGTCTGCAGGGAGAACAGGGAGTCCCAGTAGCTGAAACTCCTAGAATTTAGGTTCATTCTCCTCCATTGTCCGGTATCTCCCTGTGACACCTAGATCATCTGCCAGAAAAGATAGATCTGTTTATTTAAATGACTGTCCCCCACACTTATAACTGATTATTCTATCTTTTGGGTTTGAAAGGTAATGACATGCTTTGGGTGTAAACACTATAATGTCATGTTCATCTGAATTCAGAGCCTACTCCTGGGATCACGAACTGAGTTTGCCTTCTCCTAGCTGTATGACCACAGGCCAGACACATTTTCTGAGCCCATTTCCCCATCTGTGAATCGAGGGCAACAATACTATCTACTTGCTAGTATTAATATAAAGACTGAATGAGATAACAGATGTCAATATTTTCACAATTAATAAGTTACTAAATTCTGGCTGTTATTTTTTTTTTCTAGGTCACCATGAAGCAAACTCTATTTCTTTTAATTTATAATGAATGCAACTCATAGGATAAGGAGCATGGAACACATACATCTGCATGCTTAATATTAAAAACACTCTTGTCTGAAATAAACTAAAGCTAAATAAATATAGAATAAAATCATTGCAATTACCTAGTGTGCATCTTTTTGTATTTGATTGTTCAATAAATATAACAGCATGTCTCACTGGCTTCTCTGGTAGCAAAGATGGGCCCTGTCAGCCAACCTGTTGATGTTGGCAATCCTGCGAAAGCTCAGGGGGACGAGGAGTAGCTACCTGATGGGTGTCTGGGGGCACATAATAGATACTATGCCTGCACGGAACTCTTTGAAGAAATGTTGTCACTGGTGAACTTCGTCAAGATAAGAAAGGGTTTTCGATACACTTAAGAGGAGTGCTTACTGCTATGTATGGTGTTTCTCCCAGGAAAGCCTAGAGACCTGTGAGGGCTTTGTTGAGCAAGCTGACCCATGAAGCAAATGCAACATGCCTGGGATGGGATGGGTCCTCAGCATCCCTTAGCGGGATGAGAACTCTACTCTATACATCTCAAAGACAATTCCCTTTTATTGTCAGAGTTCCTGGTCCCCACAGATAACAGAGGTTATCTGTGCACTTCCCCTTGACTCAGGTTTGCCGTTACCCAGCCCTGCCTTTCCACCCCATCAGCAGCCCTCATACACCCCAGAGCCTGCAAGCCCTTTAGAAACAATGGCTCAGAGTCTGAGATGCCGTCACAGACCAGCAGGCCTGGAAAGGTCAGTAGGTGTCATCCAGTTCACCTTTTCTTATTCTCTGGGTTGCTGAGAAGAAAAGTATGCTGATGCTCAAAAGCCTGCAATATGTTTAACAGAGACATTCCTACTTTAACAAGTACTCATTGAGTGGCTGCTATTTGCCGGACACTATTCCAGGCCCCAGGAATACGGCGATGAACAGAAGGGACAGAAGCCCTGCACTCTAACTGGGGGAGATTAGGGTGATATATACTGTGGCATCAGAGATGCTAAGTATTGGAAGGAGTCTGGGATGTCCGAGTTGAACGCCTTACCTGCTGTAGGAATTTCCCAGCGTCAGCATCCCTGGCTCCTGCTGGGACTGTCAGTGACATACTGCTGACTGGCGCCCAGGGAGACTAGGCAGCCAGTTTCACTGGTGGATGCTCAGACCACCTCCAAATGAGGTCTTGTAGTTGGAAAAGTCACCCCTTCTATGCACTGACTCTAGTTATTTATTCAGGAGCCCCTAGAATTATGACCCTCATTCCCATTCACTCTATACTCCACACTGTCACCCACTGTTGCCGGAAATCACCCCGATGTCTCCTTTATGCACAAAGTACTCCATTGACTCCCCATTCCATGGAGTAAACACCTGGGGCATTGCAGCAGCTTCCAAGGTCCACACTGATCTTCCTTCCCCTCCCCTCCCCACCAACCCCATGACCTGCGTGGCCTCATCTTGGACTTCCCTATCACACACTGGCCTTCTTGCTAGGCTTCAACACCCACTCCCAGGCACCAACCCCCTCAAGTGTTTCCCCTCGCTGTACCTGTTGCAAAATGCCCCCCACCCCATACCCCAATTTCCTCCAGATCTTTACTCAAATATCATCTATCCTGGCCATCCTTTCTGAAATTGTACCTCACCTTGCCAACACACCCTAACCCTCTTGTCTGCCTTATATTTTTCTCTTTACCACTTACTACCTTCTATTCAAGTACATTATATATTTTTTATTTAATTAGTGTGGTGTTTGTACCCCATTCCACAAATAGTGTTAAGTCCCACATGAACAGCGATATGACTATTTTGTTAATTGCTTAATTCTCAATACACAGAACAGGATGCCTGGCACAAGGTAGCACTCAAATATTTATTTATTGAATGAATGAGAGAATGAATGGAATTATATCTTCTCTCTTTATGTGCATGGTCAACTCTCAAGTCCCCTCTCAGCTTGATTTTCTTCAGGACAAACTGTCCAGGGTCCTTCATCTTCAGAAATTCAGACACCTGGACCATGAACCCTTCAAAAGCCTGGATGCTTCTGCAATGGCCACCAGTGACTCTACCTCCTGCCTCAAGACCTCCACAAGGCCTGCTCTTTGGTTTGAGCACCCTTCTCACCCTACAATTCTCCTCCTCCAGATTCATCTGACCAGCTTTTCTTCCTCCCACGCTGTAGACAAGGCGGACAGGCAGGGTGCTCTCTAGGAGTGATACCTGAGACTAAGCAAGTAAGTTCAAATCAGAAGGGGAAATAGCTGAGAAACCATTTTAGTCTGGGATCCAAAGCAACTTCACCAATACCTAAGCTAATACTGCATTGAATTCTCACCAGAACTCTGGATACTTCTCCATTGACTCAGACTCACAGAGTGAGAGTGACTAATGAACCTTCAAACCACGACATATGGTGCACTGGCTCAGAACATTAAGAAGCTATGTAAGGAGTGGATAAGGAATCAAAGCACAACATGGACAGACAGAAGACTTCTGCTGGGTCGCAGCATCAGTCCTCAAAACCACTGGGCCATTGTAGCAGAAGAATGTCCTTTAGTATCATTAAGACTCATGGCAAACACTCAGAGCTTGAGAATATATGCTGTGGCTGATTGAATTATTGCTCCCAAGTCTTCACTATGCACGGTAGTATTATATATGCTTAGTCTTGCCATGGCCACATGGTAGGTGAAATGGACATCCTGCCCCTTGATGTCGGGCTTAGCCAAATAGCTTGATTAGGCTGATGCAATGTTGGTAGACATGGAAAACTGAGGCTTGAAATGTGTTTATGTGTTTGGGGTTTGTGCTTTTGTGATACTGCCATCACCTTGAAAAGTACATGCTTAGGTATCCTTTACCCTTTCAGCCTGGAGTCCAAAACGAGGCCTGTGGTCCTACACCTGACCTGCAGTCTAGATCCACATGCAGCCAACACCAGCTGAGACCATCCTCATCCCTACTACATGCCCATGACGAAGAAAAATAAGTACTTGCTTTTGAAAGCCACAAGGAATTCGAGGTTGTTTATATATCTGTGGCAAAAGCTAACTGGTATATATGATTTGGAAGTGTTACAAAGTGACTGTGTATCCCCACAAACCATATGTTGACGCTCTAACCTCCAATGTGACTGTGTTTGGAGATAGGGCCTTAGGGAGCAGTTAAGATTAAGTGAGGTCCTTGATGTAATGTATGGTGATTAACATAATAAAAAAAAGATTAAGTGCGATACTAAGGATAGGGTCCTGATCTGGTAGGGCTGTTGTCCTTATAAAAACAGAGAAAGATATCAGAGATGTGTCTCTTTCCCTCTCCATGCACACACAGAGAAGGGGCCTGGTGGAGACACAGTGAGTAGACGGCCATGTGTAAGATTGAAAGTGAGACTTCACCACACAGCAACGCTGATGGGACTTTGATGTTGCAATTCCAGCATCCAGGACTGAGAGCAGTACCTTTCTGTTGTTAAGCCATCCAGCCTGTGCTATTATGTAATGATTGCCGGAGCAGACTAATACAGGGGTCATTAGCTGGTGAAATTATTGCTGGTACCACAGCTTGTTTTTCCTCTTATTGAGATTTTGGGCTTTATGTCAATTTGCTCAATGTCCAAATTAGCAATTTTACTCATTTCTTTTTATGAGTTCATTTGCATTTTGTCTCCTTAAAATCGACTTAAAGAATGTTCATTTTGTTTTGGTTCCAATCTCCCTCTGCTGAAACTGGATAATCTGTACCATAGATAATGAAGTGGTTTATTCATATAATGGATGTATACAACACACTATAGAACAGTGAATACAGATATATGTACCAACCTGGATCAATCTCACATATAATATAGAGTACAAAATAAAGCAAGTTTCAAAGGATACATACCAGAGGATACTATTTCTATTGAATTTAAAACATGTATATCATTACTATACAAAACCTAAGGATATATACAGTCATTCACAGGGAGAATAAACATCACATTCTAAAAAAAGTAACTTTACAGGGTGGGGATGAAATGTCAGTAAGAGGGGTATTTAGTCAGCACCCACGAAAGTTTTGTTTTATTGTGTAAGCCGGGTAGCTGGTATATAAGAATGGTCATATTTGTGTTTAGTAGGAAGAAATTTCATAAGTATGGGTCTTTTATATTAAGGCAACTGTCATCGATTTTTAAATGTATAAGTTTTAAATACACAAAGAGGATCTGTTCTGTTCAATGGAAAGCATGAAAAAGACGCCAAAATATATAGTGAATGCACAATTAAGAAAAGATGGCAATAATAAATACTCATATAGCTTTAGAATAGTGGTATATTAAAGCCACCAATTAAGAGCCAAGACTATTAGGTTGCATCTTTTTAAAGAATACGTTTTTTCCACAGAAGAAACATTTAGAACAAAGGACTCAGAATTGATTAATAAATGGGTAGTAAAAGATATATGACAAATATAAACAAAAATAAGTTGAAATAAGTTCATAACCTAGGATCAAAATAAAATTCAAGGCAAAATAAAACTTATTGGAAATGGAAAGGTGTCATATGGTGGGAAAAGGAGCCAAATGGCAAGAAGATATATTAATAACACACACACATGCACCCAACAACATGGCCTCAAATTATGTGAAACAAAACCAACAGACCTGCAGGTGAATTATGTATATCAAGAATTCCTGTTTTGAAATTAATGTACCCCACTTAATAAGCCATTAGCTTTTGGAATCACCTCCAAATGCATGGTTCAACGTTGGGTCTGCAAAAACCCCCTGACAATATGATAGGTTTGAGCAAACATAGTGTTTAGAACCACAAAGGTGTGATAGAGTTGATTAATAATAAGATGTCTACTTTTCCCATAACCATTTATGAAATAAATGTCTCACATTGATTTGTAACACTATCCTTCTATACTAATCTCCTTCTGGTCATTCTTTCTCCTCCATTGATAATTGTCTATGTACTAGTAATATGGTTTCATTACTAGTAGGACAAAGGTACTTCAGCTTGTCTTTTTCAAAATGCTCTTGGCAATTTTTACACATTTATTCTTCTAGAAGAAAGTTAAAATAATTGTCAATTTTTAAAAAATCCTGTTTGGATTTTGGTTGGCATTGGGTTTTCCAGGTAGACAATTGTATCATCTGTAAATAATTATAAATCTTTGTTCATATTTTTGTTCTTTTTGTATCATGTAGAACTTCTTGACAATGTTGAGGCAAAAATGATTACAGTTATCCTTGATGATGAAGGCTATTGATTTCATTTTATTTTATTTTTTAATTATTATTTTTTATTAACATAATGCATTATTTGTTTCAGGGGTACAGGTCTGTGATTCATCAGTCTTACACAATTTACAGTGCTCACCATAGCACATGCCCTCCCCAATGTCCATCACCCAGCCACCCCATCCCTCCCACCCCCCTCTACTCCAGCAACCTTCATTTGTTTCTGAGATTAAGAGTCTCTTATGATTTGTCTCCCTGTCCAGTTTCACCTTGTTTCATTTATACACACACACACACACACACACACACACACACACACCACCTCTTCTTTATCCATTCATCTGTCGATGGATATCTTGGCTCTCTTGGCTCTTTCCGTAGTTTGGCTATTGTGGACATTGCTGCTATAAACATTGGGGTGCACGTGCCCCTTCAGATCACTACATTTGTATCTTTGGGGTAAATACTCAGTAGTGCAATTGCTGGGTTGTAGGGTAGCTCTATTTTAAACTTTTTGCAGAACCTCCATACTGTTTTCCAGAGTGGCTGCACCACCTTGCATTCTCACCAACAGTGTAGGAGGGTTTCCCTTTCTCTGCATCCTCACCAACATCTGTCGCTTCCTGACTTGTTAATTTTAGCCATTCTGACTGGTGTGAGGTGGTATCTCATTGAGGTTTTGATTTTTATTTCCCCGGTGGAAGGTTACTGATTTCAAATGGAGCTTCTTTATCATCCTAAGAAAGTATCTTTCTTCTTACTGTGTATTAAGAGAGTTTTTAAAAATCATAAATGAGTATTAAATTTCATCAAAATGTCTTTTGGTACTAACAATAATCTTAGGGCTTTTCTCCTCTGACTTGCTATTATGATAATACATTTCCAGGCATAGAAACTCATAATCAAAATTAATATTTTTGAGTGCTTACTACATGCTAGGCCATAGTAAATGCTTCACAGAATAAACTCTTAATCTTTTAATGACTGCATAGATAGTATCATACTTCCATTTTATGGATGAAGAAACTGAGATACAGAGATATTAAACAGGTTAACCAAAGCCATACAGCTATTAGATCCGTATCAAGATGTAAAACTCTTCCTAGGCTATCAGGCTTCAGAGTCTGGTATCTTAAATCACTATACCACTTCTTGATAAACTCTACTAGGTCAGAAGATATGTATTAAAATATACTTCCAAATTCAGTGTGCTTGTGATTTATTAAGGATTTTGTACTACCATTGTTAAGTTTAATATTGGGACTATGCTAATGTCATCAAATGACTTAGGAAACTTTCGAAATTTTAATATGCTTCAGGTCAATATAAAAAGCAATGAAAACTATCTGAGCTTTAAGTTTTATATAATTCACCTGTAACTTCTTTACAGAGTTCCTTTAAGTTTTACCTTTCCTCACAGAGTTCTTAAGGTTTTCAATTTCTGCTATGGTTATTTTACTCTACTGTTATTCTATCTATTCTTGATTTACATATATTTCTGTGAAATTTGCTATTTTAAATTTTTTGCATGCATTAGCAAATTGTACTTTTTTATTATAACTTAAAATCTTCATATTTGACATTATGTTTCTTTTCATTCTGGATGTGGTATATCTGTATTTTTCCCTATTTCTTTCCCTCGCTTACTTTACCAGAAATTTCTATTTAATTGAACTTTTCAAGAAAGAGCTTTAATATTTTTCAATTCTGCTTTTTTCTTTTTAATTCACTAATTTCTTTGCTGACCACTTAATTCCTTCTCCCAGATAACTGTTGAAAAGTTCTCTTTCTTAGATTTCTTCCTAGATTTCTGAGTTAAATTATTAAATTAAATTGTATGTATTTTCTTTATCCTGATTACTTGTATTTAACCACTTCTTCCCACCCCCACTGACTCTTCCTGATTCAAGTCTCCGTCATGTTTACATGAACTATAACAACAACCTCCCAACAGATCTCCCTGTTTCTACTCTTTTATGTAGACAATTCTGGAGTGATCCTTTTAAAATATAAGTCAGATTGTGTCTATCCTCTGCACAAAACTTTCTGCATTACATTTACATTACATTATACATTATTACATTTACTTATATTGTTATGTATATCCCCATCTCACTCAGAGTAAAAGTCAGTTCTATGGTAGCTTAAGAGGTACTGCATGATCTGACCCCGTATCATTTCTCTGATCTCCCTTCCTGCTGACTAACCCACTGCTTACTCCACTCCCAGCTTCCTGAGGGCCTTTGAACTAACTGTTCTCTCTGCCTACTATTCTATGCCCCCAGTGTTTGCATGACTGACTCCCTCCTTTTCTTCAGATTTCTGGCAAAACATCACCTTCTCAGAGAAGGCTTCCCTCAGTACCGCATACAAAATGAAATCCCTCTCTGAACAATCTCCATCTATCTTTATTCACCTTTATTTTACCCAAAAAACTTAACACTATCTGCAATATTATGTACTTGTTTTCCTTTTTTGTCTATGCCCTTCCATTAGCAATGTAACTCTATGAAGGAAATTACATGTAACTTTGGCTATATCCCAGGAATCTAGAAAAATTCCTAGAACATGATAGGCCCTCAAAAAATACTTGTTGAGTTATAAATAAACTATGAAACTGTATAAGACTCTGATTCTTATCTCTAAGTTTATCTTTAATGATGTGCCATGTAATGAGATGTAAAGATCTCACTCTTTAAATAGTCTGTAATTTTTGTTTTGATTTCCACTGTGACTTAAAAGTTACTAAGAAGAGCACTTTTAGGTTTAAAAAGCTTATAAAATTATACTTTAGTTATTCAGTTCCAGGTTTTTGTATTGAGATTTGATATATGTAATTTTTTTACCTGGGAAAATTGAGATTTTCTACAGGGCTTATTATGCGATTCTTTCCCATAAATATTTCAAGGATATAAGAAAACAGTTTTTCCCTGAGATAAAAAATATTTGTATCTCTAACTACCTATAATCTATAGGTAAAAAATAAAATGGCTAATTATTCATATATATTATTTTTGCCTTGTCGTTGATCTTGCAAAGACTAAGAGAAGGCAATAAAGTTTCCCAATACTATTTCGTTTCTGAACTATCCCTTCCCTTGCATGCTAAACCTTTTAGGTTTACATATTTTTATTTTTTCTTACCTTTATAAACAACTTCAATGAAGTATAAAGATAAAATTATATACTTTGAACTATATTTCAGTGAGTTTTACCAAGAGTATGCCACATAATCTATGTAATAATTATCTGTGTAACAAAAAGATATGATATATTCATCATCCCAGAATGTTCCTCATTTCATTTTCAAGTCAGTATTCCCTAAACCTCTGCCATACACAATCACTGATGTGATTTCTATCATTGTGGATTCATTTTTCCATAAACAGATGGTATGTATGTACTCTCTTGCATCTATCTTCTTTCACTCAGCATAATGTTTGGGACATTTATTTACATTGTTGCATATATCAGATGTAACTATTTGGCGGGGTTAATTGGGTATATTGGTTGGACATTGATTACAAGGCACTGGGGAAAAAGTGTTAAGTATCATTCCGTTATATACCAAAATTTGTTGTGTGGACATATGTATTATTTCCAGTTTGGGTTGTTATGTATGACACTCTTATGAACATTCGTGTACAAGTGTTTCTATGACAGGTTGAAGCCATTTCTCTTGGATAAGTAGCTAGAAATCACACGGTGAATGCCTGTTTTAACTAAATTGACTGTGCCGGTTTACAAATGGCTATGCCGTTTTATACTCTCCCAGCAGAAATTTATGCTCATTTGCCCGGCTCCCCACATCCTTGACAAGGCTTGATATTTTCAATTTTAGCCATTCTTATAATACTGTAGCAGTACCTCATTACAGATTTTAATTTTTATTCCCCTAATGATTGGTGGTAATTGAGGATCTTCTCAGGTTCTTATTAGTCATTGGTTTACCTTCTTTTGTGAAGTTCCAGTTCCACTACTTTGCCCATTTTTAATTGAGCACATTATCTTCTTGAGTTGTAAGAGATCTTAATGTACTCTAGATACAAGTCCTGCTCCCTTTTGGGGCACTGTTTCACTCACCTGCTCACACTTCTCTCCCTCTTGAATCTCTTCTTCTGTGAGAAGCCAGATGCCATGAAATGCGGCCACTCAAGCAGGCTATATGGAGGGGTCCACGTGTCAAGGAAAAGAGGTCTCTAGCCAGGAGGCAGTGGAGATGGAGGCCTGTCAACGACCAAATGAGAGAGCTTCGAGGTGGTTTCTGCAGCCCCATTTGAGCCTAGATCTGACTCTATAGAGCCAGCTGAGAGCTGGACTGCAACCTCAGGCAAGATCCTGAGCCAAAACTACCAGCTGAGCCTCTCCCAGGTAGCATACCCTCAGAATTTGTGTGAGATAATATTTGTACTTCTGAGCTGCTAAGTTTTTAGGTAATTTGCTACACAGCTATGGATAACTAATATCCATCCAAACCATGACAATTCTACTTAATCCCAATTTCGGGAAAGCCTATTCAGTGGTTTGGTTAGATGTGCAGACCTGAGTTCAATTTGGAAGCCACAGTTCCCAGAAAGGACACACTGTCAGAATTGTTTCCCCTGGTTTCCAAGCCCTGATCAGATTAGGTACAATGGCAAAAGCTGCTTCTACTTCAAACAAAATTAAGTCCTTCTGTTCTTTTTCATTATTGAGTGCTTTTTACAACCAGACTCTTTCTCTGAGTTCTCAATGCTTTCTATCCTATAGTTACTGTTTTATCATTATTATTTCTGCCTTTAAGATTCTCATGATAGGATAAAACCAGTAAGGCCATGTGGACCAACTCACATACTTGAATCTTCTCTATATTCCCTCAAGTCATCTTCTAGTATACCTCTAAATTATGAGGTCACTATCTCCTGGGATAGCTCATTCTATCTTTGGATCATTCCTTTAGAAAATTCCTCCAAAAGTAGGCAGAATTCCCCCAAGTCATCTTCTAGTATACCTCTAAATTATGAGGTCACTATCTCCTGGGATAGCTCATTCTATCTTTGGATCATTCCTTTAGAAAATTCCTCCAAAAGTAGGCAGAATTCCCCCAAGTCATCTTCTAGTATACCTCTAAATTATGAGGTCACTATCTCCTGGGATAGCTCATTCTATCTTTGGATCATTTCTTTAGAAAATTCCTCCAAAAGTAAGCAGAATAACTTGCTCTGCTCTCCTGCTTCACTTGGTTCTCAAGAGATTCATCCTTGGGCTGTGACTGAGAACACACCTCTTAAGCAAGAACTGATTATTGTTGGGGATTTAAAACAAACCATACTTTCTTTACTATGATAGCCCTTGCTTGACTTGGTTTTCTATGAGCTATCTTATTAGCTGAATCCAGTGTACAAAATTATCTCTTCATTCTCAAGAATGTATCTGTCACAAGGGAGAAGGCTCTTTAATTATTTGGATTCTTAGATATTTCTGCGCTGTTTTTGAAACTTTTCTGGATATTCCTGTAGCAGCTGCTGCATGTAAGTGATGGATAGAGCTAACAAATATCTTGTCCTTGTCTCTGTAGGGCCCTGGGTCAAGCACTGTCCATCTGAGTGTCATTTCTCCTACTCAGGCTTGCCAGGACAATGATAAGATTAATTTTTTTCCATAAAGGCAGTGGGGTAGGTACTGTAGAGACTTCCTGGAGAGTTTAGTTCTTCTGTAGATCTAGGAAGGCTATATGAGTGTTTTTGGGCAACAGTGGCCAAATCCTATACAAAACCCTTAATATAGTCTACAAAGCTGTGTATGATGTGGCACCTATTATTCCAGCCACAATTCTCACCATGCTTTCCCTCCCACTCTGAACTCCAGTTATACTGGCATTCTTTCAGTTTGTCAAAATCTCCATGTTCTTCCTACCATGGGGCCTTTTCACATGCTATTTCCTTATTCCAAAATCCCCTATCTTATTCTCAGTTGACTTATTCAACTTTTAGATCTCAGCTAAGTGTTGCTTCCTCAGAGAAGCCTTCCCAGATAACTACCCCGAGTCTAGGTTATAGTTCTTTATATTTGATATCAAAAAGTGGATGTACTTTCCTTTAGTTCACCATTTCAATTTAATTTATACATTTATTAGTATGAATATTTGATTAATGTCTACTCCTCCTTAGGCTTAAATTTCCATTTGCACAGGGACTACATTTTGCTCTCCTTATAACACTAACATAGAATCAAGTATAGTAGGTGCTCAATAAGGGTTTATGGCATGAAGGAAGGGGGCAATTAGAACTCATTCTGATTAAAAGCATCCTTTGGGTAACACAGGAGGCTATATCTTAACCTAATTCAGATAGAAAAGTTTTCCTAGGAATGATGTATTATATTACAACTCTAAAAATGAACAGGATTATGTCAGAAGAACAAAACAACCAGGGAAGTAAGAAATAATAAGAGCTTGAATGAGCTCATCAGTCATTGGATTAGGTCTAGTCAATTATTTCTTCTCTGCAAATGATAACATTTGGTCCTTCTGTCCAAATATAGGAATTTACTGAAGATCCCATGAAGAATGGTAGGAGCTTTAAAATTGAATAGGAAATGAGCTTATAAAGTGGCAGGTGGATGTCAGACATCTCCTGTAAGGTAGCCAGATCTTTTTCAGAGCATCACTGAGAAAGACCACCTTTGTTGGAAAGTGCCTCCTCAAATCACTTATGACTGGATGTCTGGAAGTAGCAGAATATCCAGGGGCCAGAGGTGAGGATTTGAAAAGGAGAAGAGATGCCAAATCAGAGCAGGATCAGTAAGGCTATTTGCCGGTTAGCCTCTTGAAGATTGGGCCCAGGGTATGTCCTAAGAATCAAGGAACCTAGGGAGCTGACAAAGAATGCTGGGTCTGTCTTTAAGGCAGGTATGAAATCTAGGAGATGGTGTTAAGCTTGGCTGATTCCAAGGGATATCAAATAATTCAGCCTCATCCAGACTCAAATGTTTAAGCCCTAGTCCCTAATGTGATGGTATTTTTAGATGGGGCCTTTGGGAAATAATTAGGTTTAGATGAAGTCAGGAGTGCAGGGCCTTCATAATGGGATTAGTAGCCTTTTACAAAGAGACACCACAGAGTTGCATGCACTCCCCACCCCTCTCTGTACTATATGAGCACACAATGAGAAGGCAGCTCCCTGTAAGCCAGGATGAGAGACCTCACAAGAACCTGACTGTGTTGTTACCCTGATCTCCAATTTCCAGCCTATGTAACTAAGAAAATAAATGTCTGTTGTTTAAGTCACCCAGTTTATGTATCGTGCCATAGCAGGCTGCAACTAATACAGTGGCAATACAGAGGTGAACAGGAAACACATGGTCCCTACTCTCATTGGTGGTTAAACAGGGAAAATATCAAGCATTATCATAAAATATAACTAATAACAGGGGTGCTTGGGTGGCTCAGTTGGTTAAGCATCTGCCTTTGGTTCAGGTCATGATCCCAGGATCCTGGGATGGAGCCCCATGTCGGGCTCCCCGCTCAGCAGGGAGCCTGTTTCTCCCTCTCCCTCTGTCCCTGCCCCCACTTGTGCTCTCTCCCACTTTCTCAAATAAATAAATCTTAATAAAATAAAATAAAAATAAAACTAATAGCAGGTTCTTCTGCAGCACAGGTATATTTAAAAAAAGATGTAGCCTGGCCAGAACTAGGGGAAAAGCTGCCTTGAGAAAGAAACTTAAAAATAAAAAAAAGAAACTTTAATTAAGGATCAGAAGATTGAAAGGCTATGGTGGGGGTGGGGGAATTTAAGGGCATTCAGACATGAAGCCCAGGGGCAAAGTCTTGGTATCCATGGGATGACAGAGCCTGCTCATACCAGTTTATGTAAGTCATTGTCAGCATCTCTTCCCAACTTTATATTCAGTGATAGCTCATTGGGAGCTGGAAACCAGACATAGTGGGAGTATTTTTACATGGAAGAATTTTGCAAAAACTACAAATCAGGCCTTTTCTTTCCTGACAGCCACCAGTTCTTAAATATTTACCACACGTCACTGTAAAGCATGAAGAAACAGGGTATAGCAAAGTTGAGACAGAGACAGAGTAAAAGATAATGTAGAAAGAGAGGCTAAAAATAGACTTTTATGGATGGTACCTGATCATCAGTTTTTTTAAAAAAAAATATGCTCAGTTTTTACAACCAAGGATGAGAATGATGAGGTAATAGAGTGTCTTGTAGGCAAGAGTAAGAGGTTGGTATCTGTATTAAGATCAAAGGTGGGGGGAGGCTTCTGGAAAGATGGCATAGTAGGAACCAAAAGGAATCATCCACCTACCTAGACAAAATTGTACTTGCAGAATCTGTCTATTTTGAAACGCTGGAGTCTATTGAAGGCTTCCAACATCCCAGAGAAGGCTTTGTCAGTAAACTGCAGTTAATTTAGTTCAATTTTAGCTCTTATCACAATAGCAGCTATCTATCTCCTCCCCTTATAGCCTTATGGCAGGCAACTATGCAGATGTTCCTGAAGCAGCTTGCACACAGCTTATGGGAGCCAGGGTAAGCTAAAAGGACCCTGTTCTCCAAATATTGGAAACATGTTCTCTGATAGCTGTTTCTGATCACTGAGGATACACACACAGTCAGGCAGTCATTGTTATACCTCCCCTCACTGTTTCAAGCCACATGCATCTCCAGCTAAAGTTTCTTCCAGTGGATTTAATGGGCCAGCTGCCTTTTCCCCACTAATTTATCTTTCCTTTTTCCCCCTTTTGGGAGACAGACATAAATGCCAGGATATTAAAAAAAAAAAAAAGGCAAGCTAAGTATGGAGAAAATAAGAGATTGTGCATCCCCAGGGAAAGGCTTAGAAAAGACCTGAGAAGACCTTAAATTTATACCTAAAGCTGGTCCTTGGCACGGAGGCAGCCTACCACAATCAAAATAACAAAAACAATAAACAAGAATAACACAAAAACAGCCAACCCTGTAGAAGGGAGGGAATCTAATTTTCAAATTTTTCACATTATTAGATTCAAATGTCTAGTTTCAACAAAAAATCATGAGGCATACAAAGAAACAGGAAGGTGTTGCCCACTCAAAGGAAAAAATAAAACAGCAGAAACTGTCCCTGGAAAAGACATGATGGTTAATCTACTAGACAAAGACTTTTAAAAAACTGTCTCAAAGACGCTCAAAGAGCTAAAGAAATCAAGAAAACAATGCATAATTAAAATAGAAAACAAAAAAATGAAATTCAGGAGCTGAAAAGTACAATAACTGAAAAGAAAAATTCACTAGAGGGATTCAAAAGTATTTGAGCAGGGGAGCCTGGGTGGCTCAGTTGGTTAAGCCTCTGCCTTCGGCTCAGGTCATGATCTCAGGATCTTGGGATCGAGCCCCAAGTTGGGCGCGGGGAGTCTGCTTCTCCCTTTCCTTCTGATCCTCCTCCCTGCTTGTGCTCTGTCTCAAATAAATAAATAAAATCAACAAAACAAAAATATTTGAACAGGAAAAAGGAAGAATAAGTAGACCTGAAGATACGAAAATGTAAATTATTGAAACTGAGGAACAGAAAGAAAAAGATTGACGAGAAGTGAGTGGAGCCTATGGGATCTGTGGCAAACCACCAAACAGACCAAAATGCACATTGTTGGCATCCCAGGAGAGAGAGAGAGAAAAGGAGGCAAAGAGAAAATCTGAAGGAATAATGCTTGAAATTTGTCTAAATTTGATGAGACATTAACACAGCCAAGAAGCTCAACAAACTTCAAGATAAATTCAAAAGACCCACATCAAGACATATAATCAAATTTTCGAAGACCAAACACAAAGAGAGAATTTTTAAAGCAGTAAGAGAGAAGCAACTTGTCACATACAAGGGATTGTCAAATAGAATATCGTATTTCTCATCAGAAACTTTGGAGGCCATGTGCCCCCCTATGTTTACTGCAGCAATATTTACAATAGGCCAGATATGGAAGCAACCTAATTGTCCACTGAGATGAGTGGATGAGGAAGATGTAATAAATATATACACAATGGAATATTACACAGCATTAGAAAGGATGAGATCATGCCATCTGCAACAACATGGGTAGATCTAGAGGGTGTTATGCTAAGTAAAATGTGTCAATCAGAGAAAGACAAATACCATATATTTCATTCATATGTGGAATCTAAGAAAGAATGAATAAGCAAACAGGAGAATCAGACCTACAAATACAGAAAACAAACTGATGGTTGCCAGAAGGGAGGGGGTTGGGGGCTGGGCAAAATAGGTAAAGGGAGTGGGAGGTACAGGCTTTCAATTATGGAATGAATAAGCCATGGGAATAAAAGGCATAGCATGAGGAATATAGGTGATGATATTGTAATAGCATTATATGGTGACTGCACTTGTAGTGAACATAGCATAATGTATAAACTTTTCCAATCACTATGTTGTATAACTGTAACTAATGTAACATGTGTGTCAACTATATTCAAAAAAAGAAAAAGAAAACTTTGGAGGCCAGAAGACAATAGGATGATATTAAAAGTCACTTTTAAAAAAACTGTCAACATAGTAGCAATGTTCACAATAGCCAAACTATGGAAAGAGCAGAGATGTCCCTCAACAGAAGAATGGATAAAGAAGATGTGGTTCATGTATACAATGGAATACTACTCAGCCATCAGAAAGGATGAATACCCATCATTTGCATCGACATGGATGGAACTGAAGGGGATTATGCTAAGTGAAATAAGTCAAGCAGAAAAAGACTATTATCATATGGTTTCACTCATATGTGGAATGAAGAGGACCATAGGGGAAGAGAGGAAAAACTGAAGCGGGAGAAATCAGAGAGGTAGACAAACCATGAGAGACTCTGGACTCCAGGAACGAAACTGAGGGTTACAGAAAGGAGGGGAGTGGGGATGGGGTAACTGGGTGATGGATATTAAGGAGGGCACGGGTGATAATGAGCACTGGGTGTTATATGCAACTGATGAATCACTGAACACTACATCAAAACCTAATGATGTACTATATGCTGGCTAATTAAACATAATAAAAAAATGAAAAAAAAACCTGTCAACAAAGAATCTGGTATTTGGCAAAACTGTCCTTCAAAAATGAGAGAGAAATTAAGACATACCCAGAAAAAAAAAGCTGAAGGATATCATTACCACTAGCCCTGCCCTGCAAGAAATGATCAAGGGTGTCCTGCAGAGGGAAATAAGAGGACACCAGACAGTAACTCAACACCATATGAAGAAATAAAGATCTCAATAAAGGTATATGCACACACAGTAATAAAAGCTAGTATAATTTTAACAATGAATTATAACTCCAATTTTATTTTTATATAAGAGACTAATATATTTTTTAAATAAAAAAATAAAAGGGGTGCTGCTGTGGTAAGCCATGGCCAGTGGCTAAGACTCTAGTGAATATAAAGTGGAAGAGTACAGGTATGTATGACAACAGATGTATCAGTCAGGGTTCTCCAGAGAGACAGAAAAACAGAAGCTGCAAGAGATGTTATTTAAAATATACAAATATATATATTTTAAACCGTATATATATGTAAATTATAATTAACTGGGTCCTCTGCTCAGCATCTCACAAGGCTGCATTCAAGGTACAGACCAGAGCTGCAGTCTCATCTAAGGCTCATTGTCCTCTTCTAAGCTCATGTTGGTTGTTAGCAGAATATATGTCCCCAAATCCACAGAACTTGTGGTGGTTTGCTTCTTCAAGGCCAGCAGTGGAATATCTCTCTTCAGAAAAGAAGAGTTTCTCTTTTAAGCATTTTCACCTAATTAAGTCAAACCCACCTACGATAATCTCACTTTTGATCAACACAAAATCAATGGATTTGGGACTTTAATTACATATGAAAAATCCTTTTACTTCGCCATCTAAGGTAACCTAATCACAGAAGTGACATCCATCCTATTTATAGGTCCTTCCCTAGTCAAGTGGAAGGGACCGTGCAGTGGTATACCTGAGAGTGGGAATCTTGGGGACTATATCAGAATTCTACCTAGCAGAATCCAACCTTTGATTCCCAGTGATTCATGCCCCGCTTACAGGCAAAAATACATTCACTGTCTTCCCGTTTCCAAGAATTTCATTTCATCACCTCAGTGTCCAAAATTCCATCCAAATCAATTCCAGGTGCAGATGAGGTTCCTGGATGTAATCCATTAAGTACAACTCCTGGGGCAATTACTTTCCATCTGTGGGTATGTGAAACTAAAGAGACACCCCTTTACACACCCAACATACAATGATGGGACAGACATAAGATAACAGCTATAGACATTCTGGTTCAAAAGGGGCAGGAAATGGAAGGTAACAAGGAGTAATTGGTACATAGTAATTCTAAAATCCACTGGGCAAATGTTTCTTGATTAGGTTTCAAGGCCTGAGAACAATCTTCCCTGGCTCTCAGCTCTGCCCCCTGAATCATTGGCAGCTCTGTGGTTTTATAAGTTGGCTTCTAACCAGCAGAATTTGTGGGTCTAAGAGTCTCATTTAATTTTGTACATTTCTTGTACTTTTTAGTACAAATTGGCAGTGTTTCTGCTAAAAATTTTTTTTCCCCAAGAACCTTGCAGGTCTTGCAAGGTTTCACAGGGATTTGCTCCACTAGACAAAAGATATACCCACAAATCTTGTCAAGAAAATTCATTCTCTATCCTTGGCTCCTGCTGAACCAGTTAAGGGACGTGTTCTTAAGTCTCCAGGAGACCCTCTGACTTGATTGAAATGATATGTGAGGCAGACTCCAAATCTCTTGAAAGAACACAGTATGACTGAATACTCTGATCTTTAAATTTTTCTTTGGTTTTAGCAAAACTGCTATAGAGTAATGACTCCTTTTCTCTAGAGCATGTTTTCTTAAGACTGAATCTCTTAATTTTAGCATCTTCTGCTATCTAGAGACACAGATTTTTTTCAAAATCAGATTTGGGTTCCTTTTTGCTCAAGTGTTTCAAGAGTTCTTCCCGCAATTTCTCTCTCTCTTCTCAAATTGTACTATAAACAAGAAAAAAACCGGGTGGCACTTTCAACATTTTGCTTGGAAATCTTAGCTATCTACCAAAGTCCATCACTTACAATTTCTCCTTTTAACATAACTGCAGGAGCCAATTGTGCTAAGTTTCTGTCATTATATGGTAAAAACTCCCCCTCCCCTCCCCAGTTTCCAAGAACATATTCTTTGCTTCCTTCCGAATCCTCACCAGCAGTGTCCATAAAGTCCAGATTTCTACTACAGCCTGCTCAGTGCAATTTGAACTTTCTCATGCATGCTTTTCAAAGAACTTTCTCATGCATGCTTTTCAAAACTCTTCCAGCCACTGCCTATTCTCTGGTTCTACAATTACTCTCATATTCCTATGTATTTGTTACAGAATGATACCATTTCTAGGTACTAACATCTGTGTTTATCATCTATTGCTGTCTAACAAATTAGCACAAACACAGCAGTTTAAAAAAACATACATTCCCGCAACAATTGCCTTAGTTCCAGCCCTCATTCACTTCATGCCTGAATTATTGCAATTAACTTCCTCCTGGCTTCTTGCCGTGGTCTGGTTCTCTCCCATTCAGTCCACCCTCTTCACTTAAATGAGACAATATGATCTTGTTGCTCCTGTACTCAAAGAACTCCTGAAGTTCTTATTGTCTATAGTCTTTGACATAGCATGAAAGATTCCCAGCCTATATTTTCAACTTCCGTTCATCCATTTTTCGGGTACTACTACTACTCACTATTCCCCAAATATACTGTACATAGCCCTAAGTCTTTGTGTTATCTCCTCTGCCTGGATTGTCCATCCACCTGTCCTCTTCCCTCATCTGCTCAGCAAAGTCTTCTCTGTCCTTCTTTGCCCAGGGTATATGGTATCCCTTCTGTGATGCTTGCAATGACACCCTCACTCTTCACTCAGTTAGGCAGAATTGTTCTTTCTTTTGTACTCTACAAATTCATGTCTCAAAATGTGATCCATGCACTAGCAGCACTGGCATCCCTAGATGACTCATATGCATTATGAGTCATATCATTATGTTAAAATATAGATTCTAAATCAGTAGATCTGGGCTGGGAACAAACACCCCAATGATGCCAATGCTGCTGATTTAAAGACCACACTTGGAGCAGCAAGGTTAACAGCATTTTTATTATAGCTCTGAATACATGATAGTTAACACCTCTGTCTCCTTTCTTATATTCTAAGTATCTTTAAAGGCAGAGGTTGTTTATCTCTTTTTTATTTGCCAGTCTCCAGAGTGCCTCACACAGCACTCAGCAGTTGGAGGATGATAATAACTTAATACCTGTGTTTTACAGAAGAGTTATGTACGGATCCCTTATACAAGCTGTTAGCATTAAATGTACCTGTTTGAGACTGTGCACTAACCTTGGAAAGAGAGGTGGTTAGGAATAAGAAAAGGGGTCCAAGGCCAATCCTTTAGATGAAGACTCAGAACAGAGTCTAGATCAAGAGGGATCTTTGGGGCACCTGGGTGGCTCAGTCGTTTAAGCATCTGCCTTTGGTTCCGGTCCTGATCCCTGGGTCCTGGGATTGAGCCCCATGGCTGGTGCCCTGCTCAGTGGGGAGTCTGCCTCTCCCTCTGCCCCTCCCCCTGCTCAGTCTCTCTCTCTAATAAAGAAAATCTTAAAATTAAAAAAAGGAGCATCTTTTTTTGTTGCTCTTTGTTTTTGTATTCAAGTGTCTTAATCCTTTTTACACCAAAGAAAAAGATTAAGATCAGTGATAACTCACCTTTAACACCGAACACTGGTAATTATCCTTTTCCTCAATTTTTCATTATGATAAAATACACATAACATGAAATTTCCCATCTTGACCATTTTTAAATGAACAATTAGTGGTATTATACACATTCATAATGTTGTGTAACCTCTATCACTATCCATCTCCATAATTCTTTTCATTTTGCAAACTGAAACTGCACCAATTAAACACTAACTCTCCATTCCCTTCTTCTAGCCCCTGGCAACTGCCTGAAAACTGGCTGTCTTCCTTTCAAGACTTATTAAGGATAATTGAAGTCACAGACCGCATAAAAGTAGATGTTATTTGAAGTGATTGTCATTTCTCATAAGCAATTTTAAAGTCCAAGTTTTTTTTTTTTTCTGTGAGCACACATCTCCAAATTATGAAGTAAAATAGTGGAAAATAAGATTCTATTTATAAGTCAGTCCTATAAACAAATTTCCACAACCTTCCAGAAGCACAGGAGAGAAAAAGAGAAAACAGACTACAGGAGATAATACTTTCGTCCCACTTCCAAAAAAAAAGACATAGTATTTTAACAACTAATACTAACTTTGAGACCTTGTCAGAATTGGGAACCGCCTCTAAGATAATGGGAGATCTTTAGGGATGTTTCACAACTAGGATAAAGATCAAATGCTGTCCTAGCTTAGAGTTATTATGTTTGGGGGTTATCAACTTAAGTGTAAGGCAGAGCCAGGCATACAGTATCTTCTCTTTTTCCTCTGCCCTTCTTACACCTAATAACACAGTTTAGCCCTATTCCATTTTACCATTCCAATAGAGAGCTTTCTTTGTAAAGAAACATGGTCTCCTCAAATAGTTGTACCAGCAATAAAACTGATTATTTGTACCAAATTCTTGTCCACTGTGCTAGATCTACTTAACCCAAGATAGCAGTCTTCCAACACATTTATAATTTAATTTGTAATCTTTAATTACAGGAAATTTACACCCTCCCCCAAAAGACTGTTCATAGTAAATACTGACTTCCTTTCAGTTCAAACATCTATGTGAAAAACTTAGTTTCCTTTCCTGCAAGAAATGATTGAAAATAATTGGTTTAAAAATACTTTTGAATTTGTTGGCCTAATAAATCTGTTCTATAATTAACAACCCAGAACATTTGAATAACACTTTACTGTTTTCAGTTATTGCTCTTATTATGCACATGAGGAAAAATTAAAATTCAGAGGTCAAGTTTTATCTTCTAGTCTCATGATTTCACATCTTATGAGTCCTCTAGAATATTATGATGCTTTGTACCAATACACCAGAGGTCAAATGTATTAAATGGAAATAAGAGAAATACTCAATTCTTGGAGAACTGGAGAGTGGACAATAAAATCTAAGAATTATGTGTGCTTTACTTAAGTCCAACTTCCCCTAACAATAAAAAACATTAGTAAGCTTCCGCAGAAACCTAGGATAATCCCTGTAAACACTATTAAAATAAAGACTTACGCCCCAACCTGAAATACCATAATTGCCAAACATCAACACTATACTATTCCTTCAAAACACTCACAATTTGTGGTCGATATTTAGAGTTGCTCTCTCTCCCGGGCTCTAACTCCCTAAAGTCAGGCAGTGTCGCCTTCCTCGCCTCATCCCCAGCACCTGGCCGAGCCTGGCAGCTTGTTGTTGCTGCGTAGGCATGAAAGGATTGAATACAAAACAGGTGAGCTCAGCCAGTGCCAATGCTCTGGAAACTTCTGCCTCCTTCCGAGGTTAGGACATCCTTCCAAGCACACGCTTGAGTTCTGGCAGGGAGCGGCGGTGCGGCTGTGTGCAAGTCCCTCAGCATTGCTGTGCTGCACTTTCCTTCTCTGCACAGTGCGAAAGGCCGGAAGTAGCTGGGCCGGACGGTTGTGAGTTTACGTCAGGGCACCTTGGAAGGGAGGCTGGCCCACAGCGGCGCAGTCCCAGTGTTTGCTATGAGGATGTTCCTGGCCAGTCAGGCCGACACTGCTCACTTCGCTGTAGGACTCCGCACCGATTTTTAGTCATCAATTCATTCGCTCTTTCGTAATTATTTTCCAGAGACCATCTTGGCCAGGGGCCTTACCTGCGCTTTCTAATCTCCACAGGAAACACCTAGACCTCAAATTCAGACATCCAAGAACGTCCTCTTAAACATTAATTTGATTCTAGAATCCGGACTCCTCGTTTTCCCAAGAAGCTGTGGGTGGAATATAACTACGAAGGCATGCAGCCCCGCGAGGCCACGAAGCTGGATCGGTGACTCGTTCCACTGAGGATTGTGCCTGTCGCTTCCACGCCGCGTCCCAGCATGGCCTAGGCATCATTGCGCAGGCGCGCGAGCTCCGCCTTGGCGCCCTGGGGCACCTGCGGCCTACTGCGCAGGCGCGGGAGGCACAGCCTCGGCGCCCTCAAGTCTCCCTGGGGCCCACTGCGCAGGCGCAGGAGCAGGAGCACTACCCAGGTGTCTTCTTGGGCGGGAAGTTTGAACACTGATCCCCCTGAGCGTCGGACTGGTGAGGGCCCTGACTGGGCCGGGTTTCCCTGGCGGGGACGCGGCCTCAAAAACTTCTAACCCCAACCAGGAAGCAGATTTCCCTCCAAGTCGGAAGGGGGCTCCCGACAGCTCGGGCCCAGAAGCAGCTGTCAAGTCCACCCCAGAGGAAAGCCCGGGCCTTCCCAGCCCGTAGTCTGTCAGTCTGGTCTCTCACCGTACACCTGGCTCTGCTTTCTCATGTAGATTTGGGGGAGGCTGCCCGAGGCAGCCAGCGGGTAGATGTTGCTGATAAATGGCAGCCCCCTACGCGCGCCGCCGGAGCAAGGAGAGCAGTGGAAAGAGCGTGCTTCCAAGCACCACTCCGCCTGCTTCAGCTCCGGGAGGGCCTGAAACTGGGACTGCAAATCCCCGCCGCCCTGGGACCAGCTCGCCCTTCAGCCTCCCCGCACTCCCACTGGCCCGATACGCCAGTTCCATGGCCATTGGTTAACTGATTGAAGGGCCCTGGTGCTCCGTAGGACAGTAACTCCTGGATTTGCCTGGCTCTGAACCTGCTGTGAGGAGGTGGGTGCGACCTTCTGAATCTAGGCTCTACTCTACCACCGGTGCGGCACCGAGCCTGAAGGCCTTTTACAGAGGGTTGACACCAAGGGCATTGAGGACATGTCAGCATTGCCTCCCTCACTGGGCTAGTGGATCTTCCCTCTCTGTGGCCTGCCCTTTATTAAGGTGTCTTTTTTAGGAACGAGGTCCTAAACTAAAGAGATTATCAGCATTGAAGTTTTTTGCGGAACCTAATAATTTTCAAAATCTCCATGAGAGAATTGACCATCAATATCAAAAGAAAATAACCTTACTATTTTGCATGTTTTACTCATCCGATTTTCTTCCTCCTTATTGAAGCGGTTCGGAATGAGCCTCACCAAAATGTGCCATTTTGGCATGTGGGTTATTTTGAGCTGAAGACAATCAAGGCTTAAAAGATCCAGGAAGAACTTTTTACCTTTTCCTTAACTGCCTAAAATAACTTAGAGAGCCTGGTCTAGGAAGGGGTCTATCACCAGAGATAACTACAAAGAGTACGGGCTAGGTTTGGTAATCTGGGGGGAGGTTAGCAAGACCTGTTTGTTCAAGTCCTCAGTGTCCCATTGTCTCTGCATAGCATAACAAACATCTAATTGCTCTTCTTAAAATCCTGTAAATTATCCTCCTCTCCTTTGAAGCCCCAGGCCCTTATCTCATTCCCTAACTTAGTTTGGCATATATGCCTCAACTGCCAGACTTGCCCTTGGATCTCATATTTTTATGGTGCTCCTATACCTATGAAATTAAATATGTTTTTCTCCTGTTAATCTATCTTATGTCAGTTTAATTAATAGAATAGCCACAAGAATCTAGGAGGGTAGGGGAAAATATCCCCCCCCCCGTATGTTATGAGGCATTTTTGGGTGTGATCCCTTAAGAACATTAAGTAACATTTATGTGTTTAACTCAGATTAGCCTTCTTTCCATTCTGTGGTCTTCTAGTAAGTGGAAAAATAACTGTGAGAGATTATGCTAAATTTAGTCCTCAATTTTTTATCAGAGGCCAGTGGAGATGACCCAGGATGGATATGGGACTGCAGGTGGAAAACAGTGATGTTGAGGCACAAGGAACAGGGGAATACCACATGCCGGATGGTTGAGGTTAGTCCTGCCTGCTTTCCCCAACATCATCAGTTTGTAATGTCTTGGCTGGCCACAACTGTTACGCAGTATTGGTACTCAATTCAAAAGTGTCCCCCTCTATCGTTTATTTTCAAAAAGGATTAATTTCTGTTTCCAAAAATATCCTCCCATTCACCTAAAGTAAGGAACATTCCTGGGCATGCTCCCCCAGCTGTATTTGCAGAGGAGACCTGGAGACCTGACAGACTAACAGCACTGATGAGATGCCTTCTCCCCCACCCACATCATCCCTTGGGAGATAGTAGAGAGTGATCTCAAAAGTCACTAAACATCTCTCAGAATAAAGATCCTTCCTTGTCACCATTTATTATATTCTCTTAGTGCTTGGCAAAGAGAAATAGCTCCCTTTATTCCTCTTCTCCACATTTGCTCCTAGAGTGATAGAAAATGATAAACACATAAATAAGTTTTGTCTATGGATTTTAATATGACAGGGATGTTTGGTGGAACAAGAAATAAAGGATTTCACTATTTTATGGCAGGGATCCATCTTCAGTATATAGGGTAAAATGGGTACCTGGAGAAATGTGGAAGCCTTGTACACAATTCTGACATTTCTGTGTGCACAACAGTAATGGTTTCGACAGAGAACAGTGCTATTGTGCTCCAGCGAGAGCCTTTTTCTTAGCCTTTGGGAATTGTCCTTCCATATCTCATCCTGAAGGGAAGCATCAGGTGAGTGTCTCAAGGGCTCCTTGTCAGTTCATGGGCAGCTAAGACAGTGACCTGAGCCCTGGGTGCTTAGCTGACAGTGAACAGTAATGCAGCCAACACCAGTGTGCCTCCTTTGCACATTCCATTATGTGCATTCACAGCTGTGTTTCATCAGAATTGAAAGAAGTAAGAGTCAAAGTAGTGTCAAGCCAAGCCATATTGGAACTTAAAAGAAAAAAGCCACTATCAGATGCTGACATATTAAAAATTTGATATCATGTTTGTCATGGATTTTTAGCATTAATTTTGATTTTTGAAGTGTTATATTAAAATATTATTGAGATTTAGGGACTCCCGTAAATTTTGCTCCCAAGGTAAATGCCTCCCTTTCCTCATGCTAGTCCCAGAACTGGGAGGTAAAGTATCCAAATGATGATTTTGATGACAAAGTGGTATGTAGGAACAGGTTTGCCCACTTGGATTTTCCTGGCATTCCTGGGAATCAGGCACTGAGCAAGGACTGGCAAAGCAGTGGAGCCTCTGGGTGGGATTTGAGGAGCCTTATAGACGTCTCTCTTTGACCACTAAAAAAAAAGTAACCCAATTTGCCTTAAGTTCAAGTTTTACCAAATAATTTATGAATTAAACATTCCCTAGAAAAAGCTAAGTTGGCAAATGCAAACCCTGATAGCAGAAGTGAGAGGAAGTTTCTAAAACTGCTTATCCATGCATGAGTTTATTTCAACATTTTCTTAGAGGCAAGACAGTATGGGAGGCATGATGACACTGATTTGTTGGAGGTGGTCCTGTGGTAGTGATGATGGTGGTAGGTATGGATTTCAAGAAAGAGAGGCAGAAAGGAAAAGGAGGGTTTTAATGAGAAACTTACTTTCTTCACAAATTTTCCAACGTCTAGACAGCTGTAGAGAGATCACATTTCTCCCAGGAGTCATTCCTGCCATGTCCTGGGGATGCTCAGCAGACCACCCCTGCCACTGCCTCTCCTCCAGCTCCCTTCTGGGCCATCCTCTAATCTTGACATCCTCTATCTTTTCCTGGTATTTAAATAGAAGTCTAAGTGGATGAACCCTTTATGACCATCTTGTTGAGGACCCTTTTCCAAATGTGGTATCTGAGACTCAGAGGAAGTCTAATGCTCTATCCAAGGGCACACAGAACAGCATCAGCAAAACCAGAAATCTGGCCTCTGGACTTGCCACATGTTCCTTCTGTCATTCATCCCAAAATTATTCAGCACCTACTAGATTAGTTGCTAGGGATGTAATGGTGAACAAAATCAGTCATGGCCCCCACCTTCCTGGGATTTACAGTTTATTAGAAAATGCAAACATCAAATAATCCCCAATAGATATACCTTACAAACAGTTTTCTGAAGTAAAGAACAGTTCTGTAAGCCTGTATATACCACAGGAAATGTGATCAGTATTGGGGGTCAGAAACTGAAGTCTGGGGCATAGAACTAGTTTATTCCCAGGTACTTATCTTCCTCAGGATTATGTTCACTGAAAATTTTACTGAAATTTCTTCTCAAGCTACTGGTCTTCTGTGGGACATTGAGTGCCAGGTAGGAAGGAAAAGGAAAGTGGATATAACAAAATCCGTTCTTTAAAGTTTATAGATATCACTCAGAGCCACCTCAGTCTTAATTTTAAGGTCTCTTACTCTTGCTTTGCAAATGATTTTCATAAACATTCTTACATTGTTCTCCTGAAAACAGTAACTTGGAAGAAGCAAACAGTAGATTGAATTATTATTAAATGTAACCATACCAATGTCAGAAATAATACCTGACAATCTAAATATGAAAAAGGAAATGATAATTATAAAATACAGATGTAAGAAAACAAAAAACACAGTCTCTAGGATTCTTTAGGTTGGGGAATATCAATCCCACATTTCTCAAAACCAAAGGTGAGGACATCACCTCTAGGACACAGAACACAATAATTCATGTTTTTGTTAATTAAATATACTCATCAAAGAAGACTAAAGTTATTTTAAGAACATTCTTTCATAAGAGTGCAAGGAAGTGTGTAATGTATTTTTAGAAGGTTTGACTAAGTTCCCAAAACACAAGGAAAATACTCCTAGCACTTGAAGGGTTGACTTCAGTTATCTAGAATATATCTTTCAGAAGCCCTGAGTTCCTGACAGTGATGATGAAGTACAGTGATGACCTGAATCCTCATGGCAGTGACTTGCTGAGGCAGTACGCATGCCTTAGCTCCTCTTTCACTGGTTTTGTAGATCAGTACTCTCAGAGGACATAAAAAAAGATTCATCTGGTCTTTGCCTCTGAGCCAAAAAATAATTTTAATCATTGTGGAACATAACCTGAGCCATTCTTTGATGTCCTGTGTGGAACTTGTCCACTTCTTGGAGTGACCAACCTGCTCCATCACACTGCATCTTGGGCCATCCTATTCAGCTTATTTTCTTCAAATAACTTTGAAAGTATCTCCCGTTCTTCAGATGAGACATTTGTAGGTGGCTGGTGGGACAGAGGTTTATTTCTCTGGGGTTTGAATACCAGCATTTTGAGTATGAGAGAGGGAGTGGGCAATTTTCTGGGCCTACAGGAGATGGAGGGCCATTAAGATTCCCCACAGGAATACCTGGCTTCCTACTTTCTGCCTACCCCAAATCATCCCACCCCAGGCTTGCTCCAGACTGCCTTCACTGGGGAGCCTTAAAATGCTCTAGACCATAGTGACCTACACATCTGAGCCACTCCAGCCTTCAATCCCTTATCCCTCTGATCAGCTTTCACTCTCAGTGCCTTCTCTTTTTCATTAATCCTTTGGTGAGAATGATTTCTGGAGGGTAAGATTCCTGTCTTATTCTCCTGAATCCCCCCATCCTTACACATGGTTAGGCACCATGGGCCCCAAATCCATGCCAGATGATTGGCACGGGGAAAGTCTCCTCTGTCAAGACTAGAGGGCCCTCTGGGGAGAGTGTTGCAAGCCGATTTGCAGGCTCCAACAGAAGACCTGTTTTGTCTCTAGGTTGATTCATCAGGCAAATGCTTGGGAAGCATTTGCCCACAGCAAGGCATGGTACTATCTGCACTCAACTTGTTCTCAGAGAAGCAAGGACCCAGACACAAGGGCCAGTGTGTTTCAAAGAAGCAGGAATAAGGCTTACTGACCCCTGGTCTGAAGGGCATAGCACTCCTTCCTCTTTAACACTCTTTTCTGAGAATCTCTCACTCCTTCTATCTGGGAGATGAAGCAGTAATTTTCTTGATTATGCCTCCCACTGCAACGACACATCTTTGTGCCTCTTGGCTACACTTCTGGAAGGCATAGAGTGACCTGATATTGGAGGAAAGTATTGTAGCACAAAGCTTACAGCAACTTTAGAGGATTTCAGAATTGGAAGAAACATTAGGAAGCATTCAGTGGTCACAGAACACAGATTTGTGTGCACAAACCACTCAAATATCATTTTGGTAAGAATTGCACAACAGCTCAGGTCCTGTGACAACACACAATCAATTTCCATCCCCCACGTCTCCCCCTTCCCCATGTAGGCTGAGATTATCAGAAAGATGTAGCAGTAACATGCTTGTCATAACTGTGCCAAGATACCCTCACCAGCAGTTGCTAATTTTGAAGGGGAAACATTTAGCAACCCTTCAAAGAATTAACTGTAACTCTATCTTTGTGGAGTTAATGACTTTGTGCAATTGCACATATAATCATACCCATTTTCATTACTTTATATAAAGTGCTAAACAAAAAAAAAGCTCTAGGTTCTTCGCCACATTTCCCCCAAATACAAAATAAAATTGAGGGTATGTTGCATATTTCCAGTAAGAAAAAGGAAGCATTCAATCCACTTCAGGCTACGTTTTACACATGTGAAAACTGAAGCCTTGCAAGAACAAATGACTTGCTCAAAGTCATACACTGGGTAGTTGGCAAGAATAGATCACAGTATGCTGCTTCCTGGGGCTATGCTCTTTCCATTTTCCCAGGCTGCTTCAACTGAGTGAGAATTAATCCTAAAACTTGATAATATGAGGCACTCCAATCCAAGGTGAGTTCACAGATGTTTGAGTTCCAATTTCAATAAAATGAATGAGTTTGTTTAAACAGATTTATCAAGGAGGGAGCTAAGATGGCAGCATAGTAGAAGGACCATTGGCTGACCTTGTCCTTTGAACACAGCTAGATAACTATCAAATCATTCTGAATACCCAAGAAATTGACCTGAGCACTGACAGAACAAACTGCACAAAGAGAGGGATAAAAGAGCCCACATCGAGGAAGGTAGGAAGTACAGAGGCATGGTTTGGGGGAGAAACTGAGCGGGTGCTGTGAAAGGGAGGGAGCCCTGGCCACAGAGAAAGGTGAGAGAGTGGAGTGCACAGGGATGTGCACAAAGTCATTGGCTGGGAAAATGAGAGGGGCTGATTTTTATGAGTTTTTGTAACCAGCAAGGCTCAAAGACCAGAGTTTTAGAGGTCAGCAGGCTTGGCTGGGATACAGACCTGAGGGCACTGCCCTACTCCTGGAGAGAAGGCAGGCAAGCAACCTGGGGCAGATGGCATGATTTGAGGAACTCCTAAGGCACATGGGGAGACTGTTCACTCTTCTTAGATCACATCTGTGAGAGGTAGTAATGGCAGAGACACCTCTCCAGGGACAAACTAGCTGGTGGACACCCATTCCCCCATCACCACCCCTCAGCATAGGTGGAGAGACACCTGCTGAGGGCGGCTAACCTGGACATTGACTGTTTAGCCTGCTTTGCTTCAGATCCCACATCCCTGTGCTGTGGTGCCACTGCTCTTTTCGGTCAAACCTGCATCAGTTCAGTACAGCAAGACAGTCCCCCAGAAGACCCGTGCAGGTCCCTGCCACACCAAATCCATAAATTTAGATTTTTAAAAGTCATCAGGCTTAGCTAGGATAGAGCCCAAAGTGAACTGTGCTACTCCAGGTAGTCAAACAACCTGGAGACAGCGTGAAAACATCAATCTGAAAAATGCCTGGGGTGCACATGGGGTAATATTTGCTCTTCTGGGAGTGCTTCCCTGAGACCAGCAAGCATGGAGGCCTCTCTCTGGTGACAAAGGAGTTAGCTAGTGCCATTTCCCTCCCCTGCCACTTAGCATAAACCAACTTCAGTAAACAGCATGATGCCAACACTGGCTGCCTAAATCTGCTTACACAAGTCCCACCCTCCTGCACTCTGCTGGTACTGCTTTTCTCTGGCAAGTGTGCCTAAGGACCATCACAGAGGGCCTCTTCCCCAGAAGACCAGCAGAAACCTCTGCATGCACCATGTCAACAAACCAGAGAGTTCTGCAAGGCTTCAGTTCTAGTGGAAGTAGCATCAGGTATCATTTAACAAGCAGACCAAAGCATGTCAATTTCAGACTTGCCACATTCTGGCTAAGGTCCAAACACTGCCCACTGCAGGCAAGGAAAACTTCTCCAGACCACTGACCTGAGGGATAAAGCAGCCAAAACACAGCAGCAGAGTAGATGCAGCACACACCAGAGAAGCACCATGCCCTAGATACTGTATGACCTTTTCTTCATAAAGTCATTACTCTCAGGAGCATTCCACATAACAGGCTTTTCTAGCACACAGAAAAAGAGACAGACAAAATGCCAAGATGGAAGAATTCATCCCAAAAGAAAGAACAAGAAAAGATCATGGCCAGAGATCTAATTGAAACAGATATAAGCAATATGCCTGATGGAGAACTTAAAGCACCAACCATAAGGATACTCATTGGGCCTGAGAAAAGCATGGAAGACATCAGGGAGACCATTACTGCAGAGATAAAAGAGTTAAAAAACAATCAGAAATTTAAAATGTAGTAACTGAGAGTCAAAACTGACTGGATGTAATGACCACAAGGATGGACGAAGCAGAAGAATGAATAAGTGATATAGAAGATAGACTAGTGGAAAATAATGAAGCTGAACAAAAGAGAAGGAAGAACTATGGATCATGAGAAAAAACTTAGAGAACTCAGTGACTCCATCAAATGTAATAACATTCCTATCATAGGAGTCCCAGAAGAAGAGAGAGAAAAGAGGGCAGAAGGTTTATCTGAGAAAATAATAGCTGAAAATATCCCTAATCTGGGGGAAGGAAACAGACATCCAGATCCAGGAGGCAGAGAACTCCCATCAAAACAACAAAACTAGGCCATCACCAAGGTGATGGTAAATAAATGGTAAATACATTAATTTCCTGCTGCAAAACAAAGTTTCCCACACATTAATATCGTTGGGTTATTTATTGACATTTAATCTTTTCTTACAATCAATTTGGTCTTAAAAGACTTGACTACTTTTTATTTTCTTTATTTTAAATTTTTTTTAGTTTCAGAGGTAGATTTTAGTGATTCATCAGTTGCATATAACACCCAGCACTCATTACATCAAGTGCCCTCCTTGATGCCCATCACCCAATAACCGCATCCCCCCTCCACCAAGCTCCCCTCCAGCAACCCTCAGTTTGTTTCCTATAATTAAGAGTCTCTTATGGTTTGTCTCCCTCTCTGATTTCATCTTATTTTATTTTTCCTTTCTTTCCGCTATGTTCATCTGTTTTGTTTCTTAAATTCCACATGAGTGAAATCATATGATATTTGTCTTTCTCTGACTTATTTCACTTAGCATAATAACTTCTAGTTCCATCCACATCATTGCAAATGGTAAGATTTCATTCTTTTTGATGGCTGAGTAATATTTCATTACACATACATACATACATACATACATACATACCACCTTTTCTTTATCCATTCATCTGTTGATGGACATGTGGGCACTTTCCATAGTTTGGCTATTGTGGACATTGCTGCTATAAACATTGGGGTGCAGCTGCCTCTTAGAATCACCATATTTGTATCCTTTGGATAAATACCTAGTAGTGCAATTGCTGGGTTCTAGGGTAGCTCTATTTTTAACTTTTTGAGGAAAATCCATACTGTTTTCCAGAGTGTCTGTACCAGTTTGCATTCCCACCAACAGTTTAAGAGGGTTGCCCTTTCTCCTCATCCTTCCCAACATCTGTTGTTTCCTGATTTGTTAATTTTAGCATTTTGACTGGTGAGAGGTGGTATTTCATTGTGGTTTTGATTTGTATTTCCCTAATGCTGAGTAATGTTGATCATTTTTCATGTGTCTATTGATCATTTGTATGTCTTTGGAGAAATGTCTGTTCATGTCTTCTGCCCATTTCTTGATTGGATTATTTTTCTTTGGGTGTTGAGTATGATAAGTTCTTTATAGATTTTGGATATTAACCCTTTTTCCAATACGTCATTTGCAAATATCTTCTCCCATTCTGTAGGTTGTCTTTTAGTTTTATCAACTGATTCCTTTGCTGTGCAAAAGCTTTTTATTTTGATGAAGTCCCAATAGTTCATTTGTGCTTTTGTTTCCCTCGCCTCCAGAGACATGTCTAGTAAGAAGTTGCTGTGGCCGAGGTCAAAGAGGTTGTTGCCTCTGTTCTCCTCTAGGATTGTGATGGATTCCTGTCTCACATTTAGGTCTTTCATCCATTTTGAGTCTATTTTTGTGTATGGTGTAAGAACGTGGTCTAGTTTCATTCTTCTGCAAATGGCTGTCCAATTCTCCCAGCACCATTTGTTGAGGAGACTCCATTGATATTCTTTCCTGCATTGCCAAAGATTAGTTGACCATAGAGTTGAGGGTCCATTTCTGGGTTCTTTATTCTGTTCCGTTGATCAATGTGTCTGTTTTTGTGTCAGTACTACATCAAGACTACTGTCTTGATGGTTACAGCTTTGTAATAGAGCTTGAAGTCCCGAATTGTGATGCCACCAGCTTTGGTTTTCTTTTTCAACATCCCTTTGACTATTTGGGGTCCTACCAGGTTCCATACATATTTTAAAATTACTTGTTCCAGTTCTGTGAAAAATACTGATGGTATTTTGATAGGGATTGCATTGAATGTATAGATTGCTTTGGGTAGCATAGACATTTTAACAATGTTTGTTCTTCCAATCCCTGAGCATCGGGTGTTTTTCCATTTCTTTGTGTCTTCCTCAATTTCTTTCATAAGTGTTCTATAGTTTTCAGAGTACATATCCTTTACCTCTTTGACTAGGTTTATTCCTATGTATCTTATGGTTTTGGGTGCAATTGTAAAAGGGATTGACTCCTTAATTTCTCTTTCTTCTGTCTTATTGTTAGTGTATAGAAAGGCAACTGTTTCCTGTGCATTGATTTTATATCCTGCCACTTTGCTGAATTCCTGTATGAGTTCTAGCAATTTTGGGGTGGAGTCTTTTGGGTTTTCCACATAGAGTATCATGTTATCTGTGGAGAGTGAGAGTTTGACTTCTTCATTACTGATTTGGATACCTTTTATTTCTTTTTGTTGTCTGATTGTTGAGGCTTGGACTTCCAGTACTATGTTGAACAACAGGGGTGAGGGTGGACATGTCTTTTGTGTTCCTCACCTTCGGGAAAAGCTCTCAGTTTTTCCCCATTAAGGATGATATTCTCTGTGGGTTTTTCATATATGGCTTTTATGATATTGAGGTATGTTCCCTCTATCCCTACACTGCAAAGAGTTTTTATCAATAAACGATGCTGTATTTTGTCAAATGCTTTTTCTGCATCTATTGAGAGGATCATATGGTTTTTGTTCTTTTATTAATGTGGTATATCACATTAATTGATTTGTCGATGTTGACCACCCTTGTAGCCCAGGAATAAATCCCACTTTGTTGTGGTGAATAGTCCTTTTAATGTACTATTGGATCCTATTGGCTAGTATCTTGGTAAGAATTTTTGCACCCATGTTCATCAGAGATATTGGTCTGTAATTCTCCTTTTTGGTGGGGTCTTTGTCTGATTTTGGGATCAAGGTAATGCTGGCTTCATAGATTGAGTTTGGGAGTTTTCCTTCTATTTCTCTTTTTTGAAAGAACCCACTTAGGATTCTGTCTCTCCCTCCCCTCTGCTCCTTCTCCCCTCCTCTCCCTGCACTTGCACATGCCTGCATGCTCTCTGACTCTCTCAAAAGAAAGAAGAAAGGAAATATAGGTAGTTAATCCTCTCAGATTATTTTAGAATGTATTATAAAATACAACTTCTAAGGATGCCTGGGTGGTTCAGTTGGTTAAGTGGCTGCCTTTGGCTCAGGTCATGATCCCAGGGTCCTGGGATCGAGTCACGCATTGGGCACCTTGTTCAGCAGGGAGCCTGCTTCTCCCTCCACCTGCTTGTTCTCTCTCTCTCTGACAAATACATAAATAAAATCTTTAAAAAATTAAAAACAACTTTTACTTTTTAACTGAATTATGGAAATTGGCCATCATTTCCCAAATAAAAGTTATAAAAATGGTTATATGCTAAACTACAAGTAAGATAGTCATGGAGGAAATACCTTGATTGTTTAAAAAGCTCTTATATAAGAAAATCTTTGAAATGCTCATGAAATTATTAAGCAAAGGGCAAGAGGAATTACAACTGGTGAATGAAATATAATAAAAGTTCACGGGGCGCCTGGGTGGCTCAGTTGGTTAAGCGACTGCCTTCGGCTCAGGTCATGATCCTGGAGTCCTAGGATCGAGTCTCACATCAGGCTCCCTGCTCAGCAGGGAGTCTGCTTCTCTCTCTGACCCTCCCCCCTCTCATGTGCTCTCTCTCTCTCTCTCTCTCTCTCTTATTCTCACTCTTTCAAATAAATAAATAAAATCTTTTAAAAAATAATACAAGTTCACAACCTCACTCATAATAATAAATGCAAAATAGAATATCTATTTTGCATTTATTATTTCTAAAATTCATAGCAGCTTTATTGAGAAAAGACAACTGGACACAGCCCAGGTATCTATCAATAAACACCTATGGTATATGCACGCAGTGGAATATAGTTCAGCAATAAAAAGGGAAAAGCAATAAAAAGCCCTGCTGGTACTTGAAACAGGGAGGAATCTCAAAAACATGCTGAGTGAACGAATTCTTATCCCAAAGAGTACATATTGTATGATTCCATTGATATGAAGTTCTGGAATTGTCATAAGTAAACTATGATTCAGGAAATTGAAAACAGTGTTTGCCTTTGGGATGGGCGCAGGTATTAGGGGCAGGGTTTGATGGAAAGAGTCATGAAGCAACATCTTGGCATAATGGTGATGTCCTTTATATCGATAGAAGTTTGTGTTTCATAGGTGTTTGCACTTGTCAAAATTGATCAAATGGTATACTTAAGATTTATATATTTCATTGTATTTAAATTTTATGAAAAAAGCCTAGTAAATAAATATTGAACTCTAATGCAGTATGATATCTATGTGTACTAGAAGTGAATGCCAAGACTGTCTCTGTTGGTGTGTGCTGGGGGTCCTCCACCAGCATCCTTATGGACATCACAGTGATTGAGTTACTAGATGGCTGGGAGGTGGCCAGCTCTTGTGTAGTATGAATTGAGAATACCCTGGGCCTGGGTAAGTCTGGGAGGACCCAGTGAGAATGACTGTCCTTAGCTGAATTCAGATGCTTGATAACCTTCTGGCCTGCGGCACTTCCTGCCTTCCTCTAGAGGATGGGCTGAGGTGTGTCAGCCTCTTTAATTCGCCCAGATGGGGGCAACAGGTAAACTAGCCTGGACTGGCTGACCAGTGTAGCTCTGCTAACAGAGGTCTGGCATAAGGCAGCTGTGCAAATGGCCTCCAGAGAGGCTGCCTCTGCCCTGATGAATGGGTGGGAAAGAGGAATGATCCCTCCTCCCAGGAGGAGTCTGGGGCGCAGCAGCCACGGAGTTGTAGGCTGCAGTGAGGGGTGACTTGTTATTCTATGAGAGGGACACTGCAGTGGTTTTCACTCCTCCCTCTGTGGGTCACCTCGGCAATGCTGCCTTGGGAAGAGCAGTAGTCCCAAGAGAGGTGGTACCAGTACTGGGTGAGTCCGTCCATATCCCCCTTTGCCTACCACTTGGCTACCACCTGGTGTTTCAGTTAGACCAGCCCCTCTCTGTAGCCTTCCTGGACTCTGATTTTGATCTGGAGACTGTTTTAGAAGCTGCCAGTCTCTCCATAGGTAAACTTGATTATAGTCATGCTTCTACTCAGTTCTAATCATCCTCTGCCTCTGCCTGTGGTCATTCTCCTTGCTAGCTGTTTGGTGGCACCAAGTCTCTGTGCCCAAGGCTCCCAGAAGCAAAACAGCACCACAGGTGGGGCATCCTGTGCATCTTGAAAGGTCCAGTTTGGTGGAAACCTGGCTTGGTCCAAAGTTGGGTTGTGTCCGTTCGAAACCATCCCTAGATTGCAGCAGTGTGGCAGGCAATTTCAGGAAATGAGTATATTGGGGGGTCTAGCCACCGGGGAACAGGTGAGGAGACACCCAGATCTGAATTCAAGTGAGGTTGGCAATGCTCAGCTCCTGCTGAGGGCATGGCTGACTCCCTGAAGAACCTCATGCTCTGTACCTGTCATTAAATGTCTCTGAGATGAGTAAGGTGAAGAGCATGTGTGTATTTCTCTGGGTTATTGAAATTAATGATAACCTTGTGTTGGGAAAGATGGTCCCAGATTTCTCAATAACTGAGGAGGCACATAATGAGCCCTGCTTCAGTCATGTCCCACAGAAATCCCTCTGGGTACACTAGACCCATGGAATGGGGCACAGGCTCGCCAATGCCCAGCAAAACCAGAAATCTCAGGCCTGGCTACCTCTCCCTGCACTTTAGAGCTACAAACCATTCCCATTCATGGACACCTTTGAACTTCAAGGCAGCCCATTGGTGCAGAGCAAAGAGGCCTTAGAGAGGGATCTCTTTACTTTGCTGAGGTCACACAGGGACAGAGATAGCAACCTCTTGGGAAAGGGCCCCAAAAGACACAAGGGACCCTAGGAGACATTCTGAGGAACGCCATGCACAAATGCAGAGTAGTGTGGACCCCAGAGATTTAAATTTGTAGAAGGAGACAAAACCAAAGAGTGCAGAAGGGGCGATTGCAACATCCCCCCCCCCCCCGCCAACTCTACAGACCAGAAAGGGTGTGTGTAGAGATATTTCCTGAGGGAGGTATGAAGAGTTGGCAAGACTTAGAAATGGGGCCTGAAGAAACTTGGGGAGACTCACTTTGATTTCTGATGGGTGGTTCTCCCTCACAGACTCCTCCCCTAAGGAGGGTAAATCTCAGGTAAAGCAGCTGATCACCAGAAGATGGCAACAGAGAACTGTCCAGATGTGCTCTAAGAGCTCCTTCCAACATGAGTTAGATAATCCATAAAAAAGAAAACTCAGAAAGAAGAAGAAGATAGCAGGAGGGGAAGAATGAAGGGGAGTAAGTCGGAGGGGGAGACGAACCATGAGAGACGATGGACTCTGAGAAACCAACTGAGGGTTCTAGAGGGGAGGAGGGTGGGGGGATGGGTTAGCCTGGTGATGGGTATTAAGGAGGGCACATTCTGCATGGAGCACTGGGTGTTATGCACAAACAATGAATCATGGAACACTACATCCAAAGCTAATGATGTAATGTATGGTGATTAACATAATAATAAAAAAAATGAAAAAAAAAAGAAAACTCAGGGGTGCCTGGGTGGCTCAGTTGGTTAAGTGTCTGCTTTCTGTTCAGGTCATGATCTCAGAGTCCCGGAATCGAGCCCCGCATTGGGCTCCCTGCTCAGCTTCTTCCTATCCCTCTGCTGCTCCCCTTGCTTGTGTGTGCTTTCTCTCTCTCTGTCAAATAAATAAATTAAAAAAAAAGAAAACTCATGTAGAACTTATGGAAATGTTTCTCATTTATGAATATCTAAATTCATCCAAGAAAGTAAGCATAATCCCTAAGGCTTAATTGCTGCTGAAATGCCTTGGGGACATTTGTTGCTCTTACTGTAATATTGAAAAAAACTGGTGACAGTGGATATCCTTGTTATGTTTACAAACTCAAAGGTAAAATAATTCACTATTAGACCATCAAATATGATGATAGCAGTGGGATATTTCATATCTTTTATCAGAATAAGAAAATTCTATTCTTAGTTTTCTGAGAGTTTTTATCAAGAAGGGTCTTAAATCTTATCAAATGCTTTCCCCACATCTATTGAGATGATCATATGTTGTTCTTCCTTTATTCTGTTAAAGTTGTGAATTATATAGTTTTTTTTTAATGTAAAACCAATCTCATGATCCAGGAATAAGCACCATTTGGTCACAATTACTTTTATTTTTTTCCATATTGATGGTTTTGCTTTGATTTTTTTGTATAGGATTACTACATCTATATTAATGAGATACACTTGCTTGTATTTTGCTTTTCTTGTAATGTCTTTTCAAGTTTTGGTGGGATTATACTAGCCTCATTTAATGAGTGGGGAAATGGGGAAATATTTGTTTTCCAAATAATTATTGTTCGATTGGTAATATTTCTCCCTTCATGGAGGTTTTTTTGTGAGAGGGATTTAAACTATACATTCAAGTTCTTTATCATATAGGACTATTCAGATTATCCATTTCTTCCTGTGTAAATTTTGATAACTTCTCTTTTTCAAGGAATTTTCCCATTTTATCTCAATTATCAAAATTACTGGCACAAAATTATTCATAATGTCTTCTTATTTTCTCTAGAATCTCTAGTGATGTTCCTCTTTTTATTCCTGATATTGGTAATTTATGTTCATTCTATTTTTGTCATGCTCAATTTTGTTAGTGTCTTGTAAATTGTATTAATCCTCTAAAGAACCAACTTTTTATTTTTTATATTTATTTTTTTTTAAGATTTTATTTATTTGAGAGAGAGAGAAAGCACATGAGATGGGGGGAGGGTCAGAGGGAGAAGCAGACTCCCTGCCGAGCAGGGAGCCCGATGCAGGACTCGATCTAGGAACTCCAGGATCATGACCTGAGCCGAAGACAGTCACTTAACCAACTGAGCCACCCAGGCGCCCAAGAACCAACTTTTTAAAACGTTTATTTTTTTTTAGTAATCTCTACACCCAACGTGAGACTCAAACTTATGACCAGAGATCAAGAGTCACATGCCGTTCTGACTGAGCCAGTCAGGCTTCCTTCAGAGAACCAAATTTTGGCTTTGTTGATTTTTCTCTATTTTCTGTTTTCTATTTCAATAATTTCTGTTCTTTATTACTTTCTTTTTTCTCCTTTCTTTGGGTTTAATTTGTTTTCTTTTTTCCTAGCATTTTGAGATGAAAACTGGGGAAACTGATTCTCAATTTTTCATTTTTTAAAATGTATGTATTTAAAGCCATAATTTTTATAATTTTTAGCTGTAGCCCCACAAATTTTTCTAGTCCACGTTTTCATTATCACTTCAAAATATTTTCCATTTTTATTATGATTTCTTCTTTATACATGGGTTATTTTGAAGTACATTGCTTAATTTCCAGATATTTGGGTATTTTAAAATCATTTTTCAATTATTGATTTTTAATTTATTTTCACAGTAGTCACAGAAATACTCTCTATGAGTCCAATTCTTTGAAATTTGTTGAGAATTGCTTTATGTTTAGCATATATTCTATTTTGGTAGATGTTCAATGTGTATTTGAAAAGATCGTGTATTCTGCAGTTGTTGAATATAGCATTTTCTATAGGTCAGTTAGGTCAAGTTGCTTAATTGTGTTCAAATCTCATACTGCATTTTTTTAAAACTTTTTTCTGTCAGCTACTGAGCTAAATGTGTTCAATTCTCCATCTATGATTGTGCATTTGTCTATTTCTCCTTAATTCAGTTAAATTTTGCTGTATGTATTTTGAAGTTATACTATTTAAAATTTAGGATTTTTTTCTTACTGTTGAATTGACTTATTTTAAGATCTTGAAATGTCCTTTTTTATCACTAGTAATACTTCTTAAAGTCTGCTTATTTGATAATAATGTAGCCATATTGGATGCATTATGGTTAGTGTTTTTGTGGCATATCTTTTCCCATTCTTTTCTTTCTACATATTTAAACAGCATATAGCTAGGTCTTGCGTTTTTTTTTAGACAGTCTGACAATCTTTGTGTTTAATTGGAATGTTTAGTCCATAATTTACATTTAATATAATTTCTGTTATAGTTAAGTTTGTCATTGTCCCATCTGGTCTTTGTTCCTTCATTCTTTTTTCTTATTTTGTTTTTTATGAACTAAGTTTCCTTCTTATTTCCTCCTTTCTCCTTCCTTCCTACTTGCCTTCTTTCTCTTGTCCTTTCCCTTCCCTTCATTTATTCTATTTAATTCTTCAATTAGCTTTTCCTAAAAAAACTACTTTATTGATATATAATTTACATAAAATTAAATATACTCATTTTATAGTTTGGCAAGTTTTGACAAATATAGCCACCATTACAATCAAGATCTAGAATATTTTTATAATGCTAAATGTGCTCTCTTGCAGTTAATTCCCTCTTCCCTAGTACCTGTCAAACATGGATTTATTTTCTCTCACTATAGCTTAGTTTTGCCAGTTCTAGTATTTTGTATAAATGGAAGCATATAAGATGTACTCTTTTGTGTCTTGCTTCTTTTACTCAGCATAATATTTTTTCAGATTTATTGATTTTATCGTATTTGAAGGCTGAGAACCCTTCCTAGCAGTGTATCAGAGTGCCTGTTTCTGCTCAGCCTAGACAACAGAGGATGCTGTCAAACTTTTGAAGTTTTGCTCATCTGGTAGGTAAGCAATGTTATCTCAATAAATTTTAATTTGTAGTTGTTGTTGTTGGAAGTGAAGCTAGAAATCTTTCACCTGCTAGGTTGCATTTGCACTTCTTTCTCTGGGAATTGTCTACTCTAGCCCATTCTTCTCTAATGTTGTTGGTTTTCTTCTCTGTTTTTAAAAACTTTTTATATATTAAGGATACCAACCCTTTATCTATGATACAAGTTGCAAATTTCTTCCTAGTTTGCTGGGTTTTTTAAGCCTCACTTTCCTGTGGTTTTTTTTCCCCCATGCAGAAGTTTTATTTATATGACATCAGATATCTCAGTCTTTTCTCGTTGTTTCTGAATTTTTTAGTCACAGTGAGGAAAGTTTTTTTCTACTTGCTGATATAGAGGAATTCTCTTCAGCTTTCTTCTAATACTTCTATGGTGTCATCATTTCTATTTAAACAAATGATCCATTTGGAGTTTATCCTACTGTATGGTGTGAGAAATGGATCTAATTTTATCTTTTTCTATAAAGCTATCCAGTTATATCAATATCACATTTTTAAAAAATCCACCTTTTCCTTACCCATTTAAATTATTGCTTTTATTGCACAAATTACCATATGCTATTGGCTTATTCTTTTATTTTCTATTCTATATCATTCACCTATCTGTGCAATAATACTACACTTATCATTCCAGTGGCTTTTAAATTTATCTTCATATCTGATAGGGCCAGCCCCCACTTATTGCTTTCCTTTTTCAAGATTTTTCTGGTTATTATTGTTTCTTGGTTCTTCCAGATGAGCTTTATAGTGAACTTGTCTAGCTTGTAAAAATATATGCTTCTATTTTTATTGGAAATTTTATAAAGTAACTTAGGGAAAACTAACATAGATTTAATGTTAAGTCTTTCAACTCAAAAAGGAAGGAAATTTCTATTTGTTCAAACCTATGATGTGACTTTCAAGAGTGTCTTATTTTACACATTTAGGTTGTGGCTATTTCTTTTTCTAGGTATTTTCTTCTTTCCCTTTTTCTTTCTTTCCTTTTGTGTTTTTTTGTTTTGTTTTCCTATTTAAAATGGATTTTTCTTATCCATTATATCTCCTAACTACTTTTTGTTTTCATCTACGGAGATTAGTGGTTTTGTACACTGAGTTTATAATTAATTTATTATTTTATTAAAGCATAATTCTTATGATTCTTTTGGGTTTTCATTTAATTTGTCATCTACATCTAAAAATAAAGATGGATTTAGCTCTTCCTTTATAATTCTTATGCCTCTAATTGCTTCCTTTTGGTATAATTTCATTGGCCAAACTTCTAATATGTTAGATGTTAAATTCACACTTTTAACTGACATAGATATTTCATGCTATAAACCTCACTCTGATAACTACTATAGCTATATCCCACAGATTCTGATATGTTGTGTTTTTATTATTTTAAAAAAATTCTCTAGGTAAATTTGGATTTCTGTTGTGATCCAAGAGTTGTTTGATAGTGTAATTTTAAACTTTCTAGCTGAAAGATTTTTAGAAATTTTGTTATTAAATATCTATTTTAATACATTTTCCTTTTTCTTAAAATTCTAATTATTTTACTATAATATGCCTTGGTATCATCACTCTGGGCTGATTTTCCAGAGTATACACAGTATCTTTTCAGTATGTAATTTCAAGTTATGTTTTATTTCAATATGGGTTTCTCCAGTGATTGTTTTTTTAGTATTCTGTTCTATTCAGTTGTTTAGGTATTCTTCTTTAGGAATTTATACTCATCAACATACACACCATTTTGCTGATGTTCTGTATCACATTCTCTTAAATCTTTTTTAATTTTTCATATTTTTTAAATTAAAATTTTTCTCCTTTCCTTTTCCGTTTCTTTTTATGTCCTAACCATGGTATTTACTAACATATTACTTCTAGTTTAGTCTTCATTTCCAAAATATTGTTTCTTTTATTTCTAATATATTTCTTAGTTTTGTAAGCTCCATTTTCAAATCTTCCTGTTCTTTTTGTTTCTCCAATAATATTTCTGAATTATTTTGATTCTAATTTAAGTTGTTTTTTAAAATAACTTCTTATTATTTTTAAAATTTCTTTTGGCTTATTTCTTTAAAATATTAGAATATAGTTTTCCGTTATTTTGTGGGCATGTCTTTCTGGCTTGTTTTCATTGCTTGAAAGAATGTTATTCTGCTCCTAATTTCCTTTTTTTCTGATAATAATTTTGAATGGATTTGATGCTTTTCTTCCCTATTGCTTATATTTCAGTGAGATGAATTTGCCTGTAGTAGAAGGGAGGACAGCCAGCATAGTTGTTATAGCTTCAGAGTTCAAATGCTCAGTTTTCTGTCATTTATTTGAAATGTAAAAAAGAAAACGACAACAAAAAACAAAAAACAAAACTGGGATTTATGAGATGTGCTGTCTCCTTTACCCTTTTCTTTCCTTTGATTCTGTTGTTCCTGCTCAATATGGGGACTCTGTCCTAGAAGTGAGACTTGGGTCCAGATCACCCCAGTACTCTCATGACTTAATGAGGGGCCCCTTGCACTCACCTGCAGACTGTAGTCTACAAAGCTCCTCCCAGTCTGAACTGACGTTCTGTGGGAGACTATTTCTGCAATGCATATAAAGACAAAAGATTTCTAGTCATATCCAAATCATACATAATGAATAATGAAAAGAAATTTACCCAATAGAAAATGTGCAAAGGTTACAAATAGGCAATCTATAGAGGAGGAAACCTGAATGTCAACTAAACCTATGAAAAGGTGCTTCGTCTCACCAGTAATTGGGAATGCTAATTAAAACATGAAAATGAAGTTTCATCTGATTCAGCACCAAGGACAAGACAATAAGCTACTATGATGATTACTGAAAAAAAAAAAAAGAATCAAATCTTGGTTTCTGCTAAAGAACAACCATCACCTCATAAGTATTCTGGGGGGAAGAAAAGCCAGAAAAAAGATCTGGTGAGAAGAGATCTTAGTGCTCTCTCTCTGGCCTTTGCTTACACTATTTCCACATTCCAGAATATTCTCTATCCAATTCTTTATCTAGGTAATTACTATTCATCCTCCAGGTCTTATATTAATTGTCATCTTTTTCAGGAAATACCAGACTCCTCTTAGACTAAGATAGATGCCTCTAAGATGTAAGTCCTTGGCACTTTATACTTTCACTATTATAGCATTTTCCAAACGTTACTGTGATGGTCAGTTTTATGTGTCACCTCGGCTAGGCTATAGTACCAAGTTATTCAATCAAAGAGTAATCTAGGTGTTATTTATGAAGATATTTTGTAGATCTGATCAACATCTACAATCTAAGCCAACTCCTTGTACTAAATCTCTTTGTGTATATGTGTAAATATATATATCTACTGGTTTTGTTTCTCTGGTGGAATTTTTCCTGATAAAATTTCTTTGCCAAATTATATAATTATCTATATCTTTTCATATTAAAGACACAATGGTGCCTATCTTTTGTTTACCTTTGTATTTTCTAGTGCCTGGAATATAGTATATGCTGAAAAGAAAGCTGTTGAAGAAACTAAAGAATTCTTATCAAGATTGAAGAATGTAAAAGACCCAATATGGAAATCTTCAATACAGCTGTAGGGAACCCAGGTTAGTGTACTATGAGGTTGGAAAAGGAAGAGGCTAAAAGCCTTGTAGATGCTTATATGAAGTTATTTATTTATTCATTCATTCATTCATTTATTTATTCATTTATTCATTTATTTATTGCTTGCTTGCTTGCTTATGTGAAGTTCTGACAAACACCAAAAAGTAACCTTTCACTCCTTGGAGAAATTATCCTTTTGGTAAGTCACTGGAGTGTCCCTCCAGTTTTCAAAGTTGTTAGCAAACACTGAAAGAAAGAAAGCTGACCTAGGAGGCAGTCATTTCTGTACTAAAAGGAAAGAGTTTACCAAATACTACTGATCTAGTTAAGTGGAAAAACTGATTTTTGTTTAAATGTAAATATTAATATATCAAGTAGCCCATAATCACATACTCTAGGAATCTTACCCATTTTCATTCCAGTGAAAACGTGAAAATAGAGCTTCATCTGATTCAGCACAAAAGATATTTCAATAACCTAGTATGATAATTGCAAAAGGATGAACAAGAATCTTGGCTTCTAATACAGAACAGACAATTACCTTGTAGGCGTTTCAAAATAAAAAATGAAAAGAAGCCAGGAAAATATCAGATGACAAAGAAAGACATCATTACTTTTAAAAAATGCTAAAGATTGAAATTAGAAACAAACAAAAAACCTCCCGTGTCCTAAACTTATGCTTTCCCAAACAAGTCTGAAGGCTTACTATATTGCAAAAATTTGGGTTTTGATAAATACATGTAATCCCAGGCCCCACCCTATCCCAACTGCGCCTGAATCTCCAGGGGTCTGGTCTGAGTATTGAATAGTTACTCTTCTCCTCGGGTGATTCTGATGCACACCTAAGTCTAGACTGTCAGTCTTCACAACATATCTTTGTTTTCCTTCATCTCACTGGTCAAGGTCATCTTCCTTCAGGAAGCCTTCTGTGATTTCTTTTATCTACAAGCAAGATTTCTGTGCTTCCTTTTATCTACTAACTCCTTATCTTAATATGGTATTAATCAGGGTGTGTCATTTTATACAACCATGAAGTTGAATTGGTAGAAGAATGGAGAAGAAAATGACACAATGTTTTAGTTCTCTCCATATTTGATCTTTAGCTCCTGCTTTGTTTTATTAGTTCAAGTATTCTCTCACAGAAAAACAGACACAGTAATACTCAAAAGCAAATCTATATGTAACCTGCATCCCTGGCAAGAAAAGTCCTGGGATACAGTTTCTGGGAGGGTATCACAGCTCAAATTGGAATGAGCCATTACTAAAGATTTTTTTTTACTGATAAGCTTTGCATAACAAAACCCTTGACCCAAAATTTTAGAGAGTTAATTAATAACAAGAATTTAGGCTTAGAACAAAGCCCTAGGTTCTAATCGAGCTGCAGCCCTAAAGTGATTTTTGAAAAGTTGCTTTACCTTTCCACTCTTGATTTCATCATCAGTAAGTGAAAATACAATATCTTGTGTGGAATAATAACAACAATTATAATTATTATAGTTGTTATTGTGATCATTAGGTGCTATGCTTGCAACTACCACAGCTTTTAGTCATAGTAAGGACCAGCATGAATATTACATCTCCAGAAAGAAGACAAACTTGTGGTTCTAGCAAAATATTTTTTCAGAATCAGATCAAAGAAAAATGATAAAAGTTTGGTGTCCTGTTTCAAAAATCAACATACCATAATATTTTGAACTATTTATCTGTCTAGAGTTGAAGAAGGTATATTTTGACTGTGTAGATTATATTTTCCAGTAGTGGCTGCAATATTTTCCATCCCACCTGCTTTTTTTTAAAACCTGCTGCCATTTCCATCAAAGAGATGAGTTTATGTCCCTTCCTTTTAGATCTGGAAGGAACTTTGTGACTAGCTCAATGAATACACTACAGCAGATGGCACATGATGAGACTACTGAGACTAGGTCATAATAAGCAGTACAGCTTCCAACTTGCTCTGTCCCTTGCACTTAGAATCCAAGTATTGTATCACAAGGAAGCCCAGGCCACAAAGAGTAATCCGTGTAGGCAAAATTAAGGATTCCCAACCATCATGCTGAGCTGAGCTTTCAACTGAAAGCCAGCGCCAACCAGTTGAGTGATCCATCTTGGAAATGGGTCCTTGAGCCCTCAGTCAAGCCATGGCCATATGATGCTGTGTGAAGCAGACATAAGCTTTCTTTGCCTAACCCTGAACTAATTTCAGATTTCTGAGCTAAATTAATGACTTTGTTTGTTTTAAACCATTTAAGTTTTGGAGTATTTTGTTCTGTAGCAATAGATTACTGGAACAATACCTAATTCTAAAGAACATGTTATGTCAGTAGCACATGTCATCATTTCTTAAGTTACCCTGTGTGGTGTTAGGATGAAGTATTTGAGCATTTAATTCAGCTGAAGGATGTTATTCAAAGAAATGTAGGGTTTTCACTTGGAATTTATATAATGGGTATATTTGCTTAAGTTTGAAAAGAATGTGTGTTGGAAGATGTACATTACCATGCTATTTCTTTTTTTAAAATTTTTTTATTGTTACGTTAATCACCATACATTACATCATTAGTTTTGGATGTAGTGTTCCATGATTCATTGTTTGTGCATAACACCCAGTGCTCCACACAGAACGTGCCCTCTTTAATACCCATCACCAGGCTAACCCATCCCCCCACCTCCCTCCCCTCTAGAACCCTCAGTTTGTTTTTCAGAGTCCATCATCTCTCATGGTTGGTCTCCCCCTCCGATTTCCCCCCCTTTATTCTTCCCCTCCTGCTATCTTCTTCTTCTTTTTTTTCTTAACATATATTGCATTATTTGTTTCAGAGGTACAGAACTGTGATTCAACAGTCTTGCACAATTCACAGCACTCGCCATAGCACATACCCTCCCCAATGTCTATCACCCAGCCACCCCATCCCTCCCACCCCCCACCACTCCAGCAACCCTCAGTTTGTTTCCTGAGATTAAGAATTCCTCATATCAGTGAGATCATATGATACATGTCTTTCTCTGATTGACTTATTTCACTCAGCATAACACCCTCCAGTTCCATCCATGTCGTTGCAAATGGCAAGATCTCATTCCTTTTGATGGCTGTATAATATTCCATTGTGTATATATACCACATCTTCTTTATCCATTCATCTGTCAATGGACATCTTGGCTCTTTCCACAGTTTGGCTATTGTGGACATTGCTGCTTTAAACATTGGTACCATGCTATTTCTAATAGCAAGAAAAAGGAAACAATGTGATAATTATTAATAGGTAAAATATGGTACATCAACACATGTAATGGGAACTAAAAACAAGATACGGATCTAAATTATAAGTGAAAAAATGATCCTATTTGTATTAAAATGTGTAAATATTTACCTAGTTGTGCAAAGAGAAGCATTTCTGAAAGGAGACTAAAAATCCCTCTGAGGTATGGGACTGTGGAAATGAATCGGGAAATAACTTCTATTTCCTTTTCTACATTCTCCGTACTTTTAAATTCTTACTTTGAATTTGGGTTTTATAATAAAAATACTTTCAATTGCATAAAAATAGTACAGTTTTACTATAGAGTATTAGAATTACTTTTCAAGTTTTCTTTAAAACAGAATTTCTTAACTGAAGGACATCGATAGGGATTCAAAATACATTTGTCTTACTTGGGTGATCATATTGGTACACAACAGCTGTCGCACATGGAGCCGCTGACTCCAGTGTGCTGAGGACAGGCAGCCAGGGCTTTCCTCTGGAATAGTAAAACTCTCTGAGAAAAACCAAGCAATTTGACCAAGTTCAATTCCATCATAGGAATCTGAAGAACCATAAACAGAACTAAAACAGCTTTTGCCTTTAACTTTCCCACAATAATCCTTATTCCCACAGCCAACATGATTTACTTATATCAGAAATAAAAAACTCTAACCATATATGCATAGCATGAAGAACTACACATGTTAATAGAGGGAACAGTGTTAGTTATGACCCCACCATCACTTAAACATTAAGAATTTTCTTACCAGTTCCCTGATGTATTGCTCAGGCTAAGGATAACATTACTCTGATTTTCTAGACACACATCAGCTAGGAGTTAGGGTAGGTAGCCAGGGTGCAGGTATGTGGGGGGAAAGGCAACAATAGAGAATGAAATTGACCTCATATCATCTGTGATTCAGATGGAAATACCATAGATAATTAAGAATTTAATATTGTCAAACTAAATAATATTTCAGATAGTATAAGTTCTATGAATAAGAATAAAGCTGAATAAAGTGGACAGAGAATGAACAAAGAAGGGATACCATTTTGTATATAGTGGTCAAGGAAGCCTTCACCAAGAAAGTGACATTTCAGCACAGTTCTGAAGGAAAGGAGGGAGATAGTCATACAGTCATTGAGAGGACAGGATTCTAGGCAAAATAAAAAATAAAAAAATTAGTAAGTGCTAAGACCCCAAGAAAGCCCATAGTGGAACCAGCAGTGGATTAATTAGCAGAAAGGGAGATGAGAGGAATGATGTGCGGTCAGATCATGTAGTACCTCTTAGGCTACCATAAAGACTTTAACTTTTATTCTGAGTGGATGGGAAGCCTGTGAAAGGTTTTGAGCAGAGGCTAGATAAGACTTATGTTTTACAAGGATCGCTCCAGAATTGTCTATATAGCGAAAAAGGTTGAAACAGGGAGATCAGGCGGGAGATTGTAATAATCCAGGGAAAGCACGGTGGAGACTTGGATCAGGATGGAATCAGTGGAGATGGGAGAGAAGTGGTTAAACACAAGTAATCAAGAAAAAGGGAATATAAGTTATTTGATTTAATAATTAAACTCAGGGGTACCTGGGTGGCTCAGTTGGTTAAGCATCTATGCCTTCAGCTCAGGTCATGATCCCAGGGTCCTGGAATCAAGCCCCACGTCAGGCTCCCTGCTCAGGGGGGAGCCTGCTTTTCCCTCTCCCTCTGCCCGCACCCCCAACTTGTGCACTCTCTCTCACTCTCTCTCAAATAAATAAAGGTAAAAAAATAATTCAACTCAAATCAAAAGACACCAGCTAACCAAACTTTTCAATCATCTGAGTAAAGGGGGATTAAGTAGGCAGGAAAGAAATGAGTAAATTAGAAACCAAAAAGATATATAGTGAAAGATATACATAGAAATAAAAAATAAATACTAAATCATGTTCTTTGAAAAGTCCAATCAAAGAAATTTTTGGTAAAGTGAGTAAGGAAAAGGAATAGGGAAAATACAGATGCATAAATTCAGAATGGAAAAGAAGATATAAACAAATATGAATACCTTAATTTATACTGAAATGTATAATTTGTTAATCATGCAAAAAATTAAAACTAACAAGTTTCATGAAAATATATGTGACTCAAGAATAGAACATTTTTGTATTCTTCAAGTAAATACCTAGCAGTGCAATTGCTGGATCATAGGGTAGTCACCCTGATGTTTATAGCAGCATTATCTAAATAGCCAAATTATGGAAACAACCCAAATGTCCCTCAACTGATGAATGGGTAAAGAAGAGGTGGTATATATACAGTGGAATGTTACTCAGCCATCAGAAAGAATGAAATCTTGCCATTTGCAATGACATAGATGGAGCTAGAGAACATTATATTAAGGAAAATAAGTCAGAGAAAGACAAATACCGTATGATTTCACTCATATCTGGAATTTAAGAAACAAAACAAATAGCAAAGAGGGAAAAAAGAGAAGCAAAATGAGAAATAGACTCTTAACTATAGAGAACAAACTGATGGCTACCAGAGGAGAGGTGGGTGGGGGGATGGGGATGAAGGAGTGCACTTGTGATGAGCACCAGGTGCTGTATGGAAGTATTGAATCACTGTATTATACACCTGAAACTAATATTACACTATATGTTAATGAGAATTTGAATAAAAACTTAAAATAGATAGAATAACAACAGAGTAGAATAACCATAGCAGAAATTGAAAACCATGTTAAGAGCTATGTTATAAAAGGAACTCTGTGAGAATGTTTTAGAAGTGTATTATATAAAGGCACAGATAGTTCCCATGCTATTTACATTGACCTCAAACAGAAAAAGTTCAAAATTTGCCAAATTAGGGGCACCTGGTGGCTCAGTTGGTTAGGTGTCTGCCTTCGGCTCAGGTCATGATTCCAGGGTCGTGGAATCGAGCCCCGTGGCATGCTCCCTGCTCAGCAGGGAGCCTGCTTCTCCCTCGCCCTCTGTTCCCCTGCTCCTGCTCTCTCGCTCACTCTCTCTCTATCTCAAATAAATAAATAAAATCTTTTAAAAAGTTTGCCAAATTATTTGATAACTTTGGCATAACCCCAATACTAACCTTAACAATAGTAGTACAAAATCCTAAATAAATCATGAACGAATTGAATTTGGAAGTGTATTTTAATACACATGCTCTGGCCAACTAGAGTTTATCAAGAAGCAGTGTAGTGATTTAAAAGACCAGACTCTGGAGCCAGATAGCCTAGGAACAGGTTAGCATCTTGAGATGGATCTCCTAGTTGTATGGCTTTGGTCAACCTCTTTAATCTCTCTGCATCTTGGTTTCCTCATCCATAAAATGGGGCTTATGAGTGTATCTGTGCAGTCATTGTAAAATTTAAAAGTAAATTCTGTGGAGCACTTACTATAATAACTAGCATGTAGTAGGCACTCAAAAATATTAATTACTATTAATTTCTATGTTTGGAGATGTATTGTTTCTATTAGTAAGTTAAAGAAGAAAAACTATAAGATAATGTTAGATACCAAAAGATATTTTGGTAAAATTAATATTTATTTTAAAAAATTTCTAGTACACACTAAGAAGAAAGATACTTTCTTAACATGATACAGAAACTCCATTTGAAATCTGTAGCCTTCATCATCAGGGATGCCTTTTTTTTATTTTATTTTATTTATTTATTTGACAGAGAGAGACACAGCGAGAGAGGGAACACAAGCAGGGGGAGTGGGAGAGGGAGAAGCAGGCTTCCTGCCGAGCAGGGAGCCCAATGTGGGGCTTGATCCCACGACCCTGGGATCATGACCTGAGCTGAAGGCAGACGCTTAACAACTGAGCCACCCAGGCGCCCCATCAGGGATGCCTCTTATCATCAACATTGTCAAGAAGTTCTACATAATACAAAAAGAACAAAAATATGAAATAAGATTTATTATTATTTACAGATGATCCATTTGTCTACCTGGAAAACCCATTGTGAGCCAAAATCCAAACAGGATTTTTTAAAAATTGAGAATTATTCTAACAATTAATAATTATTGTAATTATTCTGGAAGAAAAAAAGGTGTAAAAATTGCCAAGAGCATGTTGAGAAAGCAAAGTATGAGGTGCTTTTGCCCTACTAAACTGTTACTGGTGCATAGACACTAATACAAGACACAACAAAGGCCAGAAGAAGATAGCATAGGATAAGGGTGATGTTTCAAATCAATGTGGGAATTATTGGTTAATTAATAAATGGTTTTGTGAAAAGTAAACATAATCTTATCATTAATAAAGTCTATTGCCCTTTTGTGAGTACAAATACTATGTTTTCTGAAATCCATCATATTGTCAGGTCGTATTCACAGAGCCAACTTTGAACCATGCATTTTGGAAGTGATTCCAAAAGCCAATGGCTTGTTGAGAAGCGTACATTAATCCTATAACAAGAATTCTTGATATATATATTTCACCAGCAGTTCCGTCAGTTTTTGTTTCACATAATTTGAGGCCACATTGTTGGGTGCACGTGTGCCTATTATCAATATATCTTCTTGCCACTTGGTTTCTTTTCCCACTAGATGATACCTTTCCTTTTCCAAAAAGGTTTTTTCCCCTGAACTCTATTTTGATCATATATTATGAAGCTCGATTTATTTTTCTTCATATTTGTCTTATTTATCTTTTCCTACCCATTTATTTAAAAAATTTTTTTGAATCTTTCTATTCTAAGTATTTTTTTTTTTTTTTTGTAGAAAACATCATTGCTAGATCCTTAAAAGAAAATGCAACTTGATAGTCTTGGTCTTTTATTTGGTGACTTTAATTTTTATAATTATATTAAAGCTATGTGAATATTTATCACTGCCATCTTTTCTCAAATTGTGCATTTACTTTATTTCAAGGGTCTTTTTCATGCTTTCCATTGAATAGAACAGATTCTGTTTCTCTACTTAAAATTTATGCATTCTTTTTAAGTTTTATGGTAGTTGCCTTAACATAAAAGACTCATACTCATGACATTTATTTTTCCTAAACATCAGTATCATGACCATCCATATATGCCACTACCCGATTTAGAAAATGATGCCTAAGGAAACAAAACCATAGCAGGTGCTGCCTTTATAACCCTTCCTCATGACATCTTCTTCCCACCCCCTCAAAGTTAATAACTTTTTAAAATATTATGTTTATTCTCCCTACATATGACTATATTTTTACTACACATGTCTGTATACATAAATTATGTATAGTGATGTTATGCATGTTTTGAATTCAATACAAATGGTACCATCTGTATGTATCCTTTGCAAATTATTTTGCACTCAACATTGTATGTGAGATTTATCCAGGTTGATACATATATTTATATTCACTGTTCTATAGTGTATTGTACATATCCATTATTTGGATAAACCACAATTAATTTATCTAAGGTATAGATTATCAGCAGATAGATATGTAGATACATAGATGAGGTATATAAGTTTCAGAAGCAGGAGACTGGAATCAAAACAAAATGAAGATTCTTTAAGATGATTTTAAGGAGACAAAATGCAAATGAACTCATAAAAAGAAACAAGTACAGTTGCTAGACATTGAGCAAACTGACATAAAGCCCAAAATCTCAATAAAAGGAAAAACAAGATGTGGTACTAAAAATAGTTCCACCAACTAATGACCCCTGTATTAGTCTGCTCTAACAATCATTACAGAAAGGACAGGCTGGATGGCTTAACAACAGAAAGGTACTTCTCTCAGTTCTGGTTGCTGGAATTGCGAGATCAAAAGTCCCATCAGCATTGCTGTGTGGTGAAGTCTCACTTTCAGTCTTACACATGGCCGTCTACTCACTGTGTCCCCACCAGGCCCCTTCTCTGTGTGTGCGTGGAGAGGGAAAGAGACACATCTCTGATATCTCTCTCTATTTTTATAAGGACACCAGTCCTGCCAGATCAGGACCCTATCCTTAGGACCTCACTTAATCTTAACTGCTCCCTAAGGCCCTATCTCCAAACACATTCACATTGGGGGTTAGAGCGTCAACATTTGGTTTGTGGGGGTACACAGTCACTTTATAACACTTCCAATCGCCACAGATATATCACATATAAACAACCTCAAAATCCTCGTGGCTTTCAAAAGCAAGTACTTATTTTTCTTGGTCATGGGTATGTAGTAGGGCTGAGGATGATCTCAGCTGGTGTTGGCTGCATGTGGATCTAGACTGCAGGTCAGGTGTAGAACCACAGGCCTCGTTTTGGAGTCTAGGCTGAAAGGGTAAAGGATACCTAAGCATGTACTTTTCAAGGTGATGGCAGTATCACAAGAGCACAAAACCCAAACACATAAACACATTTTAAGCCTCAGCTTTACCATGTCTACCAACATCGCATCAGCCTAATCAAGCTACTTGGCTAAGCCCAACATCAAGGGGCAGGATGTCCATTTCACCTACCATGTGGCCATGGCAAGACTAAGCATATATAATACTACCGTGCATAGTGAAGACTTGGGAGCAATAATTCAATCAGCCACAGCATATATTCTCAAGCTCTGAGTGTTTGCCATGAGTCTTAATGATACTAAAGGACATTCTTCTGCTACAATGGCCCAGTGGTTTTGAGTTGTCAGGACTGATGCTGTGGCCCAGCAGAAGTCTTCTGTCTGTCCATGTTGTGCTTTGATTCCTTACTACTCCTTACATAGCTTCTTAGGGTTCTGAGCCAGTGCACCATATGTCATGGTTTGAAGGTTCATTCGTCACTCTTACTCTGTGAGTCTGAGTTCTGGTGGGAATTCAATGCAGTATTAGCTTAGGTATTGGTGAAGTTGCTTTGGATCCCAGACTAAATGGTTTCTCAGCTATTTCCCCTTCTGATTTGAACTTACTTGCTTAGTCTCAGGTATCACTCCTAGAGAGCACCCTGCCTGTCCGCCTTGTTTGCAGCGTGGGAGGAAGAAAAGCTGGTCAGATGAATCTGGAGGAGGAGAATTGTAGGGCGAGAAGAGTGCTCAAAGCAAAGAGCAGGCCTTGTGGAGGTCTTGAGGCAGGAGGTAGAGTCACTGGTGGCCATTGCAGAAGCATCCAGGCATTTGAAGGGTTCATGGTCCAGGTGTCTGAATTGCTGAAGATGAAGGACCCTGGACAGTTTGTCCTGAAGAAAATCAAGCTGAGAAGGGACTTGAGAGTTGACCATAACATAAGAAAGAAGACATAACTCCATTCATTCATTCATTCATTCATTCATTTAATAAATAAATATTTGAGTGCTACCTTGTGCCAGGCATCCTGTTCTGTGTATTGAGAATTAAGCAATTAACAAAATAGTCATATCCCTGTTCATGTGGGACTTACACTATTTATGGAATGGGGTACAAACATCACACTAATTAAATAAAAATATATAATATACTTGAATAGAAGGTAGTAAGTGGTAAAGAGAAAAAAAAATAAGGTAGAGAAGAGGGTTAGGGTGCGTTGGCAAGGTGAGGTACAATTTCAGAAAGGATGGCCAGGTTAGATGACATTTGAGTAAAGATCTGGAGGAAATGGAGTATGGGGTGGGGGGCATTTTGCAACAGGTACGTCAAGGGCAAACACTTGAGGGGGTTGGTGCCCAGAGGTGCCGGTTGAAGCCTAGCAAGAAGGCCAGTGCGTGAGAGGGAAGTCCAAGATGAGGCCACGCAGGTCATGGGGTTGGTGATGAGGGGAGGGGAGGGAAGATCAGTGTGGAACTTGGAAGCTGCTGCAATGCCCCAGGTGTTTTGCATCAGACTCTTAAACATCATTAAAGCAAGAATGGTGTGTATCTTGTTCACCCTTGTATTTCTTCTGCCTAGAATGGAGTATATGCTCAAAAAACTTTTGAATCAAGTGAAGAATTTCTACTGAGACTCAAGGATATTAGAAGCCCTTATGAAAATTCTCAATACATTTTGGGTAAACCTGCTTAGTTCACTATGGGATTGGATTAGGAAGGGGCTAAAAGCTTTCTAGATGTTTCTAAGAAGTTCTAACAAATGCTAAATAGTAACAGTGAAGCCTTTGGGGAACTCATCCTTATGGTAAGTGATTGGAGTATCCATCCTGTTTTCAAAGTTGTAGTAAACACTTAAACAAAATTTATTCTAGGAGTCAGTCATTTCTGGTACTAAAATGAAAGGTTCAACCAAATACTACTGCTGCAGTTCAGTGGCAATAAACTTTGATATTTAAAGGAAGTGCAAATATTAATACATCAAGTACCCATAATTCTATTTTTAAATCTAATAAAAATATAGAAATGGTGTTTCATCTGATTCACTGCAAAAGATATTACAATAATCTAATATGATAATTGCAAAAGAATGAATCAGAATCTTGGCTTCTAATAATGAACAGAATTGCTTTGTAGGTATTCCAAAAAAAGAAGAAGAAAAAAAAGAAAGCCAGGAAAAAAATGATGGCACAGAGAATGACATCAAAAGTTTAAATATATGGTAAAAATTGAAATAAAAAAAAATCTCCTGAGTTTTGCCCTAAAGCTATGTTTTCCAAAATACTTATTACATTAACATTATGTAGGTATTGATAAAAACACATTCCCAGGCCCCACCCCATGCCAAATGAATCTGAATTTCCGGAAATCAGGTCTGAGCATTGAATAGTATACTCTCCAGGTGATTTTGAAGCACAGCCAGTTTGGGGTTGAACTCTAGACTGTCATCTGCACAATATATCTTTCTTTCTTTCTTTCTTTCTTTTTTTATTTCACTGATCAAGATCAGCTTCCTTCTGGAAGCATCCTGTAATTTGTTTTATATTAGCAAAATTTCTGTGCTCCCTTTTATCACCTAACTCCTTATCTTATTATGGCATTTAATCAATGGGTTATAGAATCATGAAATTGAATTGGTGGAATGGAGAAAAAGCAACACAATATTTTAGTTCTCTCCACATTGGATCTTTAGATTTTGCTTTTTTAGTTCAAGTATTCTGTCACATAGAACAATAGACATTGTTATATTCAAATGTAAATTTATATAAACTCACATCCCTGTCATGAAAGATCCTAGGATACAGTTTTTGGGGGAGGCTATCTCAGCTCACTTAGATTGAACCTGAGGATTTTTCTACTTATAAGCTTGACATGTAAATCATGACCCAAGCTTCTGACAGGTTTTAATTAATGGTGAGAACCTAGGTTTAGAATATGATTTAGGTTCAAGTCCCAGCTGTGACACTAATGTGATTTTTTAGAAAAAAATTGCTTAATTTTAAATTTAATTTAATTATTTAGAAAAGTTGCCTTCACCTTTCCACATCTAGATTTCATCATCAAGTGAAGATAAAATGTCTGATATGGAATAATAATAATAGCTAATAATCACTAGGTGCTCTATTAAATGGAAGGTGAATAGGAAAACAAAATAAATTGTTTCTCATCCATTAAAGAAAATTGGTGATCATGTAACTGCCCCAGCTTTTAGCCTCAATAGGAAGTTAAATTGAGTGTTCCAGAAAGAAAGACAAACTAATGGTTCTAGTAAAATACCTTTTCAGAATCAGATCAAAGGAAAGATAACAAAACTTGGATATCCTTGTTTCAAAAATCGACAACACCATTTTATTATGAATTATCTATCTGGAGTTGAAGAAGTTATCTCTTGACTGGCAGATTGTATTTTCCAGCAGTGCCTGTGCCTGCAATATTATTTCCCATCCTACCTGCTTTAAAAAAACAACAACAACAACCCTTGCCATATTCCCATTAAGAGATAAGAGTTTCTCTTCCTCTTAGACTGGATAGACCTTTGTGACTAGCTCAATGAATACAGTTCAGCAGGTGGCACATGATGAGACTTCTGAGGCTATGTCATAAAAGGCAGTCCAGCTTTGTCCTTGCTCTGACTCCTATGATTTCTGCCTTTGGAATTTCTCATGGCATGAGAAAGCCCAGGCCATGCAGAGAGACCCATGCAGAGAGAAACACAGGGTCCCCAGCCTTCAGCCCCAGCTATGCTCCCAAATGACAGCCAACAATAACCAGTTGATTAAGTCAACTTGGAAATGGGTCCTCTTGCTTTCAGTCAAAGCACCCCAGCAGATGCCAAGCCCTGCCCAAACTGCACATCTCTGAGCTAACAGAATGATTGTTTTTGTTTTAATTCACTAACTTTTGGAGTGGTTTTTTTTTATGAATCAAAAGATTTTCAGAAGAGTACATTGCTTAATTCTTTAGAACTCTTTTATCAGTACTACATGTCAGCATTTATGGAATAACGTTGTGGGTTGTTAGGAACTAATAATCAGGCATCCAATGAAACTAAAGGATGTTATTCAAAGCAGAGCTAGGATTCCCGCTCAGAATTGTATATTTATATATCTGTGTATTGTCAGAATACTTTTCCTTCCTCTCTTTTTGTTAGATGTTGAATAAATAAATGAATGAATGTATGAATATTGAAGATAGTCTAGTGTATGATTCAATTCAGGAGAAAGAGTAAGAATAGTGAAGGGATTAGGGAATTAATTACAAAACTATGATAATAGATGAGTTGTTTGAGATTTAACCCAATGTAGTACATCTAGCGCCCAGATCTTGGTTTCTTCTCTTCATCAGTTCCTGCTCTTCCTTCAATCCTCATCATTAGGACGACTTTCTTGGACCCCGAAAGTGGTTAAATCCCCTTGCTATGGGCACCTGGGTGGCTCAGTTGGTTAAGCGACTGCCTTCGGCTCAGGTCATGATCCTGGAGTCCCGGGATCGAGTCCCGCATCGGGCTCCCCGCTCAGTGGGGAGTCTGCTTCTCCCTCTGACCCCCTTCCCTCTCGTGCTCTCTATCTCTCATTCTCTCTCTCTCTCTCTCAAATAAATAAATAAAATCTTTAAAAAAAAAATAAATCCCCTTGCTATATGTCCTGTAGCTCCATGCAAATTCCCTTCTATAATGCTCATCACCCCTGGCTGGAGGTGCTTGAGTGTGAGGCATGTCTTTCTTGGTTGCTTCTCCATCCCCAGCACACAGCAGTGTAACCACCACACAGGGGCTGCTCTCTCTCTTCACTGATTTGAATTGCAGGCAGTTGCTCTAGGACACATAGTTGGTTTGTGTTTCTCACTGGTTTTAGCGTTTTGGTTTTTTGGCCGTTAATTTCTTTCATGTAGCATTATCGGATGGTTAGAGATTTTATAAATTCCCTTTCTACTCCTCCAGAGTGAATACAATGTGTGGGAGAATGGAGCTACTCACAAATATAAAATTGTATTATCTGATTAAATAATACAATCAGAAAATGACGACTAACCTGATTCTCTTAAGTGTCCCTGTGGGCACATGCTTGGAAAACACATGTGTTTATTATCCATTTTTTTTCTTACCCCACAACCCTTCTCTCTTTGACTAATTCCTGTCTGTTTTTTACAACATGGCAGGGCTATCACTTCAGACAATTTGCACCTAGGCTGTCTAAATGACAACTTCATTCCCAGTGTCAAGTATAATGGTATCTAATACATGGTAGGAGCTCAATAAATGTTGTTGAATGGATGAGTGAGTGAATGAATGAATGAATGAAGGGATGTTGGGGAGATCTGATGTAGGATCTTGTTCAGGGGAAAGCTCAGGAATAAAGAGATGATGGAATCAATCCCAAAGCTGTATTGCGTTCTTTGACATTTAACCTGACTGAAAGATGCAGCACACCTAGCACTCAGAAACTGGTTTCTAAATACCATTCTCCAATAAAATGAAGCAGGAATTTTTGCAGAAATGGTTGATTCTAAGACTGAGGCAGGGAAAATACAGATGAGCCTGGAGCATCATAGAGTGCCAGAAAGTAAGGAACTACTCATGTGGCCATAAGTGTGGGCAGAACTTAGTGACTGTCATGTAACAGACAGAATATGGAAAGGGAACTTAAGTAACTTTACTAACAGGCAAAACCTGGCAGGCACTACCTTAACCAAGACATCAAGGTTAATATCATTAGGAATACATATTGACATCATGGACTCTCTGATACAATCAGTGAGAAAGATACCTTTCCTTCTGGGATATTCTTCCCCCAAGATCCCTAACCTCTATCAAATTACACACACAAAAATTAGATAACAAGTGCCTGACCAGTGTATTCAAAAGTATCAAGATCATGGTGGTGCCTGGGTGGCTCAGATGGTTAAGCATCTGCCTTCGGCTCCGGTCATGATCGCAGGGTCCTGTGTTCGGGCCCCGCATTGGGCTCCCTGCTCAGCGGGGAGTCTGCCTCTCCCTCTCCCTCTGCGTTCAGCTACCCCTGCTTGTGCTCTCTCTCTGTCAAATAAATAAATAAAATCTTAAAAAAAAGAATAAAAAAAAGTATCAAGATCATGAAAAACAAGGAAATATTGAGAAGCTGTTAAAGAATCAGAGAAGACTAAGGAGACATGACAACTAAACCCAGTGTGGTATCCTGGAACAGAAAAGATATTAGTGGAAAGGCTGATGAAGTCTAAATGAAGTCTATGGTTTAGTTATTATTTCTGTACCAATGTTAATTTCTTAGTTTGAGAAGTGGGCCATGTTTATGTCAAATGGTAACACCATGAGAAACTGGTGAAGGGAAGGGTATATGGGAAATCTGTGTTATCTTGCACTTCATCTGAAAATCTAAATTTATTAAAAAAAAAAGATTCACACAAGACTTGGCTGCAGTGTCCACTTACAGGGAGTATAGGAGGGGGGGAAGGAGGCCAGTCTGATTTGGGGTCCATGAAATCTTGCCCCTCTAGCAGTGCATATATAATGCTACCCTTATCTGCATAGTGCTTTGAATTTTATGGAAGGACTTCACACCCTTAAACTCACTTGACCCTTTCCATCAAGAGGAATGATAGCCAAGGAAGATGCTTAAGTTCATAGGGGACTAAAGTGAGCCTCTCTGCAAGACCTTATGTTAAAACGAGTATCTCACATTTAATGCTTGGGATTTGGCATCTGTAGAGACCAAGGTGCGGACTCTGAAAGAAACTGATCTGGAAGAAGACTGTCACATCTTTAATTGACACAAACTAAGGGAAGAATCCGACAGGGGTGGCATCCCAAACACTATGAATTGTTAGCATGTTTGCAGGAAGGACCAGGGGGATGTAGGCCCAAGCCGCGTCTTATAAACTCAGATAATGGGATCTTCTCTTTGGTAAAGATCAATGCCTTAGGCTGCTTTGTTTTTTTCTGATTCTGTTCTGTCTGATCAAGTAATTAAGGCTTAAAGAAAGAACATTGATTACCCTTGTATTTAGCATTGAGCTAGAAAATTTAAAAGCTTTATGTTTTTTAATTTTCTCAAAACACGATGAAGTAAGCATTATTGCCCAAGGTTACATGGGGAAATGAGAGACCTATACAGAGGTTAAGCAGCAAACCTGGTTCCCTAGTAAGTAGCAGAGCTGGGAATCAAATCCAGGTGTATCTGATGCTCTGGCCCAGTTTCATTCCAGCCCCGGATGGTAAGTACACAGGGAAATGCCCCTCAGCCCCACTGTGCTCTTTAACCATCCAGCCTGATGGTAAGATGTTGGGAACTCCTGGCAAAAACTGGCTGACTGGGGCACCTGGGTGGCTCAGTCAGTTGGGCATCTGCCTTCGGCTTGGGTCATGATCTCGGGGTCCTGGGATTGAGCCCCAAGTCAGGCTCCCTGCTCAGTGGAGAGCCTGCCTCTCCCTCTCCCTCTGCCCCTTCTCCCTGCTCTTACTCTATCTCAAACAAACAAACAAACAAATAAATCTTAAAAAAAACCCCAAAAAACTGGCTGACCACTCTCTGGGACTGCATGATGGAGCACCCATTGTTTTGTGGCAGAAACCCCATTTACCTTTTGAAGACAACAAGCTCTGTACTGAATGGACAAGCGGTGACTTCCCAATATCCATTTCCCCTTCTTTTGTCAGTTCTCCTGATAATTTGTTTAACCCTACCTACCCTACCCAACCCAAGCCCTTTTGATTAAAGCTAACTCCACACCGGGCTTTTTTTTTTTTATGTTATGTTAATCACTATACATTACATCATTAGTTTTTGATGTAGTGTTCCATGATTCATTGTTTGTGTATAACACCCAGTGCTCCATTCAATACGTGCCCTCTTTAATACCCTGGCTTTTAAGGCAGGACATGGGATCCAGATTAGTGTGACCCCACTCTCTGGCCTCAGGGTCTGGTGGAGGGATGGGCATGCTATCAAAAATTGGGTCAAAGAGCCTAAGAATTCGTTTGCTGGGAGCCTCTGGGAAATATGCCTCTTCGTTCCTCTGAGGGGCTATTAGAGACATTCTTTCCTTTTTTTCTGTGATAGAAATGAGGAAGCATTGCAGCTAATCAGTTTGCTAAAGTGAAGTGGAGTCAGTCTTTGGGGAAAGTTGCACATGGAACAGACAAGTTACAATAAACCACACTTTTTGCTGTTCCCACCTTCCTCATGAGCTAATCAATTTCTTGTATGACTTAATCCACTTTGAGTTATTTTTTACCTTATTTTTTTTAAGATTTTATTTATTTGTCAGAGAGAGAGAGAGAGAGAGACCACAGCAGGGGGGGCAGCAGGCAGAGGGAGAAGCAGGCTCCCCGCTGAGCAAGGAGCCCGATGTGGGGCTCAGTCCTAGGACCCTGGGATCATGACCTGAGCCGAAGGCAGATGCTTAACGACTGAGCCACCCAGGCACCCCTTTTTACCTTATTTTTAAAATCTTATTTAGAATCTAAATCATCTTCACTGACAACTTCCAAACTAAATTTTATGAACATTAGCCAGTAAGTAGGGTAACCATATAATTTATTGTAAAATCAGAACTTTTTTCAGGGACTATGGGAGCTATTAATAATTGCCGAGGAACAACAGGTGTGAGTTGGGACCATCCTGGACAGACTGATACATGTTGTGGTCACTCTACCACTGAGGCATATGCTGGTTGCAATTCTGTCAGTGAATAAGTTGTAAGACTTTGGGCAATTGATGCTAGATCTCTGGATATCAGTTTTTTAATATGTGGAATGAAATACGACATTCTGTGAGTCTAGGAGGTTTGTCTTTAGTCTGTACTATCCTGAGCTCACTGCTGGACTGGGACTCTGAAGCTGCAATGTTCCTTACAGCAGAAATAGTGATGTAATAGTAATAATAATAATAGTCACTTTATTAGTCAGCTATTACTGCAATAATGCCGCATAACTAACAATCATAGAAATCTCAGTGGCTTACATCAACATTAATCTTTTTTGCTGATGACTCTGCAGAGAAATTTTCATTTGTCTGATCTCACTTGAGCTTGCTTGTACCCAGGCTGAAGAATCAATGACTTCTTGAAACATGCTTTTCTCATGGCACAGGGTGAAAGCCCCAAGAAGCCTGAAAAAAAAAAAATTCAAGCACGTTTAAAGCCTTAGGTCTGACATATGTTATATCCGCTCACATTTCATTGGCCAAAGCAAGTTAGATGGTCAAACTCAATGTTACCAGGGCTAGCCAATACAATTCACTTCAAGAAGGAGACATTGAAAAGTCACATGGTGAAGGGTTTACATATATAAATCCACTGTAGGGTGGAAGTGAAGATTTGGTTACAATAATTGGATCTAAATTCTACCATGCATTGGACACTCAGTTACCAGGCACTCAAAATACATTGTATCATTAATCTTCACAACACTTACATGGGATACATGTTAATATTTGCTTGTTGGATGAGTGTTTCCTTATTGGGCTGTGCACAGTGGTTCCTTTGTAAAAGAGTTCTGATATTCAGGCTCCTGGAGAGCAGGTAAAGTAGCTGGAGGACTCTGTTAAGCATGAAGAAGGAGCTGGAGTTATTTCTTAAACTCATATAAGCAAGAGGCACATCTGATCCCAGAGCAGCCAATGAACAGGAGAGCCTTGGTTTAGGTTGGAGGAGAAATTCCACTGTGGATGCTCGCCCTCCTTCTCCATCCCCCATTCATCCACTGTGGACCTCCCTCTCAGGTTCACTTCCTGTATGTCAGTATTAAACTTGTCCCTTCCCCTCCCCCCAGCACAGGCACAAGACCTGTGGCAGCTACACAGGTTAACATACTGCATGTTTCCTCATTGGGATTTTGCTATTCCACCAACCCTTATGTGGATATTAGAGAAGAATTAATGAACAAAAATTAGAAACCACAAAAGACGATAATAAAAATTATAAAACGGTACACTTGATATCTAAGCATTCAAATGATGGGATTGCTAGCCTCAAGGAAAAAGTGAAAGGGGGAGAATCTAGGACAAGGGTGATTTTCAGTCAATGTTCAAATCCTTCCGCCTCCCACACATTTCCAAAACCATTTCCATGTCATAGTCTGGAGCCTCAAATCTTGAGTAGTTTACCAAGTCATTATTCTTTAAAGGATGGGTGAGAAAACCTAATTTTCTATTTAATAAATAATGCCCTCTAACAATTAGTACAAGATGTTAGGCCATATAATCTTATTTTATCTCACATTACTGAATATCTATTATATGCCAGGCACTACACTAGGTCAAAGTGACAATACACAGTCCATAACATATATATATATACACAGATTTAATCTTTGAGGTGTTGACAGTGCTCTGAGTTATGAATAAGTACTAAGAGACACAATAGAGAAATTATTTCTTATGGAGGGAGGAGCAAGGCCAGAATAGGCACCTTGAAATCTAAGAGAGAAGAGGAAGATGGACAGTTTGAGATTTTGAGAAGAATGTAAAATGGCACAGAGTATAAAAACACAGTGTCTCCCTCAGAGCCGTGGGTAGTTCCTGCAAGGCTGCCTCAGGGACTGCTGTGGCTGGGGAGTGTTACGGATTGAATTGGGTCTCCCCAAAGAGGATGTGTTGAAGTCTTAACCAGAATTGACTATATTTGGGAATAAGATCTTAGCAGAAGTAATCAAGTAGAACCGAGGTCAATAGTGTGGCGTCCTTATCGAAGGGGCAAACTTGGACACAGGCAGACGTGCTCATGGGGAAGACGATGGGAAGGGTCTCAGGGAGAACACCCTGGGAAGATGGACGGTTGGAGTGATGCATCTGTAACACAAAGAACACCAAAGATGCCAGCAAACCAGAAGTTAGAGGCAGGGAAGGATTCCCCCACAGCTTTCAGAGGGAGCACGGCACTGCTGACACATAGATTTCTGACTTCTAGCCCCCAGAACTGCGAGACAACACATTTCTGTTGGTGTAAGATGCCCAGTTTGTGATACTTCTTACAGCAGCCCTAGGAGACTCACACAAGGAGTTAAGTTGCTGTTGCTTAGGGTTCTGGACTGCCCCCTCCCCGACCCCCGTTTCAAACACACTGTCTTTCATTTTATGCTTCTGCTTCAGGGTTCGTTTGAGAAGTGGGGTTTCATTTATTTTTATTTTTTTTAAATTTTTTGGGGGGTTTCATTTATAAAGTGGACATGAAAACCACAGGTATAGAGCTTTGGGAGTGTGTTAGGTGGATATTTCCAGTTGCAAGTCACCAAAGCCTAGGTCCAATGCCTTAAACAGTCAAGAGGATGTATGATGGGTGTAATTCTACAAGTCTGCAGGTGATGTGAGGTCCAGGGCAGTGTGACAGAGACATTGATCAAGGCTCTGACTCCCTTTGTGTGCAGTCTTCTGTAGGCTTTTCACGTCATGGTTTCCTCCTCAAGTGGGCTCCTTTTAAAGGAGTCAAACAGCTGCCGGAGTCCCAGCTTTGCCCCAGAGCACACTCGGCAGAGTAGGGAAGAATAGCTTTGACTGGGTGCTCCCAGCCAAGGCCTGGAGGTTCTTGCTGATTCCTTGAGCCTGCACTGATGACAGGCCTGTGTTCTGCACCCTCTGTGACAGGAGGGAAGGATTTGCCCTGATTGCCTTAGTCCACGGTTTCCATTACCTTTCGCTCCATAACAGAACACCCCAAAATTTAGTGGCGCAAAACCACAACATGGTATTGGTTCATTATTCTATGGGTCAGGAATTTGGGTAGGACTATCTTGCGAGTGCTGTTGGCTGGGCTCAGTCACATGCTTGGAGTCACTTGGCAAGTCAACTCAGGGCTGGCTGGTCCTGGAGGGTGTCGGTCACAGGTCTGCTGCTTGTCTGGGCTGCCTGGGTCCTCTTCTTTTCAGTATGTCCTCTCCAGCAAGCCAGCTTGGGCTTACTCTCATGTGCCCAGCATTCTGGGAGGGTGAACACAGAAGCTGTAAGGCTTCTTGACATCTACACTTGAGAACAGTGTGATGTAATTTCTGTTGCATTATAATGGACAAACCAAGTCCCGACCTCTTGATGGGAACTTCTTTAAGAACTTAGGATGTTAAAAAAAAAAAAAAAAGAATTTATGATGTTTAAAATCTATCACACCACCTTTACAACTGGGGGAGGGGGGCTCAAATCACCCAAACCACATAACTCCTGAACAGAATGGACATTAGGGAGAAGATTGGCTAGAAGCTGGAGAGGAGGCTAAAAGGTAGATTGAAATTAGGTTGTGAGGGGCTCTGTTTGCCTTGCTAAGTATTGCAGGAGTGCTGAAATGCTGACCTCCATCTTTGGCCCTTCATCCTGTGCATGTCGCCTCAATGACCTCTCTCAGGGCTCTGTGTTTCAGGCTCCTTGGAGGTTAATGTATCCGCTGACCGGCCACAGGGAGGCTTGTTCTGATCTTCCCAAAATGGCACTCAGAGGGCACCACTTTAGATACCTAGTAGTGAGAGAACTGGTGTACAGGTGGCACCACCTTAGATAAATACCTTTTGACTTTGCCATAATGCCCCTTGCTCTTTAAAAGCTGTGGATTGAGGTCCAGAGTGAGCAGAGAATAGCTGCGTAGTGCCTGTATTGTTCATCTGCCATATCTACCTTGTCAGTAAGTTACCCTGAATAAATCTCTGTGTAAAAGGTACAGAGTGACCTGCGTCATGCTTTGGTTTCAAAGTGCCTTCTCAGTTTGGAGGTTACTTTCCTGTCCCTCCTCCACCCTTCTAACACGTGGAGTTTACCTTTTGGCTTGTGCATTTTACCATGTTTTCTGTGACAACATAATTAGTGATTCTGATGCATTCCAATTAGTAAACACGATTTAGAAGTGAGTCATCGTGGTTGTTTTTCTCAACCTGCAGATTAAGCATGAGTAATGTTTCCGGGGGGTTGGGGGGGGGCAATGGTCTTTCCTCTTAGGGAGTGGGCTTGGTTGTAACTCACAGTCCCAGGCAATGGGGAGCCACTAATGTCCTGTTCCTAATTGCAGGGCAGACTTTCTATTCTGAGATTCAGTCTTAAGGTGCTCACAGGAGCTCTGAAATGTACTCACACCCTCCTTTATTTCCCCCAGTGTGGCACATATGTTGCTAGTTTGCAATTGTCCAGTTTCCAGCAGCACATTATGCCCAGAAACAATTTTTCTTCCTGTTGGCCTAGTCTGTGGGGCCAAGACCAGCCCTGGTGCTCACACACCATTCTCGCTGTCATGTTTTTTTTTTCTTGCTTTCTGGCCTTGACCAGGACAGCCCAGTCCATCCAATATATTTGTATATCAACCAGGGGGATGGCCACAATTCAATCCTTTTTCCTTTGAAAACTCCTCCAAGCATATTGCAACTGATATAATCTCCAATGACTAAATGAAAACAAACATGAACATATTGACAGGGGAGGGTAATGTATCGGTGGCATCTGAACTGCAGTTATGTGGAAATCTCACTAAATGCCACTGGGCTTTATGTAACTTGTCCAAGAAACATGGGATTCACCTTGTTTCTGTTGAAAAGAAGTGAATTAATATTGTATAAATGAACAAGATAACCCTGTGCAGCATACCTGAGGATAGAAAAGTTTAGGGACATGGATAATCTTCCCTGGTGGATAATCTCCATTCTTCACTCAAAGAGTCCTGGATCCCAGGAAGGTGCCAGTGAGAGTTGATAATCGGTGCCTTAAACTAGGATCCTGCCATACCCTGGGGGGGAAGATACCTGAGCCCACAGGAAGAGTTTCAAAGACTGATAACTTCTCTCTTAAACTCAGCAGGACTAAGATTATGAGGAATACTCTGGGGGACTAGAACAGAGCCAGGGATGAAGGTCGGGGAGAGGGGATGGAGGAAGTTAACAGGAAGAGGGAAACCCTCTATTACTTCCTATTGGGGCCTTTCCCAATTGAAAATCCCACCCTGGAGCCTGCAATATTTCCTGCAGGGTTCCTGGCTGGGCCTCCCCAACCAGGAGTGGTTAGTCTACAAGGAAGACCTGGAGCCTTGTGTCTCTCACTGGAGCCAATGGCTGCTGTCACTGCTGCAACCACTGGTCCATATGGGCAACTCATTTCTGCTCCTGCAATCCCACTGGAGACCACCCTTGCTCACTTCCATGTGGCTAATGGAACCTGGGCTCTGGAGGAAAGGGAGGCTATTTACAGTGAATTATTTAATTAGAACCAGGAGCAAGGGCCACTTCTGCCATTGTCTGGCAGGCTAATCCCAGGACAGCTCCAGATGACTGGGATTATTTAATCTGCAGAATCCATTAGGCCTGTCAAGGTGGAGAGTAGGGGGTGGACAGCAAATAATGTGGAAAGCGGTTAAGGGGTGTGACCTGCTTGCAGTTTCAACAGCAGCCCTAGGACAGGGAGCAGGCGCCTGGGGGACAGGTGATAGGAGAAGGAGGGAGGTACAGGGTGAGATAGATCTGGGTGGCCCTCATGCCCCCCCTCAGGGACTTCTCACTGTTGCTTTTCAACATTGAATGCCCATTGGAATCTCCTGGGACTTCACAAAATGCTGGTACCTGGGTTTTACCACCTCCTCCAGATTCTGTTTAAATTGGTCCAGCTTGTGGCCTGGGCATCAGGGTTAGGATGCTCCAGGTGAGGAGGCTGAAAAGGAATGGAGAGATTTTATCACTTCAGAGTGGAGAGCTGGAAGGACCCCTATAGAGCACAGCTTCTCAGGTGAGTAACAGGCCAAGAGGGAAATTACCTGTATGGCAAAGAAAGGGCCAAAACTTCTATCCCTTGAGTTCCCAGGACAATTAATATTCCCATTTACCACTCTTTTTTCCCTTACCAGTCATGTGGCCTTGGTTAAGTGTCATTTTCCTTACCTGTAAAATGGGTATCATCACCTAATCTACTTCTTTCCTATTATTGCCATGAGGATCAGGGTTCATGAAGATGCTGTGTAAGTAGTCTAGGGAGGAGAGAAGAAACAGCAGAGTTGTGTCCCCACTCCATGCCTTCCCATTGCACCTAGAATAAACTTCAGACTCTACTCAGACCCACAGACCCCACGTGGTGGGGCTCCTGCCTATACCTCCAGGTGAAACTCATGCCATTCCCATCTGTGTTCACCATGTTCTAGACACAGTGGCTTGTCTCTGCTCTGGAACACTGTGTTCATCCTTCTTTCTGCAATTTCTTTCTCCTCCACCTGGATTGCAAGAGCCCTCCATCTTTTCCTGTGGTTTTAATGATCACAACTAGCTTGACTGGCAGTGGGCTAAGCAGTGACAGCTCCATGTGGAATTAGAAACAAGTATGGATTGTGACTAAAAAGGAAGGAGAGTTTATAGAAAAGATGACGAGAGGGGAGTGTGGAGGTGAAACCTTGATTTTTACCTTAGGGGGAGGAGCTAACATGAGGGAAACTTGTCCTGTGGGGGAAAGTGGGGTAACTAAGGCAGCAAATTCCCAAAGCACCTTCTAAATGCAAAATGCCATTGAAGAGGTAAGACATGTGACTCCTAAGGATTCTGGTTCTCACTTAGCTTCCTTTTTATCCTATCACTTCATGGATATCTATAAATATTTCCTCATCCATCTGTGTGTACACTGTGAGCTCAGTGAGCAGAGGAGATCAGTCTTCACCTTCATTGTATCCCAGGGCTGAATACAAAACATGCTGAGTGACATGGGTGCCCTGGAGCAGCATGAATCCACTCAGTGAATGGGTGAGAAGGAGCAAGGGAAAAGAGAGGAAACAATGCAGGTAGAGGATTGTGTCCATGCTGAAAGGAACCTCACCAGCTTCATGATTCGAAGAGAAGGAACAGGAACAAACACAATCTCTTTTTCTCTGCTCCCCCGCAGTCCTTGTCTGTGCACTGGTATATTTTACAGAGCTATCATCAAACATCTCCATAATTGGACATTTTGTTTTAGCAAAACAGTGTTTTGAACAACACCTTACACTGTCTCATATTCTTCATAATTACTGTGAGAGCTGCAGAATATTTTATCCAGTTAACGTACTGCAATTTACGTCACTGCCTTCACTGTCCCTGTTGTTGGATGTTTAGGTTGTTTTCAATCTCTGCTGTTATAGAGGATGCTACAGTGAAGAACAGCACTCTCCTTGTGAACTATCTCCTCATCTAAATTACAATGAATGAGATTACTGGGTCAAAGGGCATGAAGCTTTTTATGGTTTTCAGTACATACTACCATGTTCCTGGTTTATAGCCACTGTCTGAAAGTTTCATCAGTTTCCCTGTAAACAATGGTGCCAGTGTTATTACTACATCTTCCCTGCCAAGGTAAAGATATAAAAACATTGTTGTTTAATTTGACTTTCGCTACAGGCTGAACCCTTTCCCCTGTTCACTTACTATGTATACTTTGTACTGTTTATGTTATTTGCCATTAAGGGGGCATTTATGATATTTACATATATTAGAATGAAAATTTTTATATATTATAACTAATAATCCATTTCTCTAACATTTGAGATAAATACTTTTCCTGCTGTTTTCTTTTTCACTATGATTAGCTGATTCCTGTACTGAGGTCATATATTGGTCTTTTCCTTTCAGAATTCTTTCTAAGATCAGAAACTATTATCTAAGTAAACAAATAAAAACTCTCAATTCTCTTATGTGCAATTTTTGACCATTAAATTATTTAATAAATTTGTAATTTTAGATATACACTTTAGATATAATTTGATGTTTCCCTAACCTGTAAGCCAGTGGAAGTTTAGTCTATATGTGAGACTCTTAAGGAAAAATCTTGTTCAAAGGAGGGGCAGGCTCCTTATCTTGAAGTTGTATTTCTTCAGCAAGCTCACTGTTCTCAGTGACACTGCATGTTGTTTAGTAGCTTTATGGTAGTGGGTGACTATAATGGAGATTATGAATAGAGAAAGGCTAATGCTTTCCAGACCAGGACCCCACTGTGATTATTTTGGGCTCAAGGCACTTTTGCATTCATGTTCTTCTCCTCCATAAAAAAATATTAGAAATTGTATTTTATATATTTTTTATAAAAGTGAATATAATTTTGGCTGGATTCATTATTATAGGATTCTCTTTTTCTTATTTTAAAACACCTTAATTAAAATATTTTTTTATGGGCCACTAATCTGTCCCTATTGTGTCTAATGCATTAGTCAGTCCTGTCTCAAAGTCACCCCTTAACACTACTTAACATTATCTATCTATCTATCCATCTATCTATCTATCTATCTACCTATTTATCTAAACAATTAGGTCTACTTCTTGTTTTTTCATTCAGTTCCTCAGATATACATTTCTATCTATATCAGACTCACAGTATTTTAATAATTATTGCTTTTAAAAATATGTTCTAATAGCTGTTAGAGTTGATTTATACCCCAGAGTTCATTTTAAATCTCTTAACCACTTATTTCCAAAATGAACTTTAGAACCCCTATGTTTATTATAACAGCAACAACAAAAAGCTCTGTTGAAGTTGCATTGTGTTTGTAGGTTATTGCAAAGAGATATGACATCTTTATAAAATTACAACAGTTTGATATTCTATTGCAGAATCAGTATACCATGACCATGCTACAGAGAGGGTTCAAAGGGAATCAAGAGAGAGGCAGGAAATAGGGTAAAGAACCTGTAGTTTGCTAGGGTGAGCTCCCAACTAGGGGTGCTCAGTGAGGCTGGGACACAAACTCCTATAAGTCCACATAGTCCCAGAAGAAGGTTGTAAACCAGTACTGTAGGACAAATGTAAATTTATTTTTCTGATTAGGGAAATAGGAATGCCCTTGGGCAGAGGTTGAAGACCATCCTTTGGCCAAATCTTTTCCTAATCTGGCATCCTAAAGTGGCTATGGTAGCCCTCAGTATCATATTACTTATTAATGAGTTTAAACAACAACAACAAACTTTTTTTATGCCATTATCCGAAGACCAATAGGAATAGGAAAATAGGAATAGGAAAAAGAGATCAGGGGCAGAGGCTGACCGATATGGAACCACTTTGGATCATCACTCATGATCAGTTAACTTTTCTCCTTCCTCTCTTATGTTTCCTTATAATTTTCTAAGTTTATAGTTTTCTAATATGAAAAACAGCCATTTTAGGATAGATTTGCAAAATTCAGAGGTCTTCTGTCTAAGTCCAAGTCTTTAATGATGAAAATAAACAAGCACTATAATTCAAGCTAATGACTTACAGCTGTTGTCTGTTATGAATAGACATAACTCTAATATAAGAGCCATTAGAGTAAACTGAATAACTTTAATGTAGAGAAAATTTGAATGTATACCATATTTGATAAATTAAATACAGAAGTTACACTTGGCAGTCTGTTTCCCTTTATGAATCATGAAAAAGACCTAGGCTGGGAAGATTGCAGTGCCTCCAAGAAAAAGATGAAAGATATGTGATCTGAAACCACAAACTGAAAATTTCAAGGACAATGTTTTACTTCAGCTTTCATGTTATGAGGCACATTGGGGCACCTTGTTGGAACATCTACCTGTGGCTTTATGCCCACCTACTCTTCATACCCGGAATTACACAGTTATATCTTTATTTACTCAGAGAAGCCTTCCTCATTCAAATAAATCAAATAATGATCTATATACTTACTGGGGGATACCACATGAGTTCCCAACACTGACTAATGTTGATTAGTATATGTATATCAACAACAACAAAATCATCCAGTATTTATGGAAGCTCAACAGATTCAAAAAGAGTGGCCAAGCTGAATAAACAAAGAAAATTTCCCTTAATGAAGTAGGAAATTCAGTTTAAATTTATCATGAACTGGTCATGGTCCCAGACATCAAACAGAAGTAAATGTAAACTGTTTCTTGGAAATTTAAAAACCCAGGCCAATAAAAATTCCTGTTGGTTAAATATCAAGGAATACAAACTAAAAATTTTAAAAATCACAAAATACACATGAAAGAAGTCATCATAAGTAAGAGTCTTCAGAAATAAGAAACCAAAGGATCAGACCCACAAAGAATGCAGATACAGAAATTATTGTTTCAAAACAAATTTGTCCAATATTTTCAAACAAATTTAGAAAATGATGTTAAGAGTTTTATTAGTCAACTTGGGATACCATAACAAAATGCCACAGGCTGGTTGGTTTAAACAACAGAAATTTATTTTCTCAAAGTTCTGGTTGCTGGGAACTTAAAGATCAAAGTGTCAGCTAATTTGGCTCCTGGTGAGAGCTCTCTTCCTGGTTTGCAGATAGCCACCTTCTTGCTGTGTCCTCACATGGCAGAGAGAGTGAGCTCTGGTGTTTCTGGTGTTTAGGCAGCAACTCTATCAGATTAGGGATTCTACATCATGACCTCAATTCAATCTTTATTACCTTCTCACAGGCCCTCTCTCCAAATAAAGTCCTACTGGTGGTTACAGGTTCAGCATGTGAATTTGCAGCACCAAAAAAACCCTACAATATTTAAAACTAAAAAAAAAAGAAATCAATAGATGGGTAAAATAGAGTACTAAAGGTGAAGATAGAATTGGTTATCAGGAAGATAAATTTAAAGAAATTCCCTAGACACAGTAGGGTAACAAAGAAATAGAAAATACTGTAAAAGTTAAGAAGCTTGGGAGATGGAGTGAAGTTTAATAGGTAACTAATCAAGTACCAAGAGGAGAGGATAGAGAAGATGGATGAGGAGCACTACTGAGATGCTAATGGATATGAATTTTCCAGAACTCATAAAAGTTCATGTATCTTTAAATTCAAGAAGTCCTAGGAATCCCAAAGAGAATCAATAAAAAGAAGTTAACCTAGACACACAACAAAACTGTGAAAGACCAAAGATAAAGAAAAGATCTTGAAAGCAACCAGAGAGAAAATACAGATGACTTGCAAACAAATACCACTTAAACAGATAACTGATTTTGTAACAGTAACAGTGAAGGCCAGAAAGAAAAAGAAAGAGCAAATTCTCTGGTGACTCTTCTTATAATGGCAATAATCCCATTATGAGGGTCCTACTCTTAAGACCTCATGACACTATGTTAAGTATTACGACGGAGAGCAAAATGGATGCAGCTACTATATTAATGGAACTTTAGTCTAAGGGGGATAGACATTAATTAAATAATCATGCTAATAAATGTGTAAACTACAAGTGAAAGAGTGAGGTGAAAGAAACATATATGTAGTCTTTGAAATGAAATAAAGAATGATAACCTAGACTCAGGGGGTGGTCATCTGGGAAGACTTCCTTGAGGAAGCAATACTTAGCTGAACTGAAAGAAGAGTTAGAGTTAATTGAGAATAAGGAAGATATGGGGACTCTGGAACATGGAAACAGTATGTGGAAAAGCCCTGTGCTAGGAAGAACATGCAGATTCTGACAAATTGAAACAATGCCAATGTAACTAGAACTCAGAATAAGAGGGATAGCATAGTGAGAAATGAGGCTGGAACGATAATTAAGTGCCACATCATATATAGCTTTGTGGACTATATTCAGAGTTTTGTTGACTATCTTTATGAAGGCACAAAACGATACCTACAATCTTCCTAGATCTACAGATAAAGCAAGCTCTTCAGGAAGTCTAAAAGTTCCCTCTTTATGGAAACAATTAATCTTATCATTGTCCTGGCAAGTCTGAGTAGGGAGAGATGAAGCCCAGATTTATAGTGCTTGGCCCAGGGCCCTGCCAGAGACAAAGGCAAGATGTTTATTAGCTCTACCTATCACTTACATGCAGCAGCTGCTACAGAAATATCCAGACAAGTTTCACCAAGAACAGAAATATCTGAGGATCCAAATAATTGAAGAGCCTTACTCCCTACCCCAGAGACATTCTTGAGAATGAATAGTTAATTGTCTAGGATGGATCCAGGTAACGAGATGGCTCTTAGAAAGTCAGGTCAAGTCATACTAGGAACTTTGTAGTAAAGAAAATATAATTTGCTTTAAATCCCAAGAATTACTAGCCAGTCCTTGCTTGAGATGTGTGTTCTCAGTCACAGCCAATGCTCCCTGGAGAATCTGCCCAAGTTGAATCTCTTGAGAACCAAGTGAAGCAGTAGACCAGAGCAAGTGAATTCTGCTCTCTATTGGAGGCATTTTCTAAGAGTCAGAGTGATCCAAAGATAGAATGAGCTACCTCAGAAAATAGTGATATCAAAATTTAAAAAATAAGCTAGGAGACCACTTGGGGTGTTATAGAGGAGGTTCAAGAATGTGGGTTGGTCTACGTGGACTTAATGGTTTCTACCCACCATGAAAATCTTAGAGGTAGAAAGAATAATGTGAATGAGTAGCTATAGGTTGGAGAACATTGAGAACTCAGAGAGAGATAAGCAATGTTGATAAAAAGCATCAATAACAAAAAAGAACAGAGGACTTAATTTTGTTTGGGGTAGAAGCAGCTTATGCCATTGTACCTAATCTAATTGGGGCTTGGAAACCACGGAAAACAATTCTGACAGTGTGTCCTTTCTGGGAACTGTGGCTTCCAAATTGAACTCAGGTCTGCACATCTAACCAAACCACTGAATAGGCTTTCCCGAAATTGGGATTAAGTAGAATTGTCATGGTTTGGATGGATATTAGTTATCCATAGCTGTGTAGCAAATTACCTAAAAACTTAGCAGCTCAGAAGTACAAATATTATCTCACACAAATTCTGAGGGTATGCTACCTGGGAGAGGCTCAGCTGGTAGTTTTGGCTCAGGATCTTGCCTGAGGTTGCAGTCCAGCTCTCAGCTGGCTCTATAGAGTCAGATCTAGGCTCAAATGGGGCTGCAGAAACCACCTCGAAGCTCTCTCATTTGGTCGTTGACAGGCCTCCATCTCCACTGCCTCCTGGCTAGAGACCTCTTTTCCTTGACACGTGGACCCCTCCATATAGCCTGCTTGAGTGGCCGCATTTCATGGCATCTGGCTTCTCACAGAAGAAGAGATTCAAGAGGGAGAGAAGTGTGAGCAGGTGAGTGAAACAGTGCCCCAAAAGGGAGCAGGACTTGTATCTAGAGTACATTAAGATCTCTTACAACTCAAGAAGATAATGTGCTCAATTAAAAATGGGCAAAGTAGTGGAACTGGAACTTCACAAAAGAAGGTAAACCAATGACTAATAAGGACCTGAGAAGATCCTCAATTACCACCAATCATTAGGGGAATAAAAATTAAAATCTGTAATGAGGTACTGCTACAGTATTATAAGAATGGCTAAAATTGAAAATATCAAGCCTTGTCAAGGATGTGGGGAGCCGGGCAAATGAGCATAAATTTCTGCTGGGAGAGTATAAAACGGCATAGCCATTTGTAAACCGGCACAGTCAATTTAGTTAAAACAGGCATTCACCGTGTGATTTCTAGCTACTTATCCAAGAGAAATGGCTTCAACCTGTCATAGAAACACTTGTACACGAATGTTCATAAGAGTGTCATACATAACAACCCAAACTGGAAATAATACATATGTCCACACAACAAATTTTGGTATATAACGGAATGATACTTAACACTTTTTCCCCAGTGCCTTGTAATCAATGTCCAACCAATATACCCAATTAACCCCGCCAAATAGTTACATCTGATATATGCAACAATGTAAATAAATGCCCCAAACATTATGCTGAGTGAAAGAAGATAGATGCAAGAGAGTACATATCATCTGTCTATGGAAAAATGAATCCACGACGATAGAAATCACATCAGTGATTGTATGAAGTAGAGAGATTTCGGGGATATTGACTTCAAAATGGCATGAGAAACATTCTGGGATGATGGAAATATTCTATATCTTTCATTGTGGTGATAATTATATAGGTTTTATGGAACACTTTTGCTAAAACGGAAATAAAATTCATGTGTATAATTTTATGTTATATAATTTTTACCTCATGAACAGTGATTTTAAACACAAGAAAAAATTATAATATGTAAACTAAACATTTTTAGGAATACAAGGGATAATTCACAGAAATTAAATAATACTTAAAAAATTTATTGCCTTCTCTTTGTCTTTACAAGATCAACTACCCAGGCAAAAATAGTGTATGAGAATATTATAATTATTTGCTTTAATTACATATCCATAGCTAGCTACTTAGATATTGATATAAAAGTTTTTACCTCAGGAAAAGTACTCTATTTTCTGTTATCATTAACACATTTATGGGAAAGGATCACATAATAAGCCTGGTAGACAATCTCAGTAAATTTCCCAAGCAAAAAATTATAAATATCACTCTCTATCAAACCTCAGTGCAAAAAACATGGAACTAAATAACTGAAGGGTCATTTTAAAAGCTATTTTAAATTTGAAATTTCTCTACTAAGTTACTTTTGAGCTAAAGAAGATTCAAAAGAAAAATTAAAGACAATTTTTAAAATGGCAACTTCACATCTCAGAACATGATGCATGGTTAAAGATAAAGTCAGAAATGGGGTGCCTGAGTGGCTGAGTCGGTTAAACGTCTGCCTTCAGCGCAGGTCATGATCCCAGAGACCTGGGATCCAGTCCCACATTGGGCTCCTTGCTCAGCATGGAGCCTGCTTCTCCCTCTGCCATTGCCCCTGCTTCTGCTCTCTCTCTCTCTGACAAATAAATAAAATCTTAAAAAAAAAAGAGGGAAAACCTTAACAGAGTTTCCTAATTTATTTATTCATTCAACAAATATTTACTGAAGGGTTATACTGTTCTAGAATTTTTTTCTGTGCTCCAGGGATATAGATTGAAAAAAATCTAACTTTCTTCATAGAGTTACATGCCGGTGGAAGTACACTGAACAAAAACCCCCTATAAGTATATAATATCTCATACAGTGATAAATTCTTTGGGTAAAATAAGGCTGAATAAGGTGGATGGAGAATGTTCAGAGAGGGATGTCATTTTGTATATAGTACTCAGGGAAGCCTTCTCTGAGAAGCCAATGTTTCACCAGAATTCTGAAGGAAGGGAGGGAGTCAGTCATGCAGACACTGGGGGCATAGCATTGTAGGCAGAGAAAACAGTTCAAGGGCCCTCAGGAAGCTGAGAGTGGAGTAAGCAGTGGGTTAATTGTCAGGAAGGGAGATCAGAGAAATAATATGGGGTCAGATTATGCAGTACCTCTTAAGCTACCATAGGACTTTGACCTTGACTCCAAGTGAGATGGGGAATCTGCGGAAGGTTTTGAGCAGAGGATAGACACAATCTGACTTATATTTTAAAAGGATCGCTCCAGAATTGTCTACATAAAAAGGGTAGAAACAGGGAGATCAGTTGGGAGGTTGTTATAGTTCATGTAAAACATGATGGAGACTTGGATCAGGAAGAGTCAGTGCGGGGTGGGAAGAAGTGGTTAAATACAAGTAATCAGTACAAAGAGAATTAGTGCAATTTAATTTAATAATTCAACTCAGAAATCTAGGAAAAGACCAGCTCAACAAACTTTTCTTTTTTTAACAAACTTTTCAACAGTTATCTGGGAGAAGGAATTAAGTGGTCAGCAAAGAAATTAGTGAATTAAAAAGAAAAAAGATAGCAGAATTGAAAAATATTAAAGCTCTTTCTTGAAAAGTTCAATTAAACAGAAATTTCTGGTAAAGTAAGTGAGGGAAAGAAATAGGGAAAAATACAGATATACCACATCCAGAATGAAAAGAAACATAATGTCAAATATGAAGATTTTAAATTATAATAAAAAAGTACAATTTGCTAATGCATGCAAAAAATTTAAAATAGCAAATTTCACAGAAATATATGTAAATCAAGAATAGATAGAATAACAATAGAGTAAATAACCATAGCAGAAATTGAAAACCTTAAGAACTCGGTGAGAAAAGGTAAAACTTAAAGGAACTCTGTAAAGATGTTACAGGTGAATTATACAAAACTTAAAGCTCAGATAGTTTTCAGTGCTTTTTACATTGACCTGAAGCATATTAAAATTTCAAAAGTGTGCTAACTCATTTGATGACATTAGCATAGCCCCAATATTAAACTTAACAATGGTAGTACAAAATCCTTAATAAATCACAAGCACACTGAATTTGGAAGTATATTTTAATACATATCTTCTGACCCAGTAGAGTTTATCAAGAAGCAGTATAGTGATTTAAGACACCAGACTTTGGAGCCTGATAGCCTAGGAAGAGTTTTACATCTTGATACGGATTTGATAGCTGTATGGCTTTGGTTAACCTGTTTAATGTCTCAGTATCTCAGTTTCTTCATCCATAAAATGGAAGTATGATACTATCTATGCAGTCATTAAAAGATTAAGAGTTTATTCTGTGAAGCATTTACTATGGCCTAGCATGTAGTAAGCATTCAAAAATATTAATTTTGATCATGAGTTTCTATGCCTGGAAATGTATTATCATAATAGCAAGTCAGAGGAGAAAAGCCCTAAGATTACTGTTAGTACCAAAAGACATTTTGATAAAATTTAATATTCATTTATGATTTCTAAAAACTCTCTTAGTACACAATAAGAAGAAAGATACTTTCTTAGGATGATAAAGAAGCTCTGTTTGAAATCAATAGCCTTCATCATCAGGGATAACTGTAATCATTTTTGCCTCAACATTGTCAAGAAGTTCTACATGATACAAAAAGAACAAAAATATGAACAAAGATTTACTGTTATTTACAGATGATACAGTTGTCTACCTGGAAAACCCAATGCCAACCAAAATCCAAACAGGATTTTTTAAAAATTGACAATTATTTTAACTTTCTTCTAGAAAAATAAATGTGTAAAAATTGCCAAGAGCATTTTGAAAAAGACAAGCTGAAGTACCTTTGTCCTACAAGTAATGAAACCGTATTACTAGTACATAGACAATTATCAATGGAGGAGAAAAGAATGACCAGAAGGAGATTAGTGTAGAAGGATAGTGTTACAAATAAATGTGAGACATTTATTTCATAAATGGTTTTGGGAAAAGTAGACATAATATTATTAATCAACTCTATCACACCTTTGTGGTTCTAAACACTATGTTTGCTCAAACCTATCATATTGTCAGGGGGTTTTTGCAGAGCCAACTTTGAACCATGTATTTGGAGGTAATTCCAAAATCTAATGGCTTATTGAGTGGGATACATTAATTCCATAACAAGAATTTTTGATACACATAATTCACCTGCAGGTCTGTTGGTTTTGTTTCACATAATTTGAGGCCATGTTGCTGGGTGCATGTATGTGTATTATCAATATATCTTCTTGCCATTTGGTTCCTTTTCCCACCATATGACACTTTTCCATTTCTAATGAGTTTTTTTGCCTTGAATTCTATTTTGATCGTACATTATGAACTTATTTCAACCTGTTTTTGTTCATATTTGTCACATATCTTTTACGACCCATTTATTTTAATCAATTCTGAGTCCTTTGTTCTAAATGTTTCTTTTGTGGAAAAACATTGTTGTATTGTTTTAAAAGATGCAGCCTGATAGTCTTGGCTCTTAATTGGTGGCTTTAATATACCACTATTCTAAAGCTGTATGAGCATTTGTTATTGCCATCTTTTCTCAAATGTTCATTCACTGTATATTTTGGGCGTCTTTTTCATGCTTTCCATTGAACAGAACAGATCCTCTTCGTGTGTTTAAAACTTATACATTTAAAAATCGATGACAGTTGCCTTAATATAAAAGACCCATACTTATGAAATTTCTTCCTACTAAACACAAATATTGTGACCATTCTTATATGCCAACTACCCAGCTTACACAATAAAACAAAACTTTCGTGGGTGCTGACTAAATACCCCTCTTATTGACATTTCATCCCCACCCTGTAAAGTTACTTTTTTTAGAATGTGATGTTTATTCTCCCTGTGAATGACTGTATATATCCTTAGGTTTTGTATAGTAATGATATACATGTTTTAAATTCAGTAGAAATAGTATCCTCTGGTATGTATCCTTTGAAACTTGCTTTATTTTGTACTCTATATTATATGTGAGATTGATCCAGGTTGGTACATATATCTGTATTCACTGTTCTATAGTGTGTTATATTCATCCATTATATGAGTAAACCACTTCATTATCTGTACTCACTGGTACAGATTATCCAGTTTCAGCAGAGGGAGATTGGAACCAAAACAAAATGAACATTCTTTAAGTTGATTTTAGGGAGACAAAATGCAAATGAACTCATAAAAAGAAACGAGTAAAATTGCTAATTTGGACATTGAGCAAATTGACATAAAGCCCAAAATCTCAATAAGAGGAAAAACAAGCTGTGGTACCAGCAATAATTTCACCAGCTAATGACCCCTGTATTAGTCTGCTCCGGCAATCATTACATAATAGCACAGGCTGGATGGCTTAACAACAGAAAGGTACTGCTCTCAGTCCTGGATGCTGGAATTGCAACATCAAAGTCCCATCAGCGTTGCTGTGTGGTGAAGTCTCACTTTCAGTCTTACACATGGCCGTCTACTCACTGTGTCTCCACCAGGCCCCTTCTCTGTGTGTGCATGGAGAGGGAAAGAGACACATCTCTGATATCTCTCCCTGTTTTTATAAGGGCAACAGTCCTACCAGATCAGGACCCTATCCTTAGTATCGCACTTAATCTTTTTTTTTATTATTATGTTATGTTAATCACCATACATTACATCAAGGACCTCACTTAATCTTAACTGCTCCCTAAGGCCCTATCTCCAAACACAGTCACATTGGGGGTTAGAGCGTCAACATATGGTTTGTGGGGATACACAGTCACTTTGTAACACTTCCAAATCATATATACCAGTTAGCTTTTGCCACAGATATATAAACAACCTCGAATTCCTTGTGGCTTTCAAAAGCAAGTACTTATTTTTCTTCGTCATGGGCATGTAGTAGGGATGAGGATGGTCTCAGCTGGTGTTGGCTGCATGTGGATCTAGACTGCAGGTCAGGTGTAGGACCACAGGCCTCGTTTTGGACTCCAGGCTGAAAGGGTAAAGGATACCTAAGCATGTACTTTTCAAGGTGATGGCAGTATCACAAGAGCACAAAACCCAAACACATAAACACATTTCAAGCCTCAGTTTTCCATGTCTACCAACATCGCATCAGCCTAATCAGGCTACTTGGCTAAGCCCGACATCAAGGGGCAGGATGTCCATTTCACCTACCATGTGGCCATGGCAAGACTAAGCATATATAATACTACCGTGCATAGTGAAGACTTGGGAGCAATAATTCAATCAGCCACAGCATATATTCTCAAGCTCTGAGTGTTTGCCATGAGTCTTAATGATACTAAAGGACATTCTTCTGCTACAATGGCCCAGTGGTTTTGAGTTGTCAGGACTGATGCTGCGGCCCAGCAGAAGTCTTCTGTCTGTCCACGTTGTACTTTGATTCCTTATCCACTCCTTACGTAGCTTCCTAGGGTTCTGAGCCAGTGCACCATATGTCATGGTTTGAAGGTTCATTAGTCACTCTTACTCTGTGAGTCTGAGTCAATGGAGAAGTTTCCAGAGTTCTGGTGGGAATTCAATGCAGTATTAGCTTAGGTATTGGCGAAGTTGCTTTGGATCCCAGACTAAAATGGTTTCTCAGCTATTTCCCCTTCTGATTTGAACTTGCTTGCCTAGTCTCAGGTATCACAGACAGAGCACCCTGCCTGTCTGCCTTGTTTACAGCGTGGGAGGAAGAAAAGCTGGTCAGATGAATCTGGAGGAGGGGAATTGTAGGGTGAGAAGGGTGCTCAAACCAAAGAGCAGGCCTTGTGGAGGTCTTGAGGCAGGAGGTAGAGTCACTGGTGGCCATTGCAGAAGCATCCAGGCATTTGAAGGGTTCATGGTCCAGGTGTCTGAATTGCTGAAGATGAAGGACCCTGGACAGTTTGTCCTGAAGAAAATCAAGCCGAGAGTGGACTTGAGAGTTGACCATGAACATAAAGAGAGAAGACATAACTCCATTCATTCTCTCATTCATTCAATAAATAAATATTTGAGTGCTACCTTGTGCCAGGCATCCTGTTCTGTGTATTGAGAATTAAGCAATTAACAGAATAGTCATATCGCGGGCGCCTGGGTGGCTCAGTTGGTTAAGCCACTGCCTTCGGTTCAGGTCATGATCCTGGAGTCCCGGGATTGAGTCCCGCATCGGGCTCCCTGCTCGACGGGGAGTCTGCTTCTCCCTCTGACCTTCTCCCCTCTCATGTGCTCTCTCTCTCTCTCATTCTTTCTCTCAAATAAATAAAATCTTTAAAAAAAAAGAATAGTCATATCGCTGTTCATGTGGGACTTATACTCTTTATGGAATAGGGTACAAACACCACACTAATTAAATAAAAAATATATAATGTACTTGAATAGAAGGTAGTAAGTGGTAAAGAGAGAAAAATAAGGCAGACAAGAGGGTTAGGGTGTGTTGGCAGGGTGAGGTACAATTTCAGAAAGGATGGCCAGGGTAGATGACATTTGAGTAAAGATCTGGCAGAAATGGGGTTATGGGGCAGGGGACATTTTGCAACAGGTACAGTGAGGGGAAACACTTGAGGGGGTTGGTGTCTGGGGGTGCGGTTTGAAGCCTAGCAAGAAGGCCAGTGCGTGAGAGGGAAGTCCAAGATGAGGCCACGCAGGTCATGGGGTTGGTGGTGAGGGGAGGGGAGGGAAGATCAGTGTGGACCTTGGAAGTTGCTGCAATGCCCCAGGTGTTTACGCCATGCATGTGGAGTATGGAGTATTTTCTGCATAAAGGAGACATCTGGGTGATTTCCAGCAAAAATGGGTGACAGTGTGGAGTATAGAGTGAATGGGAATGAGGGTCATAATTCTAGGGGCTCCTGAAGAAATAACTAGAGTCAGTGCATAGAAGGGGTGACTTTTCCAACTACAAGACTTCACCTAACTGAGCATCCACCAGTGAAACTGGCTGCACAGTCCCCCTGGGAGCCAGTCAGCAGCATGTCACTGACAGTCCCAGCAGGAGCCAGGGATGCTGACGCTGGGAAATTCCTACAGCAGGTAAGGTGTTCAACTCGGATATCCCAGACTCCTTCCAATACTGAGCATCTCTGATGCCACAGCATATATCACCCTAATCTCCCCCAGTTAGAGTGCAGGGCTTCTGTCCCTTCTGTTCATCGCCGTATTCCTGTGGTCTGGAATAGTGTCTGGCAAATAGCAGCCACTCAATGAGTACTTGTTAAAGTATGAATGTCTTTGTTAAACATATTGCAGGCTTTTGAGCAGCATACTTTTCTTCTCAGCACCCCAGAGAATAAGAAAAGTTGAATCGGATGGCACCTCAAACTCTGAGCCATTGTGTCTAAAGGGCTTGCAGGCTCTGGGGTGTATGAGGGCTGCTGATGGGGAGGAAAGGCAGGGCTGGGTAACGGCAAACCTGAGTCAAGGGGAAGTGCACAGATAACCTCTGTTATCTGTGGGGACCAGGAAACTCTGACAATAAAAGGGAATTGTCTTTGAGATGTATAGAGTAGAGTTCTCATCCCGCTAAGGGATGCTGAGGACCCATCCCATCCCAGGCATGTTGCATTTGCTTCATGGGTCAGCCTGCTCAACAAAGCCCTCACAGGTCTCTAGGCTTTCCTGGGAGAAACACCATACATAGCAGTAAGCACTCCTCTTAAGTGTATCGAAAACCCTTTCTTATCTTGACGAAGTTCACCAGTGATAACATTTCTTCAAAGAGTTCCGTGCAGGCATAGTATCTATTATGTGCCCCCAGACACCCATCAGGTAGCTACTCCCCGTCCCCCTGAGCTTTTGCAGGATTGCCAACATCAACAGGTTGGCTGACAGGGCCCATCTTTGCTACCAGAGAAGCCAGTGAGACATGCTGTTATATTTATTGAACAATCAAATACAAAAAGATGCACACTAGGTAATTGCAATGATTTTATTCTATATTTATTTAGCTTTAGTTTATTTCAGACAAGAGTGTTTTTAATATTAAGCATGCAGATGTATGTGTTCCATGCTCCTTATCCTATGAGTTGCATTCATTATAAATTAAAAGAAGAGTCCGCTTCATGGTGACCTAGAAAAAAAAATAACAGCCAAAATTTAGTAACTTATTAATTGTGAAAATACAGACATCTATTATCTCATTCAGTCTTTATATTAATACTAGCAAGTAGATACTATTGTTGCCCTTGATTCACAGATGGGGAAACGGGCTCAGAAAATGTGTCTGGCCTGTGGTCATACAGCTAGGAGAAGGCAAACTCAGTTTGTGATCCCAGGAGTAGGCTCTGAATTCAGATGTACATGACATTATAGTGTTTACACCCAAAGCATGTCATTACCTTTCAAAGTCAAAAGATAGAATAATCACAGTTGTAAGTGCAGGGGATGGCCATTTAAATGAACAAATCTATCTTTTCTGGCAAATGATCTCAGTTTTATGGGAGATACTGGTCAAATGGAGGGGAATGAACCTAAATTCTAGGAGTTTCAGCTACTGGGACTCCCTGTTCTCCCTGCAGACACTGGAGTGGGCACATTGCCCTGTGGATTTTTTCTACTATGTGGATTCTCAGAGGGTTAAAGTTGTGGACTACACCCCCGCAATACCCGGTTTTCCATCCTCCCATCTGACACTAGAATGGCAGTCACCTTCTTCCTGGAGTCCTTTCACTGCTCAGGCCCCAAGTTCCTTGTGGTGACGGCCAAAGTCTTCGGGGCCCAAGTTGGTGGGCATGAAGGTGTTTTTCACCATGCGCTCAGCTCTGGCCAGCAAGCTTTCCAGAGGATTGGTCACACAGGGGGCATTGTTGCAGGGGCTCTTCTGGGCAGTGATGCTGATTTGCAGGATGGAGGAAAAGGGGCCCGTCAGTGAGAGGCTGTCAGAGAGAGAGAGAGATCCTATCTGCCCCATGGGATATTCATGGGAAAATGAGAGGCACCTGTTAACGGTACATCTTTCCCCTAATCACAGTGATCGCTATAGAACTACAGGCTTCTGGGGAAAATGCCATGATCACTTCCACAGACATTCCCAGGGGTGTCCGAAAGCCCAAAGTGGCTCTAGGTAGTAGCCATGGAACACAGAGCTGTAACAGCCTATCTTTCCTGTATAAATAAACTAAAAATCAAGCAAGGCTTAGGAGACAGAATTATAGCCCCACAGTGACCCAACTCAAGGATTGTCTAGAAGCTACATTCCACTCAAAGGCACCCAGTATCCCTTCTTAGAAATAGAAAAATTCCTCAGACTTACCTGGAAGAGGAAGAGACTTTCCAGCATTGAGTCCCAGAGGTGCTTACCTGCTCCGTACTGCTCCTGTCCGGCTACTTGAGGCTGGTCACAGGACTACTCACTATGCCCTGGATCCAGCTACCATGGGGCTAAGGCTACTTCTAAGCACAGGTCCCTGAGACTGTGAAGCCTGTGGTGTGGGCCAGAGCAATAACCACCACCGCTCAGGTCTTCTTACAAATATACTTTTATTCCCCAATGACAAACACATTCACAAGCAGGACTGAGAATCTGGGCTATGATTCCTCAGGGGAGTCACAGGGCTGCCCCCCCATCTCTTCCTCGGGGGTTCTCATCTGGCCTAAACATCTTGCTCTCCTCCCATCTGAGGTTCCAGACATCCACTGCCACAAAGAAAACCACTGATACCAGCAACCAGAGAGGACCACACGTACCACAATATAGGAAGGAAGGGAGAAAGGAAATTAAAAAGCTGAGGGAGGGGATTGGTAGGCATCCTGGGTCATGCCAATGTGAGGGCTGTGGTCTCTCTCCAAGCTGCTGGCCATGACCCTTTTCTTGCCAGGGGCTCCGACCCCAATTGCAGTCTGAGGGAACGTGTGAAACTTGTTGAGGTCCTGTGTGTATGTGCCCAGCACACAGGTACTCAGATTACTGCACCGCTTAGCTCGGAAGCTGTCCAGGCTGCAGGGAAAAGACATGCCAGGTGGTACCACGTCCTGGGTCTGCCCCTGTGGCTATCACACAGAAGGTGAGACCAGGGAGGGGGCACTTCGAGCAGAGGCGGGAGGGGCAGGCAGCAGGGCAGCTCACACATCCTCCATCAGGAAAACCTAGAGGTTTGCTGAGCCAGGGCAAGGTGGGGAAGGGCTGCAGTGGGGAAGGGGTAGCCTTTTCTAGCATTCCTCATGCTGCATTATGTCAGTCCTCATGCTCTGCACTGAGATTCTTGGGGTAGCTGCATGTGCATCACATGCCTCTGACCCACGGGGCCATAGCCAGGCCCAGGGCTGGTGTGTGCTCCAAGCTCAGGGGACACAGGGAGGTGAGGCTGGGGAAGGGTGTCTGGCCCCATGACAACATGCGCATCTCCACAGATCCTACACAATAAAGACCCAGACCTACTTCAGACGCTGCTCTACCCAAGCCCACCCTCAGCGAAGCCTTTGGCTTCACCTTGCAAATGTGTGAACAAATGCCACATGCAGGTGTACAAGAAGCCTAATTTCTAAAATTTCCTGAGATACATGTGGTCTGTCTGCTGGCTTCACACTTACCAGTCCTAACTCCTCCAATGCAGGGAAGTCCCCTCAGTACTACCAGCCCAATTTCCATAGTGGGGGATTTCATACCTTTCCCAACTGCTTTCAGAAAGGGATCTTTTTCCACGTGCTCTAACCGTAGACTCTGTGTGACCTCTGTTGTCAGTGGAGCCTGAGAATAGCTGGGCCCCAGGCCCAGGTGAACAATGGCAGTGTGCTGGCCTCCTGCAGCTGTGTTCTCTCTTACCTCCTCGGATATGCCTTCCTGGGCATGACAGGAGGGAGGGGCTGCCCTGAGCTGAGCTGGGTGGGGAGCCTCACCTGGAACCCTCAGTCTCCTGCTCCTGCTGCAGCTCACGGGCCTTCATTTGCACATAGTCCTTCAGCACTGCAGTCAGTAGGAGGCATATTTCATCCTCAGTGAGTGTAGCAGGTTCCAGTGGGTTCTCCAAGGCAGACCTACAGAGGGGAAGCAAGCACAATAGAGGCTCTGAGCCCCTGTCTACCACTTCCCCTGGATCAGTAGCCAGGCTTCCTGTTCTCTGTGTTTTCCCTAAGGATATGGCCACCCCAAATCCTAGTGGACAGAGCACGAGTCCAATGTCCTTCCAGAAAACACTGATTCACCAGTAGTCAGGCACTAGGGTGACCTTGACGTGGACTGCTGGAACTAGAATATATAGGTTGGTGAAAGTGATGGTTAGATTTTTCAGGAATATTATAAGCTTAGTGTTAAATTTAGCTATTATTAAGGATTAACTGATAAAACAATTAGTTTGAATCTGAAAATATTTGTGTAAGGGTGAGAAATTAGATTAAGAGGTCTCATATTAGATCTAATAAGAACAAATTCAGTAGAAAATTAGATTAGTATGCAATTCATTTCTCAAATTGTGCTTTAATTAAATAGGTTTGCTATAGATACAAATGTTTGGTAAATAGCAATGGCTGTCCTGTAAGTCTCAATAAACTATATGAGATTTACAATAAAGTGTAGTATATACTATTTGCTTTTAAGTTGTATATAATATCTTTATAGTATAAAATGTGTATAATAAACCCTTATGCAGATTACATGCATACCTTCCCCCCCCCTCCGCCCCGAGAGCTGGTTGTTAACCTTTTAGCACACCAGAGAACGGAATGGTTTGATGCTAGGAGCAGTGGGAAGGGAGTATGCTCCTGGCAGGGCTGTCTTACCTGAATGGTGCTGCCTGGAGGATGCCCACTTGGTACAGGACCAGGATGCCAATAGCCAGGAACGGGGAGAACTTCCAGAAGCCCATGGTACCTCTCTGCAAGGGAAGAATGATGTCCTCACAGCAGTTTATAGTTCCATGAGCCCATTTATAAGACTGAATCCTGATGTTCTTGTACATATTGATAAATATTTTATTATTTTTATAAAATAAGTTTGGAACTCTTGTGATTTCTGTGAGTTTTTGTATATTTCACCAATAACGAATTGATTAGAATCTTTAAAAAATTTTTTTTTTCCTGAGCCCAAGGACCTGGGTTCTGGTCCTGCCTCTGCCTGGAACTCCCTTGCATCATGGCTTCCAGTGACCATTTATCTTCCCATTGTTTTTTTTTTTTTTTTTTTTTTTTTTATCAGTGAAGTGACTACTGGAGGGTCTGGTGAAAATACAGCATGCATTTGTTTAGCAATGCTAAAGAGGTGTTCCAAGTGCCAAAGTAGGGAGGGGAGAATGAATAAACATCTATACTCCCCACCCCAGACCCAATCTCCAGCTGGCCAGGTCTCCAATGAGGACAGTCTCTGAATGCTGTCACAATAGCTTTTCCTATAATCAACACAGAGCTGTCTTCCCTGTGTGGGGCTTTTGTTCACACCTTGTGCTGTTGGGGATGGGGAGGATGTACGTAGCTAAAAGGGAATATCTCTACCAATGGAATCTTAGAGAAACTAAAGAAACAAATTCTATTGCTCACCTGCTCTGCACTCTGGCAAAGAACCTGCAAGAACCAAGCTTAGCAGAGTCTTAAATTGGGGCTAGGACTTAAAGCAGAGGGGAAAATCTCCCAGAACTCACTAATGGGGCTTGCTGTTCAAGGCTGCCTGCCTCTAGGGTTTTGACCTATTTGCCCACCCCCCCGCCCCCACTGAGGCTGGCCAAATTTCTGAAATGATTTCCAGGGACCACTAGGCACAAACAGGATCCGTGAGCACCCTTGCATCCCACTGTGTGCGCGGTGTCTGTGGAGCTCCAGGGTCCTGAGTGCAAGTGCAGCAAGAACAGCGAGACTGAAGCCTGTCTCAGTGCAGAGTGAAGCAGGGAGTCCCAGAACCGAGACTGTCCAGTGTTACCTGAGTCAGGAGCCTGTGATGAATCGTAGAGTAACAGAGATTTTGTGATGAAGAGACCCAGACAGAAGGGCACAGAGACCCTAAGACACGCAGGGAGAGCAGCTACAAGAAAAACGAATGCAGAAGAGGGAGGGAAGAAGAAAGAGAGAATCACACAGCTAAGGAGGAATCTTGGGGCTCACCTGGCAGCAGGCAGCAGGTGGCTTTGAGCTCAGGCGGTGGCAGCTGCGGCAGCGTTGGTGTCAGGCGATGGCGCTGTGGAAGCGGCAGGGACACTTGAGCGGAGCGGTAGCTCTGCTGCCTCCCAGCACCAGCAGCTGCTCTTATTCCCGCCGCTCTGGGTCCGGGGTGGTCCAGGAGCTCTGAGCAACCAATGAGAGGACAGATCTCATACCCCGATAGATTGTGTCACCCACTTACGTCCAGAACCTAGAACATTCCGCGGGACCATCCCACTTGTATTTGCATTGAGGTCATTGATGGGAGTGCAGGGAGGGAGAGGGATGGTGGGGACCGAGGAGAAATACCCTTAAAATGAGCAGGAAGTTGAGGGCAGTTTGACGTCATGGTAAATTTCACCTGTTCAGTTCCGCTGGGTTTTGAACGTGCGCACCTCTCCATCCCCAGTGGTGCAGTCGTATAGGGCAAGATCCAGGAAGCAGGGCATCCTAGTTCCCCAAGTTTGACCCTAGATGCCCCGTCCAAGTGAGGCTTGGACGGTTAACAACATGCAGCAGCATTGATTCTGGACACAAGCAGGGTGTCTGATTCGGATAGCTGGAATCACAGAGGGGCAAAACTCATGGGAAGCAAGAGATGGGAGTGATAGCAAGAACTTTGTCAGTAGAACTCAATTCCAGGCAGTAAGGTCAAGGACAATTAAGTTCTCAGCACCTCAATGTACTCATCTTTGAAATGGGGACCATATTCCCAGCTTGAGAACATGTTGTCATTAGTAGCCAGGTGCCTGTCCCCCAGCAGGGGAGGGATTTACAAGAGCCCTCAGGCCCAAAGAGGGATTTTGTGAAATCACAATCTCAATTTTCCAGATTCCCACCTTGTGTGGCTTCCTGGATTCGTGCTAGGTCGTCTGTCATGTGGGTTAGGAGGACCTGGAAGCCCTGCTGGGCCTGAGCCTGAAGGTGTTAGGCACCGATGCTTCCCAAGCCTCCAAACGGACTTCTAGCCCTTCCTTTTCCTATCCTGTTATCCATCACCTCTGGCTCCTCACCCTGCTGGAGCCATTTGCCCAGCTGCCCCTTGCTTCCGGCTGCTGTTTGCCAAGTTGTCCCAGTGGTGTGCAATTCCAGCCTTGTGCCCGCCGCTGCCATACTTCAGTCCTCCACTAGAGAGCAGAGCACGCTCGAAGGTACTGAAGAGTCCCTGCGGATACTAAAGCTCACGCGCAAAGCTTTCCCACAAACGCATTTCTGTCTCCAAACATGTGTGCACTCCCCAGGGCACAGGCCGGCGCAGGGGGTCTGACCCCCGGGGCATCCACATGGGTTCACTGTGAATCGCAGCCCGAGCCTGCCTCCGAGTCTCTCTCTCACGGGTTCGCATGCACACTTGGCATGGTGATGATCTGCTGAAATCATACCTGCACTCACTCAATTGTAAGCGTGCTCTCTCATGTACCACCTATACTCTCTCCAGGACACACCAAATGGAGGGTTTTAGGACCCCTCCAACCCGATCTTTCCACTCCCAGCTCGCCTGGAGGTCCTAGGTCCTGACTTGCCGCCCTCAACACCGAGAGTGCTGAGAAAGAAGCTCCCCACTGTTCCCAGGATCTCTGAGTCTGAGCGCAGCGTAGGAGCCTCAGCCTCTACATACTCTCCCCGGGCAGCTAGCGTGGCCGTGGCGGCAAGTGTGGCAGAAGCGGCAAGCGTGGTCCCCGCGGCAGCCATGGTCCCCGCGGCAGCCGTGGTCCCCGTGGCAAGCGTGGTGTTGCGGGCACAGTGGGTGGGAGACTACTTCACGGGGCTGTGCAGCGCAGGCAGAGACCCCAGTGAGGTGGTTCTCCCAGGCACAGCGGATATAATGCCCGGGTACGTCGTATGTGATCCGGGCAACGGTGCACCCCTCTCCTCAGGCCCCAGAAGCCTTTGCATTTCATAGCACACACCTGCCTTGTACCACATCTCCTTCCCTTCTAATCTGGTGGCCACTGTGTGGGGGACACCGACTTTCCAAGATGCCTCTGCGCAGCTTTCTTCCATCTTACCTCCTGGTGCTGCCCCACCATGAGGGAAGAAGTTCGGGACTGGGGATCGGGTGTGTAAAACTCTCTCCCCACGGTGGGCTGGCAGGGCGGCGGGTTCTTTCTCCTAGTGTGAACTACAAAACCATTCCCCTCTGAGTCCATCCCTGATTTACCGAGTAGATTCAAGGAAGTTTAGACGTTCACACGTGTGGGCTGCTTAGATTATGTCCAGCTATCCCTGGAACCTCTCTAAATTGAGGCTACACAGAACACGATCTAATATATAAGTTGCCAAGGAAAATACTGATTTTAAAAGAGTCGCTTGAGTATTTTGCTCTTGGTTTTATAATCTTCTTTTATAACTTGGTGTGAGGAGGCTCACGGTGTTGGACTCCATCCCCATCGGGACTCAGCGCCACCTCCCTGCCAACCCCCCTCCCCGCGCCCCGTGCTGGTCTTCTGCCGCGTAGCTGCGACCACCACAACTGGGGAATGGCAGCAATGTCTCCTGCCTGCTGTGGGTGCCTGAGCCCACAGGTTCAGGGCTAGATGCAGAGCCCAGCACCAGTTGGTCCTACAAGATTATCTTCCACAAAGCCCTGTAACACTGCTGCCTGGAGGGCAAGGCAAACAAACCATAGAAGTTCATTCTCAAGGAAATTTAGAAGATCAATGTCCAACAACTTCCTGATCATCTTCCCGAGGAGCCCTTTCCAGCTCCTTACACGCTGTCAGGGGAACCCTACAGTCATGCGCGCCATGGTGGAAGGCATGTGTAAGTATAACTGGGGCTCCGCATACCTCACCCAGATCCCTGACAAGACCATGTTCCTGAGTGTGGTGGATGCCTTCACCACAGGGGTACCTCTGGCAGACTAAGACCCCCACCACTCCCAAGGAGGACCATGGACTCCCTAACAGTCCTATTCGAGGTGATCTGAGGGCTGTGCCCCAAACGTTCTGGCCATTGCCCACAGAGGACAAACTGAAGGACGGTCAGTTGGTATTCTTGGGTCCTGTCTCTAGCTTTGTGGGGGGGGGGCTGGAGTCCCCTCTTACTTTTTTCCTGTCCTCCTGCGGGAGGAGAACTGGGAGTTTCAGCGAGTCAGGGATCTTCTCAGTCCCCTGACTATCCTCTCAACCTTCTTGAATAAAATAAAGAGAAAAAATGAATCAAAACCATTTTCCACTGAGCTCATGCCTGATTATCAAGTGAAACCAGGTTTAGATCTTTCTGTGTGCCGATCGTTCTGAAACAGGCAATCCTTGAAACTTCTCTGGGCTTCTCATGGGATCCCATGCACAAACAGCATGATCACGATCTGCCCTCATCATACCTGCAGCGACTGTCAATTTTAAGTGCATACCCTAAAACGCAATTATGCAGCACCTGGACCCCTCCAACTGGAGGGTTTTAGGACCCCTCCACCTGATCTTTTCATTCCCAAGCTCCCCTGGAAAGTCTGAGGTCCTGATTTGTTGCCTTCAGCACATAGAGTGCCTAGAAAGAAGCTTCTCACTGTTGCCGGGCTCTCCGAGTCTGAGCGCGCAGTGCACAATCCTCAGCCTCTACACACTCTCCGCATGCGACTGCAAGTGCAGCCTTTGCTGGTGTGTTGGCAGCCCCCAGCTGCAAATCCCCCTGCCCACAGGGCAGGCTGTGAATGCAGTTGGTGAGGCTGCATCACGGGGCTGTGGGGGCAGGCAGAGACCCCAGCCAGGCAGAGACTAGCCCCGAGTGTGCCGTCAGTGACACGAACCATGGGGCACCCCTCTCCTCGGTCCCCAAAAGCTTCAGCACTTTAGGACACACCTGCCTTATGCCACATCACTTCCCCTTGCCGGTTGGTGGCCTCTGCTTGGGGACACCCTGCTTCCAAGATGTCCTTATCCAGCGTTCCTCCTTTTTAACCCTTGGCGCAGCACTGCCACGAGGGAATAAAAGCTCCCAGCTGGAGAACTCTGTAGAGCGTCCGTATACTGGCAAGGCTGGAGGGGAATCAGCAATGGAAGACTTGGTTTGTAGGATGCGAATGCACTTAGGCACAGAGCAAAGGAAAGTGAGCTGAGCAAGGGACAGGGCTCAGGATGGTGGATCCCAGGCTCAGTGCATCCTAGAGACTACACAGAGACCGAGTCTGGGACTTTGGGGCTCAGCAGTTTAGGCCCTGAGTTTGGCCATAGGCTTTCCTCCTGGAGGCGCAGGGCCAAACTGGTGAAGGCGGCACAGCAGAGACTGAGTAGCATGGAGGTTGGGCTCTGCCACTTGGGACTCTTGTAAGTGATTGCTCTCAGGTGCCACATCCTTTCACAGAATGATTTCCACTCTAAGACTCAAGTTTTCAAACTTAAGAACCCTGTGAAATCATTTGTAAATATATGTGTTCTTGGACTGCACTTTTCTGATGAGAGAATGAACCATACCTTTCACCAGTGCAGTGGTGACTGCAGAATGGATAAGAAATGACTGCTCTAGTAGCCAATTTCGTGGCCACCTCACTTTGTAGGCTCATGACTTTCCTTCTGGCTGCATGTGTGCCTTAAGCCTTCAGAGCCAACATTCATTCCTCACTCTGAGATCTTTGGTGGCGACAAAACCCGGGCTGGTGATGTGTGACAGGAATCAGGGTGTGTACCCAGAGGGTGCTAGGGTGACTTCCAGCAATTTCAAGCTTTACTTTAAAGGCCAGTCTCTCCAGATGTGGAAGGACTGAGATGAACTTATCCCTCAGGCATTCTTTGAACTTGGAAGAAGTACCTGGTGGTGAGGTGGGGGCCAAGGTTAAAAAAAAATGTTCTTCTTTTTGGGCACTTAGCACCATGTCTTGCATACTCATAGGTACTCAGCTAATATTTGTGGAATGAGTGGAAATGAATCCATTCTGGCAAATTCAGCAGTCAGTCTCACAACTACTACCACAATTCGAATTCCAGCCTATGGAAAATCCAGACTCAGGTAGGGCAGAATTCTGTGTAGCTTTGGAAATGTTGAGTGCAGAAATTTCAGATAGATTCCTCCCAGAGTCAGTTTCCTGATAGAACTTTCCAGGAATGAGACAGGGAAATAAGGGTTACCCCATGGGTTCTTTGTAAAATCTAGGTTCTCCTAGTGTGAAATACAAAAACATTCTCCTCTGAGTCCATCCCTGATTTACTGACTGAAGAAGTTAGAACTGAGTGTGCCCATTGCTTAGATTTTGTCCAGCTGTCCCTGAAACTTCTCCAAACTTAAGACTACATAGTACATGAGCTAATAGAATTTACCAAGGAACATACTGTTTTAAAAATATCCATCTGACTATTTGGCCCTTGACTTTATGATCTTATTTTACAACTTTAAAGCTGGAATCAGTGTCCCTTGGAAATAATCTAGTTTAAATAAACAATTTTACAACAAGCTGATAGACTCTAACTGTAATGTTTATTTCCATTCTTTTAAATAAGTTTTCCGTGCTTTCTGATTTAAAATTTTTAAAATTATGACTTATCAGAGTGTGCCAGTGTCTTGTGTCCAGTTGAAAATTGTTATATGAACTTCTGTGCATTTACAAGGGTCACACTTAGAGTTGCTCCTTTAATTCTACACAATTGGAGTATGAATGAGACTCAACACCACCACCAAAGCTCAACAATAACAACTGCAGCAGAGTAACAACATCACCACAAATTCATTCTCCACCGCCTGGGGAGATTCTAAGCTGTCAAACTACCTGGAGAATCTCAGCTGGAAATTGACTGGACTTGCATTCCACCTGTAAATTGTTCAGAAGACATAATAACAAGTAAAAGACTGAAGAGACTAAAAAAAATGAACAACTCTTCCACAATCCCTAAGAGAGGTGAAGACTTAAGGGCAAATTGCTGTCACCAAGAATGGAGAGACATACAGGTGATTACAGGGAAAGACACTTACACTGTCAGACCTCAACCTGGCACCACTGCTGCGGAGGAAAACCGGAACTGTCACTGATGAATTGCTGGAGGCTCAGCGTAGACAGCTCTGAACATTAAAAACTTCCAGGGCACTCAGTCAACCCCACTTGCCCCCAGTTGTGAGTTTTTCTTCCAGGAGCGGGACCAGATTCTCACAGTAAAATATGGGAGAAAAATCCCCTGGTGCTTCCTGCAGTAGGAGGAGAAAAGGCACCATTTTGAAATACATCAGAGCTTTCTGTTTTTCTTAATAAGGCTTGCCTCAGGAGAAACTAGTTAAGCAGAACCTGATTTGCTGGGGGCATATTCAGAGCCTAACTGACCTGGGAGAAGGGAAGTTCAGCTCTAGCCTCCCCAAATGGGAGAAGGGAAATAAATACCCAACTTCAACCCACTCTAGCCACCTCTACCACCTAAGGGGAGAGAAGAAAATAGAAACACTGGTGAGGTTCACAGTCTGGAGGCATAGGCTCACTAAAAGCCTGAGACTATAGACTGCTTCCCCTCCCACCACACCTCACCACCACATTACTAAAGGCTTATTTACAGCAGTTCCTTTCATCTGGTACATCATGTCTGCCTATCAAGAAGGCATACTAAGTGGTAAAAAACACATATACAGAGTAAGCATAAGAAGCAGACATGGCGGAGATGTTGGAGTTATCAGACAGGGAACTGAAAACAACAATGATTAAAATGCTAAGGGTTCTGACAGATGAAGTAGACAGTATACAAGAACAGATGGACACTGTGAACAGAGAGATGGAGATCCTAAGAAAGAACCAAAAAAAAAAAAAGCTAAATATCGAAAACACCATAACAGAAATGAAGAATGTTTTTGATGGGCGTATTAGTAGGCTGGACATAGCTGAGGAAAGAATCTATGAGCTTGAGGATTTCTCAATGGAATCCTCCAAAACTAAAAAGTGAAGAGAACACAGACTGAAAAAACAGAATAGCCAAGCACTGTGGGACAACACAAGAGGTCTAACAATGGGAATATCAGAAAGAGAAAAAAGGAACAGAAAAAATATTTGAAACGATGATTAAGAATTTCTCCAAATTAATAAAAGGCACTATATGATACTCTAGTGATGGATACATGTCATTACACATTTGTCCAACCCTATAGCACATACAATAGCAAGAGTGAACCTTAAAGTAAAATATGAACTTTGGGTGAATGTCAATGTAGGTTCATCAATTGTACCAAACTTACCATCCTGGTAGGAGATGTTGATACTGGGGTATGTCCTTCAATGAATGTGTGAGTGCAAGGGGAATATGGGAAAATTCTGCACCTATCAATTTTGCTGTGAATTTAAAATTTCTCCAAAAAATTAAACTCTTAAAAAAGTTGATTGTATTATGAAAAGAAGGGTAGAAACCAAAGCTTTCCATCAGTGATTTTATTGCTAAACATGGGAAGAGATACAAGACTTTTGAATTATTTTTCTAAAACATGGTTAGAGTTCGATGATGCCCTTACGGGGGGAAGGAGGGAAGAATTGGCTGCCAAAGAGGCAGGAAGTGAACCCTAGTGGGGATTTTTTTTTTTTAAGATTTTATTTATTTATTTGAAAGAGGGAGAGAAACAGAGGGAGAGACAGAGAGAGAAAGAGACAGAGAGGGGAACAAGAAGGGGGAGGGGCAGATGGAGAGGGAGAAGCAGACTCCTCGATGAGCAGGGAGTCTGGCCTGGGCTCAATTCCAGGACTCTGGGATCATGACCTGAGCAAAAAGCAGACACCTGACAGACTGAACTACCCAGGCACCCCCTGGTGGGGAATTTGCTGAGACCTTTAAATGGGTAGATCTCTGTAAACATTGGAGGAAGGGGACAAAATGTTTTGTTAATAATCTAGATATAAAATTATCTGGAAGAGGTTGCATGTGCAGTTAATATGAAAAATTATATATATAACAAAGCAAAACAATATATAAATACAACTACCATCAGTTGAGTTCCAGCTGTGTACCAGGCACTCTGTACTCAATATCTCATAGTCTCAAAAGTCTAATAAAATGGATATTATCTCTGTTATATGGGCAAGATGATAATAAGAGTATTTGGCTAGACTTAATTATATTTTCCAATTGCTACTGAGACTCTGAGATACCTGAACATGGCTTATCTCTCTGGCCATATCCGGTGAGGGGTCTGGTCCCTGGCACTGACTCAGAGGAAGACATGGGCATGTCTGTCTGCTTCAGGGCTGATGTGATTTGTAATGAGTGGCTCAATGACAAGGCATAAATCATTTAAAATTCCTGGAAGAATATTTGGGAGATTGACAGTTTTGCAGCAGGAAAATAAATGTCAGTCCTGCCATTTAAGATAGGTAAATTGCTAAAGAATAAAACCAAAATCAATTCATAACAAGATTCATAAAATAAAAATTTAAGATGCTTCAGTGTTCTAACACAACTTTAAATGATTAAACTTTTTCTATTCTGCATTATTCATTGTTTAATCTTTTCTGAAATTATGGTTAATTTTATAGAGTGTTTCACTTTGCCTGGGAACACAGTCAGGGAAGGGGTAGTGGAAAGAATGCAGAGAGTAAGGAGATAGGGTTCTAATTCTTACCTTAACATGAAGGGTGTGACTGAGAAAATCACTGAGGCCCTTATTTCCACATTTGTCACATAAATATACTGTATCGAGAGATTCAGAAATTCTAATTCTGATATTCTACAAATGTGCTTTAAACTTTATGCCATCTTCAAAAGATGTTTCATAATACCAGGTCACTCACTATTTGACTTCCTCTACATAGTATCCAGGACAATCTTTCCATCTCAAGGTCCTTAATGAAATCACATCTTCAGAGTCCCTTCTGCTATGTAAGTGACATATTCAGAGTTTCTAGAGATGAGGGTGAGGACATCTCTGGGTGTGAGGGGGTGGGTCATTATTCTACCTACCACAGTAAGAAAATGCTGGGCTGATAGGCAAGGACTATTAGTGCTAGAAGTTTGGAGAAAGAGGTTGCCGTGGGCTGGAGCAGAAAGTAGCTAAATAGAGAAGTTACAGAGTCCCTGATAAGGGTATGGAGCAGGGAGTGAGGAGGCAAGACCTCTTTATATCAGGTGCTGTCCTCTTCTATTGGAAAGGGAGCCCTCATGAATATGACCTGTATGGCTGTCTGCATTCACTCCCCAGGGAGGTTGTGTCTAGAAATCAGGAAATCTCAGCTGAAGAGTCCAAGATGGCGGAGGAGTAGGAGGCCTGGATTTTGTCTGGTCTCAGGAATTCAGCTAGATAGCTATCAAACCATTCTGAACACCTGTGAACTCAACAGGAGGTCGAAGAAAAGAATAGCAGCAACTCTCTGAACAGAAAAGCATCCACTTTCTGGAAGGTAGGACGTGCGGAGAAGTGAATCTGAGGCGATATTCCGGAAGATAGACAGTGGGGGAGGGGGCCTCCGTCGGTCGCTTCTGGCAAGTGATAGAGCCACGGAGCACAAAATCGGAACTTTTAGAAGTTGGCTCCGCTGAGGGACGTCGCTCCAGTGGCTAAGCTGGGGGTGGAAACCTCTCTGGGGCAGGGTGGTCTCAGGACCCTCAGGGTCACAGAAAGACCAGGGGTGCCTGAATGCGGCAGAGCTCCCAGGTATCAGAGCTGGGAAGCCAGCTGCAGAGACGGAGCCATGGCGTGGGCTCTCAGCTCGGGGTTGCCATAAACCATGATCCACGGCACAGTCGGGCCACTGTGTTTCCAGCAGGGACCCAACAAGCGGCAGATCCAGGGAGACTCCCCTTCCTCCCCAGGGAGGAGTGGCGTGGGAGTGCCGCTGAGTTTGGAGACTCCACACCGAGTCGGGTGCCAGACATAGAAATGCTCGGTCACAGGCCGGGTGAGCACGGAGTGCGGGCGGAGACTGGGGACACAGGAGTGACTGACTGCTTTTCTCTGGGGGTGCACTGAGGAGAGGGGCCCCGCGTTCTCGGCTCTTCCGGGGCAGAGATTGGGAGGCCGCCATTTTCACTCTCGTCCTCCAAAGCTGTACAGAAAGCTTGCAGGGAACAAAAGCTTCCGAGAGCAAACCCGAGCAGATTATTTAGCCCGGACCGACAAGGGCGGGGCAATTCCACCTCCGGCAAAGACATTTGGGAACCATGGCAGTAGGCCCCTCCTCCAGAAGATCAGCAAGAACAACCAGCCAAGACCACGTTTACTGAACAATGAGAACAGCAGAACTCCAGTGCTAGGGGAATACAGTACATAGAATTCATGGCTTTTTTTCCATGATTCTTTAGTCTTTCAACTTTAGTTTTTAAATTTTCTTTACTTTTTTTTAAATTTTAATTAAAATTTTTTTTCTTTCCCTTTTCCACCAACTTATCAATTCCTTTTTTAAAATCTTTTTTAATTTTCATTTTTACAGTCATATTCTATCCCTTCATTGTATTTAACCTTATTTTTGTATATATATGTTTTTCTTTCTTTAAAATTTTGGGATGCCGTTTCTTCTAACAGACCAAAATACACCCAAAATCTAGTGTATGGCTCTGTTCCTTTCACCCTCCTGATCATATTCTCTCTCTCTCTCTTTTTTCCTTTTCTTCCTTTTTAATTTTTTTGTTTCCTTAAGTCTTATTTAATTATCATCTTTACATTTACATTCTATCCTCTTAATGTATTTAATTTTATTTTTGTATATATAAGTTTTTCTTTCTTTACAATTTTGAGATGTGGTTTCCTCTAACAAACTGACCAAAATACACTCAGGAGATAGTGTATTGCACTATTCTGTTCACCTGTGTGGTTATATCCATTCCTTTTGTTTTTGTTGTTGTTTTCTCTTTTGTTTTTTCTTGTTTTTTTAATTTCCATTTTTACAGTTACATTCTATCCTTTCATTGTATTTAATTTTATTTTTGTATATATACAAGTTTTTCTTTCTTTACAATTTTGGGATCTCAGAAGAAGAAGAAAGAGAGAGGGGGCAGAGGTATATTTGAGCAAATTATAGCTGAGAAGTTCCCTAATCTGGGGAAGGAAACAAGCATCAAAATCCAGGATGCACAGAGAACCCCCTCAAAATCAATAAAAATAGGTCAACACCTCGACACACAAGCAAAGCTTGCAAATTTCAGAGACAAAGAGAAAATCCTGAAAGCAGCTCAGGACAAGAGGTCCTTAACCTACAAAGGTAGAAACATAAGGCTGGCAGCAGACCTATGCACGGAGACCTGGCAGGCCAGAAAGGACTGGCATGATATATTCAGAGTGCTAAATGAGAAAAATACATAGCCTAGAATACTTTATCCAGCAAGGCTGTCACATTCAGAATACAAGGAGACGTTAAAGAACATTTAAAGAAGAAGTAATACCTTGTTCTGAAGCTGTTTCAGAAAGTTGAAATGGAAGGAAAACTTCCAAACTCTTTTTATGAGGCCAGCATTACCTCGATCCCAAAACCAGACAAAGACCCCGCCAAAAAGGAGACTTATAGACCAATATCCCAGATGAACATGGATGCAAAAATTCTCACCAAAATATTAGCCGATAGGATCCAACAGTACATTAAAAGGATTATTCAGCACGACCAAGTGGGATTTATTTCTGGGCTGCAAGGGTGGTTCAACACCCACAAATCAATCAATGTGATATACTACATTAATAAAAGAAAGGACAAGAACCATATGATCCTCTCAATAGATGCAGAAAAAAAAGCATTTGACAAAGTACAGCATCCTTTCTTGATTTAAACTCTTCACAGTGTAGGGATACAAGGTATATACCTCAATATCATAAAAGCAATCTATGAAAAACCCACAGCAAATATCATTCTAAATGGGAAAAAACTGAGAGGTTTTCCTCTAAGGTCAGGAACATGGGAGGGATGTCCACTCTTACCACTGCTGTTCAACATAGTACTAGAAGTCCTAGCCTCAACAATCAGACAAGAAAAAGGAATAAAATGCATCCAAATTGGCAAAGAAGAAGTCAAACTCTCACTCTTTGCAGATGACATGATACTCTATGTGGAAAACCCAAAAGACTCCACTCCAAAATTGCTAGAACTCATACAAGAATTCAGTACAGTGGCAGGATATAAAATCAATGCACAGAAATCAGTTGCCTTTCTATACACCAACAATGAGACAGAAGAAAGAGAAATTAAGAAGTTGATCCCATTTACAATTGCACCCAAAACCATAAGATACCTTGGAATAAATTTAACCAAAGAGGCAAAGAATCTGTACTCTGAAAACTATAGAACACCTATGAAAGAAATTGAGGAAGACACAAAGAAATGGAAAGGCAGGGATGCCTGGTGGCTCAGCTGGTTAAACGTCTGCCTTCAGCTCAGGTCATGATCCCAGGGTCCCGGGATCGAGTTCTGCATCAGGCTCCCTGCTCAGCAGGAGCCTGCTTCTCCCTCTGTCTGCCACTCCCCTTGCTTGTGCTCTCTCTCTCTCACAGAAATAAATAAATAAAACCTTTGGAAAAAAAAAAGAAATGGAAAAGTGTTCCATGCTCATGGATTGGAAGAACAAATATTGTTAAAATATCTATGCTCCCTAGAACAATCTACACATTCAGTGCAGTCCTTACCAAAATACCATCATCTTTTTTCACAGAGCTGGAACAAATAATCCTAAAATTTGTATGGACAAGAAAAGACCCCAAATAGTCAAAGGAATGTTGAAAAAGAAAACCAAAGCTGGTGGCATCACAATTCCGGACTTCAAGCTCTATTACAAAGCTGTAATCATCAAGGCAGTATGGTACTGGCACAGAAACAGACACATAGGTCAATGGAAGAGAATAGAGAGCCCAGAAATAGACCCTCAACTCTCTGGTCAACTAAACTTTGACAAAGCAGGAAAGAACATCCAATGGAAAAAAGACAATCTCTTTAACAAATGGGGTTGGGACAATTGGACAGCCATGTGCAGAAGAATGAAACTGGACCATTTTGTTATACCATACACAAAAATAGACTCAAAATGGATGAAAGACCTAAATGTGAGACAGGAATCCATCAAAATCCTAGAGGAGAACACAGCAATCTCTGTGACCTTGGCCACTGTAACTTCTTGCTGGACACATCTCCAAAGGCAAGGGAAACAAAGGCAAAAATGAACTATTGGGACTTCATCAAGATAAAAAGCTTTTACACAGCAAAGGAAACAGTCAACAAAACCAAAGACAACCGACAGAATGCGAGAAGATATTTGCAAATGATATATCAGATAAAGGGGTAGTATCCAATATCTATAAAGAACTTATCATATTCAACACCCAAACAACAAATAATCCAATCAAGAAATGGGCAGAAGACATGAACAGACATTTCTGCAAAAAAGACATGCAAATGGCCAACAGACACATTAAAAAGTGCTCAACATCACTCAGCATCAAGGAAGCACAAATCAATACCAGAATGAGATACCACCTCACACCAGTCAGAATGGCTAAAATTAACAAGTCAGAAAATGACAGATGTTGGCAAAGATGCAGAGAAAGGGGAACCCTCCTACACTGTTGGTGGGAATGCAAGCTGGTGCAACCACTCTGGAAAACAATACGGAGGTTCCTCAAAAAGTTGAAAATAGAGCTACCCTATGACCCAGCAATTGCACTACTGAGTATTTACCCCAAAGATACAAATGCAGTGATCCAAAGAGGCACCTGCACCCCAATGTTTATAGGAGCAATGTCCACAATAGCCAAACCATGGAAAAAGCCCAGATGTCCATCAACAAACGAATGGATAACGAAGAGGTGGAATATTATACAGCCATCAAAAAATGAAATCTTGCCATTTGCAATGATGTGGATGGAACTAGAGGGTATTATGCTAAGTGAAATACATCAGTCAGAGAAAGACAATTATCATATGATCTCGCTGATATGTGGAATTTAAGAAACAAGGCAAAGGATTATAAGGGAGGAGAGGAAAAAATGAAACAGGATGAAACCAGAGAGGGAGACAAACCATAAGAGACTCTTAATCTTAGGAAACAAACTGAGGGTTGCTGGAGTGGAGGGGGGAGGAGGGATGGGTGATGGACACTGAGGAGGGTATGTGTTGTGGTGAGTGCTGGGTGTTGTGTAAGACTGATGAATCACAGACCTGTACCCCTGAAACAAATAATACATTATCAGTTAATTAAAAAAATAAAAAATTATGAAGTCTCAAGTATAAGATGTTCTTTCTTTAGCGACTTCCAATGTATTATGTATCCTTCAATATTCCTATTCATATGTGCTACAGAAAAAGGGAAACTATGGAGCAAATTGGTGCCAATTGGGTACAACTCCAATAGAGGCGGGAAAGGGAAAGCTTTGCCATTATACCACTCCAGGCCTTGATAGGTACTTATGATGCTATTAAATAAACCCTAAACCTGGGACATAGACTGTGAGCCCCATGCTGTAGATGCCTCTGCTAGACTTTTTTGACAATAAACAAACAAGACTGTTAAATGAGCACTGGATTAAAACTCACCTGAAATAAACCACTTTTAAAAAACCTGTATGCAGTGTTTAGAGACTTTACTGAGATAGGGCAGGCAATAGAGAAGTGTTAAAATGTGTGGGTGCACATGAACCTCAATACTTTCCACCGCCCATGGTTGGGAAAGCTCTCTGATGTATCCCTGCTTCCAGAGAGAATGTGATTATTATTCACACTCAGGCATCAGGGCTTGGAGAGCTTTGGTGTAGGATTCCCTGTCCCCTCAGTGGGATATATCAACAGCCATTAAGAGTTAGAATCTAGGAGGTGATGTCGGTGGATTTTAGGCTAGACAAGGCATGAGAAAGACATTCATGGCAGAAGGAAGGAATGGGATTTTGTGTTCATGGGTTCTTCCCGGACTCTCATAGTAGGAAAATAGGAGAACCCAGCTGACTTTCCTACAGAGTGGAGTCAACTTGCCCTGGAGGCTCCTCTCCTAACACCATGGGGACCTTCTTTGCTGTAGGTACCAGGAGAGGTTCCTTCCAAGGTCAAGAGACAAATTATTTAGGGTGCCTCCATCTTCCAGGGCAAGAACTGAGTGTGGTGGGGGAAGCCAGGTCACTCTGAGAGGTGGATGGACTCAGGGGGTGATGTCAAGGAATTACTCTGGCTGGGTTCCTCTTAGATGATTAAAATTCTCCCTTGGCTCAGATTTACAGGCTGCAGAATGGCTCTCCCCTCCCTGGCTGAGGGCACTGCTCCATGGAGAAGAGGGATAGAAATAAGAACCTTCCCACTATACCAGAAACCTCCTTGCAGAGGTGAGTCCCTTCAGGCAGTGTTCAGGAACATAAATTGCAGTTAAGGGGATTTCCTCTCTAACTGGAGTGATCTGGGATTGGGAAGAGTCTGGCTTTAGGTTCTTACGCAAGTGGAGTTGAGTCTTGGCTCTATCACTCACCTACTGTCCTTGAGCAGATGATACTCCCCTGGAGCCAGTGTTTCTCACCATGTAAAATGCAGATAGTAATAACTACCAGGCTGGAGTAAGGATATTTTATGTTAAAGGTCAGACATATTGCATGGCATGAAGTAGATCGTTAAGAGTGTTGAATTTTATTATCATCATTAGTAGTAGCAGTATTATGAACGCTTATTCCTTCAAGTTCCAAATTATATCAGCTTAGTATGGTAAATTAAATGAAATAATTATACATTCTTCTTCTTTTTTAAGAAAGAAAGAAAGAAAATCTATAAGTCTTTAATTTGCAAAGTAAAATCAATTGCCAAGGCTGGAACAGAATGAATCTACCTTTCCAAACCGTTAAGATCCATGCCTGGCCATGTGGTAGCATCATTGACTAGCAGGATTTATTAAACACCTGGCACATTGCCTGGCATGAAGGAGGCACTGAAGGGTGGTGGCTATTATTATCATTACAACAAAAGCTTACCCCTTCAAGTGCCAAATTATATCAATTTGTATGGAAAATTGGATAAAATGCATTGTATATTCCCATACCTTTAACAGAATAAACTGAACATTATATAAAAACTTTCTTGAGGCTATATTGACACCATTATAAAAATATCACTTAATGTATTGGGCACTAAACTGTCTGCTCTCAGCACCTATAAGATGTGTGGGGTCAGTCACCTCAAACTAGATGTATCATGCTATCTTTCTTTTTGAGGTCTAACATCTGTATAATTTTATGGTTCTGTTTAATCTTTTCACATTAAGTTGTCAACAGTCACTTCTTGCTCATGTCAATGTAAGTCTTTTGCAAAACCCACCCACTCATATGTTAATTTGGTATGCAGTGAAATAAACAACAAAACAACAACAAAACCCAAGCTTTGCCAAATGCTATAGGAACAAAGGGTCTATAGGCACTGAATGCAAACCTGTAAATACTGGTCAATAACTATAAAAAGGCTTTTTGGACATCTACACAATTAATCCGTACTGATGAGAACAGAAACAGGGCTTGCCAGAATTATGTGTAAACACAGAGCAAATAGATAACAAGTGAGCATTTACAGATAATGGTCAGGAACTTCATGGTCTTCTGCAATAACAGCTTCAGTGAACTTGTGTTCAGGGCACCAGTGGAAAGCAGCCAAGCAGCCTGAAATTTATTGAAATTGAGAGCTGTGTGTGAGTGCAGAGCCTACAGACACGGAGTGAGAACTCAATCGTGGTCACGGTGGCAGCAATGAATTGTTGTGACACCTATGCCACTTATCCAGAGGCGAGTTTCTTGGCTTCTTCTCCTCAGCTTTGCCTGATTTACGGGAGGTCCGCAGGCAAGGGGACACCTGATGAGTGGGTGTTCTTGCAATTTCTTTGATGAGGCACAGGCATGGTGAAGACCCAAGTCCACTGTGTGGGACAAGCCCAGCAATCCAGGCTGCCATCTTATGAGGAGTGTGTCCTTGGATAATTGGGCTCCAAGGATACAAGTAGAAATTTTTTCATTTCCAGGCAGGTATGTAATCAGTCCCTGAAGATGGTGAGAGATCAATCAGCTGTCAAATGTTTAGATCAAAGACAAAAATCCCAGAGGACCTTCAAGGCCCTTGGAACCCCTCAGCCCTGGGCCGGTTGTCTTCAGCACACCTTTAAGCTGCAGTCAAACACACTTAAGTCATCAGTGCCTAACTTCTCTTCATCCCCAATAGGTGCCATCCACAGGGAAACCTCCAGTTAAAATGATAATATATGGATACATTCCTCAGGGAGCCCAAAGACTGAGCAGAAACCACTGGTTAGAGATGGTTTGTTTCTCCTTGTCACTGCTTTGCCTTGTGGTAAAGATGGGAAGGGCTTGTTTCTTTTGCCTCATAAGGTCAGGCATCTTCATTTGCCAAAATGCTATTAAGAAATCCTTTCTCCTGTCTCTGTAGGAAGATAGAGATTTTAGGTTCCTTCAGGTGATGAGGCAGGACAGGGAGAGGTTATTGAGAAGCTTTATTCCTACTTTGTCATGCATGTTGACCATTAAATGTCCAGAATTGCCTTGTCATATTTATTTTTTTCCTCTGCAGTCCTACTAGGTGTGGGGTAAAGTTAGATCATGTGTAGTCATTAGGTCATGTATAGATCATATTAAATGATCAATATGATTAAGTCAATCATACTGACTTGACCTCTATGTATGTCTAGAAAATAGCAACATTAAACTAGAATAGCTGTAAGATGCCTTCTATTCTTATTATTTCATTAAAATGGTGAGGGTTGAAGGAGGTGATATAAAGGAACAAAGAATAGATGAAAGACATTTTGTGGTGGCAATACAATTTACTTGGAGATTAGTTGGAAGACGATGATGATTTTATATTGTATTTTTGTGAAAAAGGCCAGCCTCACCTGCTGATAAACTTTGTTGTTGTTGTTGAAATTTATTGAAATTTTTCTGTATCTATGACATCATCATATGATTGTTCTCATTCACCTTGCTAATATGGTTAAATACAACTGATTAATTTTTTATAATGTAGAACCAACCTCTCCTAGAATAAATTCAACTTGGTCAATATATGTGTTTATATATACTAACACGTATATATTTATAATGTATATGTTTTATACCCTCAAATTTAGAGTGATACATTTTGTTTAGGATCTTTACATTTATGTTCATCTGTGAGACTGGCTTTTCCCTCCTGTGAAAGAGTTTATGGTTGTGACCATCTATCCTTGGCTGTTTTTTATTATTATTATTATTAACATATAATGTATTATTTGTTTCAGGGGTACGGGTCTGTGATTCATCAGTCTTACATAATACACAGCGCTCACCACAACACATGCCCTCCCCAAAGTCCATCACCCAGCCCCCCATCCCCCCCTACCCCCCTCCACTCGAGCAACCCTCAGTTTGTTTCCTGAGATTAAGAGTCTCTTATGGTTTGTCTCCATCTCTGGTTTCATCTTGTTTCATTTTTCCCTCCCTTCCCCTATGATCCTCTGTCTTGTTTCTCAAATTCCTCATGTCAGTGAGATTGTATGATAATTATCTTTCTCTGACTGACTATTTCAAATAAGCAATTTTCAGGGAAGCCATTTTTCAGTCACATATGAAATGGGACTGGTTTTCTTGTGACCCTTGTTTTCTCCCCATGTTTTATTTATTTATTTATTTATTAAAGGTTTTATTTATTTGACAGAGGGAGACAGAGCGAGAGAGGGAACACAAGCAGCGGGAGTGGGAGAGGGAGAAGCAGGCTTCCCGCTGAGCAGGGAGCCCGAGGTGGGGCTTGATCCCAGGACCCTGCGATCATGACCTGAGCTGAAGACAGACGCTTAATGACTGAGCCACCCAGGCACCCCGTCTCCCCATGTTTTAGAGCTCATGCTTTCATGAGGAATTTTATTCCCTCCCTTGCTTCATTCCCTCTCCCCTGTAGGCATGCTTATTCACATCTATTCGGTTTCTGTAGGCATGCTTATTCACACCTATTCAAATAGTCCCTATTCGGTTTTAGAAACCGAAGCTACTCCAGGTATTTTAAGCAGAAAGGACTTTCATACAGGAATTAGATGTTAAAAAATAACGTTTGAAGTTCTGGAAGAGGCTAGATTTACCACGACAAAGTCTCTACCAGAAAGGTGGAGACTAAGAAGATCACACACTTGAATTGTAGACAGAAAACAAATTCCATGGAGGCTCCAATGCTGCCTGGGGCTGCCACAACTGCCTGTCAACACCCACATAATGCTGGGTTCTGAAATGTTGCTGTGGAACCCGTGGTTTTTATATTGTGCCCTCCCACAGGAAACAGCAGAGCACAAAAATGGAACTGTCTCACTCTGCCTTTCAATTCCACATAAAGCATCTAATTGGACAAAATTTGCATTTAGACCCTAGCATTTTAGACCCTTTAAGGAAGTGTCAGGAAAATCAATGTAATCCATCATATCAACAGACTAAAGAACAAAAATCACATGACCATATCAATAGCTGGAGAAAAAGCATTTGACAAAATCCAACACTCATTTATGATATAAATTCTCAGTAAAGTAAGAATAGAGGGTAACTTCCTTAACTTGATAAAGACTATCTACAAAAAACTTAGAGTAACACCACACTTAATGCTGAGAAACTTAAAGCCTTCCCACTAAGATCAGGCACAAGGTAACATCCTTTCATCACTCCTTTTCAACATCAAACTGGAAGTCCTTGCTCATGCAATATGGTAAGAAAAGGAAATAAAAGGTATACAGATTGGAAGGAAGAAAAAACACCCCTGAAACTAATAAATGATTATAGCAAGCTTATAGGATGTTAGGTTAATATAAAAAGCCAATTGTCTTCCTCTAAACCAACAATGAACGAGTGGATTTTGAAATTCAAATATAATACTGTTTACATTTACACCCCTCAAAATGAAATATGCATAAATCTAACAAAATATGTACAAGGTCTATATGAGCAAAACTACAGAACTCTGATGAATGAAATCAAAGAACTAAGTAAAAGGAGAGATATTCCATATTCAGGGATAGGAAAACTCAATATCAAGATGTCTGTTCTTCCCAAATTGATCTTTTGACTCAGTGCAATCCTAACCAAAATGTCAGCAAATTATTTTATCAATATTGATGAACTCGTTCTAACATTCAAATCGAGAGGCAGAAGACCCAAAATGGCCAATGTAATTTGAAGGAGAAGAACACAGTTGGAGGATTGATGCTATCTGACTTCGAGTTTTATTATTAAGCTACAGTAATCAAGACAGTATGGTATTGGTGAAAGAATAGACAGATTAATGGAACAGAATAGGGAGCCCAGAAACAGATCCCCATAAATATTCTCAACTGATCTTTGATAGAGGAGGAGAGGCAAAACAAACAAAGTGTGGAAACAGTGATTTTTTGTTTGTTTTCTAGCTCACTGGGAGAGTTAAAGGGATCCTTATTAGCTGACACCATTCCCATCCTTTGAATATTCCTAACCTGCCATGAATAAGGCTCAAAGGAATGGAATAGTGGAATTTCATCCATCACTGAAAGAAAGTATTTTTTTCTCTTGGTGCTAGGAAGGCTCTTCAAATCTTAACGTGTAAATGATCTTTTACCAATTTTTTTTTTTAAGCTTTGTGGTTTTGAATATCCAATAGAGGTAAAAACCCTTACTTTTCAATTTATTACTGCTCAGGAATGTCATATATTCTCATGTAATTTTATAATTGAGGTTATCAACCAGTTGTCCCATTTTAGGTCCTTACTTTCCTCCGTTGTGATGAACACAGCTGTGAGTGCACATAATGGAATGTGCAAAGGAGGTATATTTGTGCTGGTTGCATCACTCTGCTCAGGAGAAGCTCTGTGGGGTGAGCACCCATGGCCCAGGCCGGGGCTGCTGCCATCCAAGAACTAGAAGAGAGCCCATCAGACACTCTCATCTGATGCTGCTCTTAAGGATGAGTCCTGGAGGAGCAGTTCCCAAAGGGCAAGAAATAAGCTTTCGCTTGAGCACTGCAGCCCTATTCTCCATTGAAAATGCTGCTATTCTGCATACAGAAATGTCAAAGCCCTCTACTGGGGATTCACATTTCTCCAGGCACCCATTCCATACTGCCTACTGGGATCCCTTACATGAAAGAGTAAAATTCTTCACTTCCTGTTCTACTAAACATCTCTATTGTGATCAAATCCATAGACAAGCATTACTCTCCTTTTTTTTTTTTTTTAATCACTTTAAGAACAAATGCAGGGAGCTCTTTCTCTTTGCTGAGCACTGAGAGGATATGATAAATGGTTACAGGGAAGCTCTGTGTTCTGAGAGAATTTTTTTTTTTTTCTCTGAGAGACTTTTAGTGATTCCTGAGAACCACCTCCTCCTCACTATCCCTTAAGGGAAGGTGGGGGTCGGGGAGGAGACATCGTATCAATGCTCTTAGGCTGGCTGAGTCATGGATTGAGCTCTCCTTTGCTAATGTAGCCAGGGGAAAAATGCCAAAGAAGGAATGCCCTTTAATTTAAATGAACTGGAGGATATTTACAGAATGGAAATCAATCTTTTTTGAAAGTAAAGAATGATCTGACCAAGGATCCTCTCCTGATCAATGACTGGCTAGACTAGAGTCTAGTGACGTGGCTTTCAGGCAGGGATGACCTCAGGATCATCCTTTTTGGATCAACTTCCTCCTCCTGCTTCCTCCTTTTTACCTAAGGTTCAATCCGACTTATGTTCTCATGGGAACTTACTAATGGCCTTGCTCAAGGCTGTTATTTGTCATTTTAACGAAGTCCTGACCAAAGGCCTTATCTTAGGATATCAGGCAGCTTGACAGACAATGAGAAATCCTCATTTGGCACTATTGTATAGACCTCTATGACACAAGCCTCTGTAATTAATTGCTGCCAAAACAATAATGAAACATGGCCTATATTAATCAATGAACATAAATAATATGAGCTCAACGAGCATGATGAATATTCACAAATCTGGCTGTATGTGTAGAAACGTGTTGTTGAAGATGTCTAAAACTCATTGAACCCATGGTCCAAAAACCCAGGAAAGGTTAACATTTCCTAGTGGTTAAAAGATTAAAGACAAAGGCAGGCATATATCTTAGTCTGGTTTAGGCTGCTATAACAGTACCATAGACTGGGAGCCTTATAAACAGTAGAAATTTATTTCTCACTGTTCTGGAGGCCGGGAAATCCAAGATCTCGGCACGGGCAGATTTGGTGTCCAGTGAAAGCCCACTTGCTCGTTCACAGATGGCTGTTTTCACATGGCAGAAGTGGGGAGGGAGCTCTCTTTCACGTGGTCAGTAATCCCATTCATGAGAGCTCAACCCTCATAATCTAATCCCCTCCAAATCTCTGAAAACTAACACATTGGGGATTAGGTTTCAACATATGAATTTTTTTTTAAAGATTTTATTTATTTATTTGACAGAGAGAGAGAGCACAAGCAGGGGAGCAGCAGAGAGAGGGAGGGGGAAAAGCAGATTCTCTGCTGAGCAGGGAGCCTTATGTGGGGCTTGATCCCAGAAGCCTGGGATCATGACCTGAGCCGAAGGCAGATGCTTAACCAACTGAGCCACCCAGGTGCCCCCAACATATGAATTTTTGAGTACACAAACATTTTGTCTACAGCAGCATAAATCTACTGAAAGATAAGAACAAAACCAGTTGGATGGCCTTAGGTTTTGTCTAGTGTCCCAGTTTAACTATTAGTACTACCCCTTTTACTCTCAGAAGGATACCAGTATGGAAAATGTCTTAGTTCATTTGGGCTGGTATCACAAATTATACAGACCGGGTAGCTTTTATTTTTTAAATTTTTAAATTTTTTATTTTTTTTAAAGATTTTATTTATTTGTCAGAGAGAGAGAACACAAGCAGGGGGAGCTGCAGGCAGAGGGAGAAGCAGGCTTCTGCTGAGCAAGGAGCCTGATGTGGGACTTGATCCCAGGACCCTGGTGGGATCATGACCTGAACTGAAGGCAGACGCTTAACCGGCTGAGCCACCCAGGCATCCTGATTGGGTAGCTTTTAATCAGTAGAAATCTATTTCTCACATTTTTGGAGTCTGGAAGTCTAAGATCAAGGTGCCACATATGGCCAAGTGGGGACTCATTTCCTGGGTAATGAATGGCTGTCTTCTTGCTGTGTCCTTATACAGTGGAAGGGGTCAGGGAACTTTTTGGAGCCTCTATTATAAGGCACTAATCCCATTCATGCGGGCTCCACTCTCATGACTTAAGCATCATCTTCCAAAGACCCCACTTACTAATATCATCATATTGGAATAGGATTTCAACATATGAATTGGGGGGACAAATATTTCGGACCATAGCTGATAATAAATTCTATTGTTGCCTAGTACATTCATCATCAGTCTAGGGCATTTGATCAATCATCATAAACTCTGAAGGTGCCATCATTAGATGAGATCTAGTACTACAGAAGATAGGAAAGATTGACTACACTAGAGCTGGAAGGAGGAAGGCAGAACTTATAAGAAGAGAAAGCTACTGATAGGTAACCCCTTTCTTTAGCCTTATGCAGTGGAATCTACTACACCTCTGACAGCTGAACTAAATGTGTCATATAAGAGGTATATGAGACATTTGAATATGAATGTATACTTTGTTAGGATACATACATATTCAACATTATTGAGCATTTACTAAGTGCAATTTCTTGGCTGTTAGGAAGAGAGATATGAACAAAGAAAAGGATTCTGCTCTCAGAGAATACTAGGTCTCCTTCAGCATGTATTAACAGGCCCTCCTCAATGTCGTAGAAATTTTCACAAGCCCTAATCACAGGAAAACCCAACTCCCCAAATCATTTCCCGTAAGGGACTCTACCATATATTTAGAAAAGGTCTCGGGACACCTGGATGGCTCAGTCGATTAAGCATCTGCTTTCGACTCAGGTCATGATCCCATGCTTCTCCCTCTCCTCCCTGCTGGTGTGCTGTCATTATCTCTGTCTCTCTCGCTCGAATGAATAAATAAAACCCTAAAAAAAAAAAAAAAAAAGAAAAGGTCTTGAACCTCTGATATATTTATAAAAGGAAAAGAACAGCCAGATGAAATGGAAAAGTTTCAATCATCTAGAACTTTCAGTGCCACAGAACTTTGCATTTTCTATATTGATGTAAACATTTTGTATTGACCTGGCTGATGCCATAGCCCCTAGGCACATGTAGTTATTGAACACTTGACATTGGCTAGGACAACTGAGAAACTAATTTTAAATGTTATTAAATTTAAATATAAATTGCCACATGGCTTGTGGGTACTGCTTTGGACAGACAGTACGTATTCTAGAACTTTTTTGTTGTTCAACCAAAATAGTCAAAGTTTGGGGCTGATTTTTTGTTCATTTTGTTTGGTTGTTTTTGCACTGTGGGCATATACCATATGTCCTAAATGAAAGTGAGTAACTCACAGGGAATGACAATTCCGTAATGCCCATATTCAAAGGAAGAAATTTATTTATTCACTCAATCAAGAAATTTATTGAGCCTGGCATAGTGATAGGATGTGATGTGTCTGGACTTATCCCTGAGAGATCATGGGGCCTTAAGATTCATCAGTACTGGAAATGAGTATCATTTAGTGCCGGTACTGGGATATTTTTTTCTACTCTCTTTCTTCCCTTTCACAGACACCAAATCTGATGTATCAGAAGTTTCTGACTGCTTATATCTTAAAGTAAACGGAGGTCAGGCAATATCTCTGGATTGTAAAAAGGGGACTCTGATGTCCTGATGTGACTGAGAATATAGAGTGTTTAATTTCCTGCCCGCTAAAGAAAAATATTGAAAAGTCCACATGGGAGAGATTAAGAGGTATTTCTCATGTGGATGAACTTGCTGGTGAGGTATAATTTACAGAAATAAGTAAAAAAAAAAAAAATTCAAGAAAATGACAGGGCTTCCATCTTTTTCTTTTCTAATATCTGTACTTGGGAAGAAGATGAAGCGATATTCCTGGCCCAGCAATTTGTCCTCTGGAGCCATCAAACATTGTAGACAGGACTAGGTTGGATTATTTACATATCTTTACCTTTCTGGTCAGTCAGTTTCTGGTTATTCTTTTAAATAAAGAGGTTTTTGTTGTTGTTGTTATTTTCTTTTCTCTTTTAAAAAATGTAACCCAAGTATTTCTCTAGCTTCTAGGGTCATTCTTTTATTTAGTATTTACATAAAAATGATTTAAGCTCACATTTTATACAACAGCAAGTCCTAGTTTTAACACACCTTTCTTCCTTTCTTCTTTAGTTAAACTTCAGTTATTTCACTGAACCATGCTCATGTTCCTTCAAAGAATTAGAAAAGGGGGAAAAGGCAATCATTTCAAATACAAATCCACCCAAATCGGAGGATTTTGTTAATTGTTTTCTTTTTAAATGGGCTCATTTTATATATACTTTTTTAAACCTTGCTTTTCTCACTTGACAATACTTAATAAAAGTTCTTCCAAGTCATCTGAAAAGCCATCTAATTAATTATTTTTCATGGCTGGATAATATTCAATGGCAGAGATTCTCGAAGTCTCTCCATTCATGATATCCTTACTGGCTCAGTGATTTTTTTTCTTTTTCCCACAGCATCCATAGACCAAAAGAAATGCTTAGCCCTTGTGTTTATTAAATAGTTAGGGCCACACGACTTAAAGTATTAATGTCTGAACAACCTAGTAGCCATTTGAAATAATAATATATGTAAATTGGAAGAAAATCTAGCATTTTAATTGGAATTAAACAGCCACAGTCACTTACTAATCGTATGCATGCATCTGTTGGGTATGGCAAAGCTTTTCAAACTTTAGAAGCAGATCAGAGACCACCACCTCCCTTGCCTGTTTCACACTGATTTTTTTGTGTGATATTTGCTGTATATCACAGAAACTGCCAGCTTCTTAAAATAAGTCATCTGCAAAAGGAAGGAAGCATGATCGAATATTGAAGCTATCAATAACCAGAAGCTAGCTGTT